>NC_056747.1:456022810-456377810 GCF_019279795.1 Protopterus annectens | reverse complement strand
CTAGGCTTAAAAGTCCCCTAGGGCCACTGGCCTAGTTATCACCTATAAACCTGTGTAATGTGTGTAAATGAAACATGTTGATATGCTTTGTTTTCTTTTTTATTAATGTATGGGTGCTTATGTCTTAAGTGATAATTTAATAAAGGTGCTTAGATATAAAACATTGTTTTACCCAAACACCCAATTAATCACAGCTATAAAGCCTGCAAAACATTCAGAAACAATTGTTTTTCACATGGAACTTCAGCCCCCAGCACTGGGGTTGTGCCCACCCAACCCCACTGACAATCTCTTTACATATAGACCTCACAATAAAGTACAGCACTGTCCTACTGAGACATCAACAATATGAGAGAAAGAAGTTCATAGGTAAGTAAGCACTAGGCTAGCAGCCCTTGCAGGCCATTTAAACCTAGTCAATTTCCCTTCAAATGTGAGAATCAAACTCTATTTCCTCTATCTGTAAGGTAAACACCTTAACCATTATCCCAAGTGCCCAACACTGTAAGAGTTCCCAAAGCACCACAATACTCCCTGTGCTGGGGAAAGCCAAGTTACAATGTGTTTTTGTTTTCTAAATTTCAGATTGTAATTACTTAAATGCTGAACTCTTTAACTGTAAGTTCATCTGCAATGTTTCATGGCCGTACTATCCAGCAAAATATGGTAGGCTGACAACTAAGTCATAAGATAAGTAATAATATCACTAACTTATTGTTCCTTGTACCTAATTTACTTATGCCTTCATTTCTTATTTCTTCTAGCCTTTCTTAAGAAACCTTGCAATTAAATTTAGCTCAAATAGATGGGAATTTAATTTAATGTTTTCCCATCAGCCAGCCTCCTGGTTTTGAATGCTAGAGTTATACTCAACAAGAATATTGGTCATTCATAACAATGTTGAGCTTAAAAGAAAGGTTTGATCTATGTAGTTAGAACATAGTTCTACAAAATGCTTATTGAATCCAAATCAGTTTGTTCACAACAGTCATTTTTAATGGCTTGTTAACCAGTGGAACAGTCAAAATGTCCAATTTCAAATTACTGATAGAGGTACTACAGAAATGGAACAGAAAGTCTTGATTTAAGTTGCACTTTGGTTTGTGGATTCTACCTAGACTCTCTGTTTGCTCTAAATTTGAATTTAATTAATTAATTAATTAATTTATATTTGTTGACCGGGAGTGTCCGACTGGACGTAGGTTCATTTTCAGTGGAGGCCCGGGGAGAAAAGCTCCACAGTTGAAATAAACAGACAGTAGTTACATTGAATTACATAGCGATTAACAATTTACATAGCAATTACTTACAACATATTTACAGATGAAGAACATAGTACATCAGTAGACAACTAGAATCTTTATCTGTGAAGTACATAACAGACATTAACAAATGTTACAAGAAGAAGTTCCTGCTGTATAATAAGTACTGGCTTATGAGCATCTGAGCTTGCTATAATCAAGGTAGTTAGTGGAGTGGAAAGAAAGGTAGTGGTTGGATGGGGAGTTTGATATTAGAGTATTATATTATATTATATTATATTATATTATATTATATTATATTATATTAGAGAATATTATACAAATTCCTTCATCCAACACAACTAATGCATTTATTTGGAACCTTTTTAGTAAAGCACTTGTCAAAGTTATAAAGTGAAAGGAACAAGTTCAGCACATAAGCAGCTTTTATTGATTAGTTTGAATCAGCAATAATTATTTATCATTAGACTGCAGTATTTTCAGACTCATTTCAGAAATTTAAAATATTTGCTCATCCCATCCAATCTGGGTCCAATATACTATTAGGTCTGCTTATATATATAAAAACCTGAGTATGGCATACATAAATGCAATAGATTAACCCTTTCTTTAGAAGGCAGCAATCTAAAGTCATAAAGAACAAATTTAAAATAAGCCATGCAGAAATATTTAGAAGAAAACTTGAATTACCGAGTTGATGTTGTGAGATTTTGCGCCTCCTCAATATCATCATCACTGGAAAGAGGAATGAGAAAAGCATTACTTAAAGATGGATATGACATAGCTGCATGATTACACAAATGTTATGTCTCTCTCTCTCTCTATATATATATATATATATATATATATATATATATATATATATATATATATATATATATATATAAATATGTGTGTGTGTGTGTGTGTGTGTGTGTGTGTGTGTGTGTGTGTGTGTATTGTATATGTGCACACATACACATCCACTCGCACCTCTATATTTTATATATTTCTGGCCATTTTCTAAGATCACATTTTCTAATATTAACCACAATGGGTCCTGAAGCTACAAAAACTCTCACTGTATTTAATGTCCCATAATGCAACTGGTGGTCACATTTCCTAGACAGGAATAGAGGTTTACTTTTTGGCCTGATTTTACTGGCCTTTTAGCATGTAAAGTTAATCCAGAAGTCTCATGCCTGCTGTCGTGTACACTAATCTACAGTCCCAAAAAGGCACTGAGCTGAAGGACATGCCAACGTCTCTGTATAAATGATGAGAAGGCATTACCATTTCCCATCCCAAAACCAATCCACGGGCTCTAGCGCTATTTGGGATGTAAAGGAAAACTATTTTTTGGTTCCTCAGAATCACTCCTTTCCAATGGTAACTAGAAACATACATTTTTATCCTGATTAGATGCCGGGTTCATTCAAACCTTCTGCATGTATCTGATTAATTTTAAGAAAAGGCAATAAACAACAACAACAAAAATAATTAAATAAATCATCTTATTTGAAAGGAAAGCATCATACACAGCGGTATGATGGTAAACCACAGTGCAAACTGTGGGCACTGGCAGCCATTTCATCAGCATTCCACAAATACAGGAAGTACCACACTTAGATGTGGCACCTCAGTTACAGATGATGCTGTATGTTATCACTGAGCATACACATCAGAGGGTATATGGTTAGCTCATCACTTCCTGCTTCATGGAAGCCAATTAATTTAAGCAAACCAATTAATGGTGTGTGAGAATGGCGCTTTTCTCCCTGTAAAAAACGTCATTGATTTGCTTATTCAGTCTCCCAGGTGCAGCCAAGTGGGCTTCAGTGAAATGACTGGTGATATTTGACCTCAGATGTAAGTAATATTTACCCATCAGAGTACAACTGACATAATATTTTTAAGAATAGCTCTTCCAATACATGAAAATCTTACCAATCATTTACACTGTTTGAGATGTTTCATGTCTGCGTTCCTGTTGTCAGTATGTACCTACTATAAATTTAACAAGGAGCCATTAACATGATATCAGAATATGTGTGACAGTCCAGTCTGCCTGTCAGTGATTTCTTGTCTGTACTACACAGACATTAAATAAATGCATCTTGGCTACACTTTTGCACACTCATCACCTTCATGTACTGTGCTGTCCCTGTATGTTTGAGAATTTGTGCCTTAAGCATGCAGCTAAGAGAATTAGTACTCATTTTGGCAATGTTACACTAAAAGTCAATATAAATAGTATCCCAGGAAGATATATATATATATATATATATATATATATATATATATATATATCTATATATATATATGGGTTCCCTACGTTAGAACGACAGCTCAGAAGATCGACACTCAAATCACCAATGCCAGAAGAATGAAACCTCAAAAACACGAAAGTTCACATGCCCGACAAACCACAATCCCGACACTTAACAAAACAAAAAGTTCACTGTTACACACAACACACACACAACACAAGTGCACCAACAACTTAAAAACCTACACTACACCTTACACAAAACTATCTATGCACTAACCTTAACCCAAACAATAACCCTAAGGTCCGACACTACCGCACACTTACCTTACCCGCAACTTAACCCTAAGTCCCTCACTATCGCACACTTACCTTACCCGCACCCTAACCCTAAGTCCCTCACTATCGCACACTTATCTTACCCGCACCCTAACCTTAACTCCCTCACTATCGTACACTTACCGGGTCACGCTCACAAGTTACCCCTGTCAGTGTTTTCGCTGTCGTGATTATGACTCGTCGGTCATCTGCTTCGTTGGTGTTCTGGCATTGGTGTTTTGCGTGTCAATCTTCCGAGCTGTCGGTCTAACGTAGGGAACCCATATATATATATATATATATATATATATATATATATATATATATATATATATATTATGCTGTCACACCTCTGGGACAAAATTGGTACTAGTTCAAAGTACTTCTCTGCAACTGTTTAACTGTTTAAAGGATGCTTGATATCAACATGTGGTTCAGAATATATGTACGCAGGCACTGAAGAATATTACTAGTCCTAAACTAGGGCATAGAGTCACATACGTAAATATGTCTATCAGTGATTTTCTGTTTGTACAGAGTTCAGGGCAAGCCACAGTATTGCAGTCCTCAAGGATCATCATGTGTTAACCTCTGTTAAAGTAAACTGGGAATGCACTTGGTGTATCCACATGGCAGATATGACACGGGTTGGATTCACACCTTTAATAGTGGAGCTTGATCTTGGTTTATAAAGAAATTTCTAAAGACAAAAAAAGTCAGGGGAACAAAGGACCAAGTGCCTTGTAACAATTATTGTCCGTTGGAGAAGCTCTAGGTTTTTTTGTAGTTCATTTGGGATATTGCAGAGGAGGCTAGACATTCACCTCATGCACTGATATAGAATGTTCTACATGAACAAGCAAGTCTCTGATTCCCTGCATTGCTGTCACTTGTCTTACCACCCCACTTACACATTGAGAGCAAAGCTGTGTGGACTCTCTGGAATGATGGCACTCTTTGGACAGTTGTCCCTTTTACTTTTGTTAACCAGGTAAATGAGCTCATCCAAAGACCCTTTTCAGCCACGACCCCTAGTTTGCAGCATGTTACTTCATCAGAGATCCTATATTCTGCTGGCTATCCAGCCACTGGATGTAAGTTTCTCTTTTGTGGGAATTCAGAGGACTTGTTGAGGTTAGTACTGGTACCCATGGATTAATAAAACAATTCTCAGAGAATACATATCACTACATGGACTATCCCCTTACCCAGAAAAATATAACTCACAAGAAACAAGCAAACAAACAGATGTAGATTAGGTTCTATAAACTTCTGCTACATAATGAATGCCTTTCTTAAATCACATAACTTCTTCATTGCTATCTGGCCACTAAAGAGAACTGGCTCTTTGGTTTATTGAGTCTTATACAATTAACAAAGACATATAGTGAGTGTGCAAGTACCATCCACAGACTGTTAGAAGAGACCCTTGGCTTAGTAGTTAGTGAACTAGGGCTTTTTTGAACCCTAGTGGAACTTATGTGTTCTGACAGGAGGGTACACAAAACTCTTATATGGTTCTTATGTCTCCAAAGACTCCATTTGTATTTCTTCTTTCTGAATCACAGCCAAAATAGTTCTCCTTAAGTTGTATAAAGTGCAAAGTAATTCACTCTGTATAATGATATGACTTCTGATGCAGAATTCTTCTAAGGGGATATTACCTTTCACTAAGGTGGTGCACAATTGCAAAGTGGAAATACAAAAGCAGGTGTCGGGGGACACAGATCCCCACACATGAGAGTTATAGAGTGGCTTGCCCTCCACAAAAACATTGTGTTTATTTTTTGTTTTAATAAGAGGCTCCCGTATTCGGAATTTTACATACAGTGCAGTGACATAAGTTTTATAATGTTAAGATTTTATACAATGGAAATATCACAGACCTGTAGTTCTAAATAAGACAGATATACCACAAAAATAAATCCATCAGCTGAAATCTGGAATGTTGACCAGTATTATGGGCATGTCCAGCTAGTAACACCTTGTTTGGTCTTGATCAGAATAGGTCCTGTAAGTCATAAATCAATGAAGAAACAACAATTTATGTGCCATAAGGATCTGATGCTTCAGAGACAGTAAGAAAACATAATATTTCTACATTAAATTTCTTAAATAATATATATATATATATATATATATATATATATATATATATATATATATATATGGTCTAGGACTATTCACTGAAAGCACATTTCACTGAAACACATTTGACTGTGCACAATTCACTGAAAACACAATTCACTGAAAGTTATATATGGCTTTTTCCCCACTGTAGTGCAACCCTGGAGTTCGAATATATAGTAGGGGGGGTGCGCCCCCCACCAATTGTAAATATTTTGAACTATACACATATGGATACATGCAATTTCAATACATTACTCTTTTCTAAACTTACTATATATCCAAACTATGTGGGGGCTATGCCCCCCACACCCTCCAATGTGGGGGGCAGTGCCCCCCCACACCCTTACTATATATACTAACTCCAGGGTCGCACTACAGTGGGGAAAAGGCCATATATAACTTTCAGTGAAATGTGTTTCAGTGAATTGAGTTTTCAGTGAATTGAGCTTTCAGTGATTTGTGCACAGTCATTTGACTTTAAGTGAAATGTGCTTTCAGTGAATAGTCCTCGACCCATATATATATATATATATATATATATATATATATATATATATATATATGCATACCATAAGGTGATAACCCAGCCACTGGGGATGCACAATTCAGTGCATTTCTTTGTGCCGGTCCCAAACCCGGATAAATGGGGAGGGTTGCGTCAGGAAGGGCATCCGGCGTAAAATTTTGACATATCATACATGCAGAAAACTGTACAGAAATTCGTACCGGATCAGTCGAGGCCTGGGTTAACAATGACCGCCACCAGTACTGTTGGCCAACAGGGTGCTAGCGGAAATTGGGCTACTGTTGGCCGAAGGAGGAGAAGAGGCAGAAGGCATGCCCGAAGGCAGGTAAAGGCTAGGACTGTGATAGCGAGGGTCGGAACTTTGAATGTTGGCAGTATGACTGGTATAGGGAGGGAACTAGCTGATATGATGGACCTAAGGACGGTTGGTATATTGTGTGTGCAAGAGACCAGATGGAAGGGGAGCAAGGCTAGGTGTATCGGACGCGGTTTCAAATTGTTTTATCATGGTGTGGATGGGAGGAGAAATGGCGTAGGCATTATCCTGAAGGAACAGTATGCTAAGAGTGTTTTGGGGGTGAAAAGAGTGTCAGATAGAGTGATGTTTATGAAGCTGGCAATTGATGGTGTAATGATGAATGTTGTTAGTGCATATGCTCCACAAGTTGGGTGCGCAATGGATGAGAAAGAAAAATTTTGGAGTGAGTTGGATGAAGTGGTGATGACTGTACCCAAGGGTGAGGGACTGGTGATTGGAGCAGATTTCAATGGGCATGTTGGTGAAGGGAACAGAGGGGATGAGGAAGTGATGGGTAGGTATGGTGTTAAGCAAAGCAATGCAGAAGGTCAGATGGTAGTGCATTTTGCGAAAAGGATGGGCATGGCTGTGATGAATACGTATTTTAACAAGAGGGAGGAGCATAGGGTGACATACAAGAGTGGAGGAAGATGCACACAGGTGGATTATATCTTATGTAGAAGGGCCAATCTGAAGGAGATTGGAGACTGTACTGGTAATTCTGATAGAGCTCCAGTCTCTGCAATGTCTGCAACAGATCCTCCAAGATTGCAGTGTCAGCCCTGCTACCCGCTGTCTATCTGATCTGGGAACTTACTAGTGCAAAATAGTGCATGGCTGTTTTAGCCAGTTTGAAAAAGTGTTTACTTGTTTGCTTCCTTGTAAGTAACAAAACAATTGCTTTATTGTGTCTATATAGAGAAATACATGAGTAAGTTTGTATTATATTGCAGAGGGCAATGAAATCTGTAATGCATTTTGTTTGCTTGGACTGCACTGGTAGTTTATGTTTACCCTGTGCATTGCTACATGTTAAACTGTAACTCATTTTATGAGTATGCAACATTTTTTGCAGAATACTAATGTATTGTATGCCAGTTTATCTAATCTTTTTCCAGCTGATATTGATGTTAATATGTTTATGTTCAGGCACTGTACCTACAGTAGAACCATTTGGTTCATCTTACTCTTAACTTACTGAATCATAGCCCTATTGAGTTTTGTCCCCTTCTTCCACAATAGTTCAGAGGTAAATTATATAAGTTGGGGTGTATGGGAGGTAAAGCCTGCATATTTGGGGTTTAAGGGACAAAACCCCATAAGGAAGACATTTCATGCATTTGTCTTATTGACCACCATTTTGACAAAATGATTTACAATATACACTGTCATACATCCATATGCAACTGATGAGCATTTTCAGTAAGGTTTATATTGTAATGTACTTGGTTGTGCTGAGTATGCATGTATATAGGGAGCAAATAGAATAATGTTTGTCAGCTTGTTAAACTCTTGTTTACATTGTACGTGCATAATTACATGAATTACTGTAGGCTGTGATGGGCTGTTCTGCATAACTCAGTTTGGGTTTGTGAAAAGTAGATCATGTCTACTAAACCTGACTGACTTCTTTGAAGCAGTCAATCGAGCTGTAGACAAGGCAAAGTAGTGCACACAGCCTATCTTGACCTCGCCAAGGCTTTCAATACCATCCCCCACTCTGGAATTATAGATAAACTCACTAAACTGGGCACAAAATCCCTATGTCACAAGATGGGTGGCCAACTGGCTCAATGACAGAACCCACACAGTAAAAGTAGCCAACTCCAAGCCCGTCGTCAGACCAGTGATGAATGGAGTACACCAGGGTTTGGTCCTGGGTCCTCTCCTGTTTGGCATCTACTTCTCTGAAGTGCAGGCCAACACAGAAGGTCTTTGGCTAACAAAGTTTGCAGATGACTGCAAACTGGGAGCCATAATAGAATCACCTAGTGATGTAGACACTACAAAAGGGCCTCACAGAGACAGATGCTTGTTGTCAAAGTCATGCCTCAAGCTCAATGCCAAGAAGTGCATTGTCATAAGAGACCTCGGGACACAGGTGAACAGTAGTCTCTCCTTTGATAACCACATCACCACAGTAGTCAGGAAATCCTTCTATGTGGCACATCTCATCACAAAAGGATTCTCCTCTAGAAAAAAGGAGGGCATTGTTCCTCTCTACTCATCCCTCATCAGATCCATTATAGAGTACAATGACCCATTTGGCATGTATCTCACAAGACACCTACAACTATTGGAAAGGCCACAGAAATACCTCACTATGAGGATTACTGGCCTCAAACAGATGCCATACACAGACCGTCTCAAAAAACTCCAGCTCTACTCCGTTGCATATCGCCTATTCAGAGGCAATCTCTGCCTAGCATACAAAGCTATGTCAAACCCAGAGCTGTTGGACATGCTACACTTAAAGAAATCCCAATCTCTCTGAACCACATGCTCCAGGGACCTAAACCTTGTCACCACAATAAACAGAACATGCTGGAGGAATAGATTCCTGTCCCAGAGACTTCCCATACTCTGGAACAAACTACCCATTCATGTCAAGCAAAGCTCCTCATTGGCCCTCTTTAAGAAAAATCTTGACAACTGGATGGGAAATAGAAAATTCACCCTGGGGATCACTTCTGCTGCACTGCTTGACAGGGGCACAGGAAAATCATTTTCTTGGGTGGCAAAAACCAGGGAACCTTTTTGGCTAGGCTTATATAGGCCCCAGGGCCGATAGCCTAGTACCTGCCTGTGAACCTATAACTGGAAGCTGAAGGGGTGTATTATATTATAAGGAGACCATGGGTTGTGTAGGCTAACTTTAATAGCAGTAGGTATGAATGAGAATGGTACTGATGTGAATGGCCTTCTCTGGGACTGGCTGCCTTGGTGTGCCACACAAGTTTGTAAGAACATCGTAACTACAAGTCAGTTTCTCATTTTATTTGGCAGAGAAGGTGTTTTTTGTGAAAGCCACCTAAAGTGAGGTGCTATGTATATACCAGCAAAGCCGGGAAGGATGGGAGAGGATGCTATTATTGGATTAGGGAGATGAATGGAAAAGGTGATTATAGATTTGGTGAGGGAGTGTGGTTGCCAGTGTATTGTTTCATCAGAGTGTCTTCTGGAGATTGTTAGGCCGTAACTTGCTGGGAACCTTCAAATATTAATGTCAGCCCTTGGTGGTCTGAGAAGAAAAGACAGAATAATTTCAAAATCTTTGTGTGACCAAATGATGGAGTTGGGGTAGGAAGAAGGATGCTTGACCGGGATCATTTTATTCATTTATTTTTTTCCCATAATTTGTTTATTTCTTCATGTTCACAGAGCAGGAAGCAGGGAAAAGCAGTGGTTATTTGTTAGGCATGACCAATGGATGTACTATGCAAAATATTAGCGCAATGTATGGAGTACAAGTCAGAGGAGCAACAATGGATAAATTACATCTTACAAAAGACATTACAGTATGCACTTTAAAATTATAGAGAGCAAGTAGCAGGCACATTAAACAGGTAAGAGTATGTGTAATTTAAATAACTAGCCATAGAAATCTTCACCAATGTCAACTCCATGGAAAATCTGGAAATATTTGAAAAGGGATTACAATAGCAAGTTAATCATGTTAAAAGGCACATTTTGGTAACTAGACATACAAATATTACATGCAGTATAGAAACTGATGTCAGGAGGGAAGGACCTCCAGGTTACTGGAAAGAAGTATGACGGATTTTTTTTTTATTTTGTGAAGGCAGAGCAGGACAGAGTTTGATGACTGGGTATGTTGAGATGGTTGCCAAAAAATGATATATTAGACCAAGACATAGAGGTCTCAGTTCTGATCATGTTTTCAGTGAATGAGTCAGTCGTATTAGTGGGAGAAAACCACCATAGTCCACAAAAAGGATGAAATGGGAGGGTGTGATTCGTTACATCTAACATGAAATAACATTGTCTTATGGAGTTTTCCATGTATACAGGCTTTTTTTTTACATTTGAGGCATTGCACATATTGCCATGTGTTATGTTAAAATGCATGAGTTGTTCAGTGTAAGACCAAGAGGCTTACAAGCAGGAGCATTTGCACTGCCTATGCTGATTGAATTTTTTAAACGTTTGCTATTGTATGTAACTGATATAAAAATCTATAGCAATTCAGATAAACCAACAGAAACCTTTAATACATCCTACAATTTATAAAGACAACAGTAAATCCTAAGCTGACATTATAAAAAAGCTTTTATACTCAAACTAGTAGCTAAAATTTACATCAATGTTTGGAGTGAAGTGACCTCAGGAACAAAATGTAGAACTTACTACCTAACAATGGAAAGAGCCATATGTCTACAAAGACTTACACCACCTTGAAGACATCAGAAAACCTCGTGCATATACTGAGTTGTTCCTTTTCCCAAGCTCCATCTTTTAAAGTGGGTCAGCTGGGTGAGTGTGTTCCAGAACCTGAACCAAAATAAACTTTTACTAAATTGGTATGCTTGGAGGTTCAGCTTAGCCCCAAAGGACTCTGTTAAGTAGTAACCCTTAAAGAAATATTGAACCTTCTTCATCACAGTTAAGAACTGGGTTTATCAACATCCTAGTTATCACCTTCTTTGCATCCATTAAAAGGAAACATTAGAGAAGAATTTCATTAGGAAAGCCCTAACTCACACCACTAAACAGCAACTAAAACTCCAAACCTGAGGTAACATTCTTCACATCAGTGGTTCAGGACTGCCTACAGATTCTCATTCTATGTCTCGAGTTCTGGACAAGTTCAGAACATAAACCATGTGCTCTGAATATCTATCACACATTCCCAGCAAACCATTCTAGATATTCATTCTGGTGTCTAGAAAAACTGAGCAAAACATTTCTAATCAAAAGGCATATATATGGGGAAAAGGCTCAAAGGAGACAGCTTACAGAAGCTTTAACTTGGAGAAATGTTCTGCCTATGTAGAGTTTAGTGGCTGAGTGAAATAACATGTTTCGGAAGACATTAAATGGCATTTTAGTGAGAAATTTAGTTGTGCAGGAAGTGAGAGCAGAAGAGTATACTACAGAGAGAGCATTAGTGGAGGTGACATGCCTGTAGGAGACTTTGTCATTAGCAAAATACAATGCTTTCTAGTGAGACACTAGCGATAATATTATAGAGGCAGAACTAAAAAAGGAGAGGGTTGAGGCTAGATCTTTTCAGAAAATTAACATGAACAGAGAGTGGGGATAATAGGGTATCTTTTAGCTTGGCAAGCATGTTTTTTGTAGCTAACCCTACCTGAGGAGGGTGAGGTTAAGACTGAAGCTGATGGTTAAATAAATTGAATGCTTTGGTCAAGTCAATGAATGCAGCTCCTACTAACAGACCATTGTCCAAAGGAAATATAATATCACTTGTGGTTTTAATAAAAGGTACTCAGGATGTTATGACCTTTACAAAAATCATATTGTTGGGATTGCTTATGTCATGTATCCTGAGAGATGAGTGTATCCAGGAAGACATTACATTTTTAGTTTATTTGCACTAACAATAGAAATAGTCTGAATTAACAACAGTAGTTCAGAATGATATAAATGTGTATTTTTATGAATGAGATGATGTGTTCCATGATATGTGCATCAGGAACAGTTACAGTAAATAGGAAGAGGAGGGGATATGAATTGGGGAGTTGCAGTGCAGCGGGCTTCTCCCTTAAGCTGCTAGGGGTTGAAATGATCTGATCTAGTAACTGTCCTGTCTGTGAAAGCTTTTATGAATCTAAGAATGCCTTAGATTACAAACAGTATGAAATTAATAAAGAGATGGGATGGTAATAAAGCTATTCATTACTGGTTACCAGTCATCAGAGTAATACTAGTGAGATATCCATGCCATTCGAATTTTACTGAAAACAGACACAGTAGCTAGTGAATTCAAGATTATATCAGCAGGTAGGATAAATGATGTGGGAACAAGCAAAGTTTTTATGTGTGACTATTATGACTTGTGATTCAAACGGAAGATGGTGAAATAAGAATTTGAATTATGTACTTGGGGTATGCCATGTTTGATTCTTACTTGTGTTTGTAAGTATACCGTTTTCATGGAAATTCTTAGGCTTGCCTGATTGTTTAAGGTGGTTCTACTCTTCATACTTATTTCCAAAGCATTTTTAAAAAATAGGGTTTACTTGGTATTTATACCAAAAATCTTTCTATTACTAAAGGGTAAACGGGTGCTGTGAGTCTGAGAGAAAATCCTGTGAAATACAGAGAGGACTCAGGCCAACATACATTATAGTGCTTTATCAGTAAGCCCTTTACAAAAAAAGATTAAACTGAAACAAGCAAATGTTAGACATTAAGAAAGCATCCAGTTACATTTGAAATAATACTCTCAATGTCAGTATACAGATGAAGCAAAAACTATTAGGATAGGTACTAATTTAAGTAATAATAAACCATTGTTAATTTAATTGCAATAGAATATACATTCACATCAAAGTTAAAACAAACATCTCAATTTATTTGCAAATCACATTAAACATTTCAGCATCTCAAATAAAAATGTGCTTATTGTATGCATTAAACTTTAAACAATGAACAATGATCAAATAAGTAAAAAAAATAAACTGGATCACTGAGGACGCTAGTAAGCAGCAAGATGCTACTATTTTCAAACCTAAAAATGGTAAACCACTTAAAACTTGAAAAATCCATAAAGTTCACAGCCACACAGAGCCACTCAACAGATTAAATCCAATGGTACTTTTCTTGAAAAGAGCAGCCAACAGACCCAATGCACTTTCGTTCTTCTCAGTAATTGGACTTCTTCACAATTTATACATCAGTACTTCATCACCTTTTAAATAGCGAATAAAAAACCTCCTCCTAAAATATGGTAGGTTAATTAAGTGCAGGAAGTGATATAACCTGACACTCCTTCTATGCCTATTTTCTATAGCTTTTAATTGATATGGTTCATAACAAATAAGGAGATAAAAAATAGAAAATAAAAAAATGAAATAAAGGGGTCATGGCAAAGGAAAACAAGTTAAAATCGTGTATCAGGAAAGTATCTGTATATAAATATATATATATATATATATATATATATATATATATATATATATATATATATATAAAGCCACTCCAGTGTGTACATAACCAAAACGTGTGTGTGTGTGTGTGTATGTGTGTGTGTGTGTGTTTGAATATATATATATATATATATATATATATATATATTTATATATATATATATATATATATATATATATATATATATATATATATATATATATATATATATATATATATATATATATATATATATATATATATATAATATATATATATGGGTTCACTTCTAAATCCTGAAAGCTCAAAGTCCTGAGACCAAAATCTTGAAAGTTCAAAATACTGAATATCATAATACTGAAAACACACAGGATACAAACACTTACTATATTCCAGCACAAGTACATACGGAAACATATTATTGTTCAACTATAAGCAGGTGGCAAACCCCCCTCCACCCCCCATGTGGGGGACTATGCCCCCCACACTCCCTACTACTTAAATATATCAACTTCACTACACTAAGTGGAATCTCTGAGTTGATATATTTAAGTACCAGGGGGTGTGGGGGTGCAGCCCCCCACATAGGCAGTGCAGGGGGCTTGCCCCCCTGCTTATACTTGGAGAAGAGAAGTATGGTTTGTCTTTTATTTGTTTCTGTATGTACTTGTGCTGGAATATAATAAGTGTTTGTATCCTGTGTGTTTTCAGTATTATGAGATTTAGTATTTTGACTTTTCAGTATTTTAAACTTTAAAGATTTTGGTCTCAGGATTTTGGGCATTCAGGATTTTGAAGTGACTGCCCATGTGGTGGGCTACACCCCCACACCCCCTGCTATTTAAATATATCAACTCCGAGATTGCGCTTAGTGTAGTGAAGTGCAATCTCGGAGTTGATATATTTAAGTAGCAGGCAGTGTGGGGGGGTTGGAGGGGGGCTTGCTCCCCTGCTTATAGTTGTATATAGTTGCATAGCTTATACTAATTGCACAGTTTGGCAACTTAAAATAGAGGGGAAAGCTGTCTGCATTTAATACGCTTATAGGAATATTCAGATTCCTTATACTTCCATTTGGTATTTTGTCATCTCCTGATGTGTCTCAGAAAGCAGTTGTGCAAATGATTGTTGTTGCCACTAGCATGCCAAATGTTTAGCATTTGCCTGTAATTGATGCTAATCAGGGAGTTTGAATCTGGGATTTTAAACTAGAGTATGAAAGAGGTAAGATGTTTGTATTAAATATACCAATAAGTAAACATTCAAATTCCTCAGCCTTCCATTTAGTATATTAACTCCTGAAATGTGTCAGAGAACTGCTTTACAGAGGACTGGTGTTGTTTATGTCATTGTTAATTTATTGTTTTATGAGGGTCTATAATACAACGTCGAACTAAAAGAAGTTCAAACGTTGTAATATTGAATGCCAAAGTCCAAATGTTGAAAATGGCGAAGCTACAGCACATCAACTTTTTTCCCAGGGAAAAAAATTGGTGGGCTGTTTTCAGGGCTTTGCTATTTCCTCCACTGTGGTGCAATCTCGGAGTTGGTATATATAAGTGGGGGGGGCAAAGCCCTCCACTTTAGTTTAAGTTTAAGGTTACATTTTTTTTTGTCACGGAACAGCGATTTTTTTTTTCCCTGGGAAAACAAAAATTGCTGTTCTGTGTTGTCGGTTTTGTTTGGTTTTGGACTTTAGGGTTCGATATTACAATGATCAAACTTTTGTTAGTTCGACGTTGTGATATAGACCCAGAGAATAGTATCATCAGTTACTAGTTTGCTAGACTGTACAGGAATATGCATAACATTAGAATTACAGAGTTGAAATACATAGGTTGTAATTTAACTTTAGAAAGCTTGAAATCAGATGATGAAATTTGTGGTACTGTGTTACAGTTACTTCCAACAGATAATAAACATACACTTATATGTCCTTTGGGGCACATTGCAGTATTTTCTGAAGTTTATTTTGAATGTGTCTGACACAGGTGTATCAATGAGGAATTAAATGGAGATGTGGTGTGGCAGTGGTGTGAGGAACAAAAGAATACTATTGAATTGATCGGCTAATTGTCAGAGCACTTATACTAAAGCATTTCCTGTGGATAGGAAAGGCAGAATATTCCAGATATTATCATGTCACTATATTTGCTGTGACAGAGAATGAAGAAATCAGGGATATTATCTGAAGTCCCATTTATGCATAATTAGATAGCCAAGATGAGAGAACAATTCAAACACTGAGGCATTAGATAAAGATATTACAGAGCAGTAACTATGACATTCAAATACCACTCTTAGAATGTATGCATACTCCATTGTAAACTGTTGACCTGCTGTCAGTTCATTTATTGATAGCCCATAGACTGCAGGAGGTTATTCCTACATATGTTTCATTACTGCCTCCTGAGAATAAAAAATCAGATTCAAGAGAGACAGAAAGAGAATCTGTCATCACAAAGTTACTATTCTATATCCCACTACAGTTTTTCTTTCATAATTTCTGTCTGCCAAGCTATTACTACCCTTCACTGCACCACCCAACCTTTTCAGATTCATCTACCTGTACCCCAAAAACCCTTGGTGGTCTCACCTCTTTTGAAATTTCCTGTCCTGTTTTCACCTCAACTTACACTTTCATGCTGTTCTTTTCTCACTCTTCACCCACAACAATAAGGATTTCTCCCCACTAAGTGGAAATACACCTGTCATACAGCTCTAAAAAATCCTTATTTCTCATACCTCAGTTATTTCTATTCAACTTCCCTATTTATGAACCCAAGTTTGCACACTCACCCAACCCTATCCCTTCCCTTACACACTGCATTGCATGTCACATCCACTGTCACTTGCTTATACTACCAACCCATCCTTTGCAAGACACTCCCTTAAACTATGTAGATTCCACCATAAGGTCACACCTATAATAGTCCTGTTGCTATGCAGCAACATTGAACCTAACCTTGACCTAGCCCTTTCATTTTGTGTCTTTATTAATGCTCATAGTATTGAGAGCAAAATTGACCAACTAACAGCTTTTTCACCCTTCACCACCCTGAACTCATAGCTATAAAAGAATCTTGACTCAAACCCACTGATCCTTCCATCCACCACTTCCTAGGTACAACTGTTATCATGATGGGAAATCTGGTTCTAGACCTGGTGGTGGAACACTACTGCTGTTTAAATCTAATCTAAATTTCCAACTCTTAGCTCAATGTAACACTACCTCAGGCTTTCTTCCTAACTGGATACTTCTCTGTGTCTCCTCCCCCAACAACTTTCCTATTCATCTTGCAGTTGCTTACCTCCCTCTTCTGCCTCCTTGACCAAATTTAAAAGGCTTCTGCTTGAAATTACCTCCTCAACAAAAAATGTCAAAAACTTCATCCCATTGTGCGACTTCAATATCAGCCTTCTCGGCTTTAATCAGAATAATATCCTGGAAATCTTCAATAACTTCATACTCACACAACTTGTCACTAAACCCACCAGACCAAACCCTAACTCTTCTTATCACCCATTCCTTGGTCTTATTATTACTAATGATCCTAAAATTATTTCTCAAACCCTCATTTGCCTCATTCCATCAGTGACCATTGTTCAATCAGCTTCAATATCTCTCACCCCATAAACAAAATCTCTCCCTCCTTCATATTACTCTTGAACAAATCCTAATCATTCTCAAATTAAAGGCAATTCCAGCCTCATTACAGTAGTCTATTAGTTTATCTTCTTCTGACCCTAACCACTGCAGCATTTCCCTCATACAAATTCTCAGAACTCACTCTTCCCTAAAATTACATGGCTCTACAACCCCCCCCCAAAAAAAATCTGTCTCACGTATGAACTCAAATGCCTCCTTATTCTCAGCGAGAATACCTGACATACTTGGGAAAACAACCCAAGCTCAACATTAAGGCAATACTATATCAAGATAAGAAAACTAACTGAACAGGCAATCAAGTGACATAAGAGTCTTATTCTGAAAAAACATCAGTCATCCCTTCTCAACTCATCTGAAAAATCTGGGCAGTTGCCCCTGCCTGGTAGTGGCCACATTTATTGTAAAAGGCAGAATAAATGGGCGAGTGGGGGTGGTGAGACGAGCTAAATGGTCATGCCTACAGACAGGTAATCTGCGCCCAGTCTAGCAGCTTATTTTCTTGTCACAGTAATTGCCTGCCAAAGCACAACAGACCACAGTCCTAACACGGTATTCTAGTTAAAAACTCCTAATATGTAAAGTATAGTGATAATTGATACCTGGTTATGGATTTATAAATAAAATTATTTATTTGTTCTTACTATAGATGAGTGTCTTTAAGAACCTTAAATATATTTTCATATTAAAAAGTGATTAAAAACAACAAAAATTACCTGATTATTTTTCCTTGCTAACAGGAAGTCACTAATCTCATATATACCTGACTAGCCTAAAATTAAACAGTAAAACATCTCTATTAAATTTCAAGGGTGCTGGTATACATGTAATAAGGTGACCTAATTATACACAATTCTGCTTTTACATTTGTGAAAAAACTGAGCAAATCAAACTTTTAAAATGTTTGCTATTTCTGAAAGAAATGGTATTAGAAAGAATTTGCCCGTGAAACAAATTATTCTTTGTAAAACTGGAAAAAATAAAAGTATATAATTATACTAATACATGTGATTTACCCAATCAACCCAATTAAAACAGTGCAAAAATGCAACTTTAGAATAAGAGTTTAAAAAAAAAAACAGTGTACAGTGTGTTCTCCCTACTTCTTACAAGCTAAATCCAGCCTCCCTCTGTATATTCGATTAGAATGCTTACCTTTTTGTGAAGAAAGCCCTTTTTACGATCATCAAAATGAAGACAATGAAAAGAAAGACCAGTACAGCTGCAAATCCAGTCACCAAGGACTGCATGATGCTCGTGTCAAGTCCAGCTTTTGCCCTTCCTGTTTTTAGAGGTAAATATAAATAAATAGTATAAGGTTACTGCAGCAGAATGCTGTACAAACAGCTATATAAGGCACACGTATAAACATTACAAAAATCAAACACCATCTAAAGGAAATAGATTTTCTTCATAAAAAGTATGAGCTTGTGCCGAGTTCTCATAAACTGCACATCTGTATCATTCTAGGTTTTAGTCTAAGTCAAGATGTTGTCATCATAGACTAGAAATACAAAAGCAATCTAGTTGTCTGCAGCCTTTTAATATTATTTGCTTAGTTACGTCTCCCTCACGTATTTATTTCAGAACTGTAATATTATGAACTGTACCATTTGCACTGAATCTGCAGTGCTGGTGATGACCATGAGAGAACTCAGATCATAATGTTGTACTGTTTTACATAATTATGAATCTAACAAAAACAAGGGATTTAAATATGGGACAATTAATTTTGAATTGCTCTTAAAGGATATTAATAAAATCAATTGGTTAAGTGAAATGGATGTAAGTAATCATGATTATGGCTATTTGGTTTTAGAAGACATTCTACAATTTGCAGTTAAATTGACCGAAACTTCTAAAGAATGCAATCACAGAAGAGGTCTTCCCTCTTGGTGGAACTGATGTAGTTAAAACATATAAGAAAAAAAGAAGATATTTAGGAAATAGAAAAAAATGTCCCTGTAAGCAGCATAAAAGAAAACTGAATTCCATCAGTAAAGAATTGAAATACAAAGTTTAAATAAACAATGTAGCTTATGAAAGAAAACATGCAACAAGACTGCCAGATAAACAGAAATATTATAAATATATAAACAGATTTTTGTAAAATAAATAATAGCTTTCGCAGCCTATTAATTGTTAATTTTATGGTTCCAGATCCAGTAATAATCGCAAATGCATGTAATAAATATTTTGAATCAATTACTTATACTCAGGACAAAAATCAAGTAAAAGTTGATATTTTATTAGAGAATGCTTATCCTTTAATTTCAAGTGAGATCGTAAGGAAAGCATTAAATAAAATTATGAGGACTAAATCTACAGGTTTGACATCATACCTACTATTGAAATATTTACTGTAAAACCTTATCTCGTTCCTATTTTGATAAACACATTTAATAAATTGTTGTATCCTGGAACAGTACCTAATTCATAGAAGCAATCGCATACAATCCCAATATATAAAAAGGTAGAAGAGAAATATAAAGAACTACAGCCCTATCAGCTTAAATTTCATTATTTGTAAATGTTTTGAGAGGTGTCTAATTGACCTAATAAATACAAATAGTTCTATGCAGCTTTTGGACATCAACCAACATGGTTTTATTATGAGGAAGTTAACTTTTACAACTCTAGTAAAGTTTTATAACCAAATCAGTATGGCAAATGACTGGGATTTGTTAGCTGGGGTGATTTTTTTTATATCTTGCCAAGGCCTTTGATACTTTATCTTTTTGCAGCAACATATAACCAATCTGTGGTGTAAACCTTGGCACTAGATGATGGGAAAAGGGGGTTGTGGATGGATGGATGGATGGATAGATGGATGGATGGATGGATGGATGGATACAAAGCCATGTATAGATTCAATATAAATCCATACATAATTAAATAGATGAAGTCTTGGCTATTAAAATGTTCACACAGTATGGTTATCCAAGGGAATAAATCTAAATACTTAGAAATTATTTCAGGACTACCCCAGGGCTCTGTGTTGGGCCCTGCACCATTTAACAAAATGTTTTCAGTAATTTCTTTTGATCAAAAGTGCTGGCTAAGCAAATATGCCAAAGAAAGATAATGTTTGTTATTACTAACAGTAAAGATTATCACATAATTAATTCTTATAATTAATTCTTATTTGACAAAACATTCAAATTGAGCCAATACCATTGGGCTACAATTTAGTACAGAAAAGTGAAATATTATGTGTTTTTTAAAACTCCTTGCGTATATTACAGCTAATTTAATTTATATCAAAAATACTTCAGGTAGTGAATCATTATAAGGATTTAAATATAAATACATCAAACAACTTTCCATTCAATATACATGTTGACACCATAAAAAGCTTAGCTATGAGGCAGATGGGTATTATGTTTAAGGGTTTAATAATAATTGACTTGTCTTTTTTAATGTCATTATTTATATGCTACATAAAACCTACATTGGAGTATAATAAAATATTTTGTATACATAGTATATATATATATATATATATATATATATATATATATATATATATATATATATATATATAGCTAACAAATAACTTAAGTATATTAGAATCAGTCCTTCATGTGCTATTTAAGACCTACATTGAAGTATAATATATTGTGTATATAAACTAAAAAACAATTAAATATACTTAAATCAGTCCAAGTAAAAATTCACAAAGAAAATCATATGCCATCAAGTATGATATATAGAAATGGTATAAATACCTCAGTCTGTATTCACTGGTTTACATTTATATTAGGAGAAAATTTACCTTTACCTAAATGCTATCTCATGACAAATATCTTCAAACTATTGGCTGTTGAAACATGTCAGAGTAAACCTGAACTCAGGTTTAGTGAGTTAAGATTTCACATCCATAACTTTAACACTATCTCAGGATCTTTCTTCATTTTTCTTAGAGCAGCAGTTTTATGGAGTAAACTGCTCATTTCTATATAAGGCAAACAATACAACAAAATGTAAGATTACTCCATACTGTTGGGTAGGTGAGCTAGCAGATGGTATATGTGAATCAGTGCTGCTTGATGGTCACATGACCAGAACACTGTACATTAACCTCTGAACTTCTGAAGCACTGTCTAGTAAAAATCTGAGTATATTTACTTAAATGCTCTTTAACTGATAAGTTAAAAGAACAAACATTTCAACAGCTCAAAAGTAAATAAATTCTAGAATAGAATCATGCATATATGAACCCAGGCAAAATAAACTCTGTTATTCTGCTATCAACAGAAGATATTATTTATTAGTTATTAGATATTATGTAGTCCTATCTCGCCTATATTCTTGCTGGATGGGTTCGAAGCCAATATTCGGCTCCAACTCGGCTGATACTAAAGCTCGAGAGCTTTTACTGGCTCAAGGCTAGCCCCTATCCCATGGTGCCTCACTGCAATTCCCCAGATCTCATTTGCCGAGAAAGCTTCGAGGTTGTGTTTTACTGGCTCGTTGCCTAAGTAAAACAAATTTTTACTATATTTAGTCCTTTTCTACATTTTTTCTATCTGATATATATATATATATTGATAGTTTCTTCTTCTATGTGCAACTATTTTTGAAAGTTTTCAACCCCTATTCCCCCTTTAGGACTGTACGGCCCATTTAAGTTAGAGGGCCGTAGTGCCCGTTTAAGTTAGAGGGCCTTTCCTCCCTGTGTGTATGTGTGTGACTGTTAAAAAAAAAAAAAAAAAAGAAAGAAAAACTTTTCTTTTCTCTACACCTTCATTGTTGTAATACTGTTATTTTCCTTTGTCTTAGTGTTTACGAATGTCTAAAGATAAGGATCATCACCCTTCAGGGTTCAAAAAATGTGACAGGTGTGTGCAGAAAATGTCTCTTACAGACAGCTACACCAGTTGTGTATATTGTTTTGGCGAAGCCCATTTACAGGAACCCTGCACCTTCTGTCACACTTTTAGTACAAGAGTGTTGAACGAAAGGAAGAGAAAACTCTCATGACCAGTTTCTTCCAGGAACAGCTGGAACTTGGTACAAAATCTTCAAAGAGAAAATCATTGGCCCCAACTTCAGAGCCGACAAAAAAGTCTAAAGCATTGGAACCAAGGAGTTCCAGTTCTGACTCTGCTTCATCTTTGGTGCAGTCAATTTCATTGGTTCTGAGACAGTCTTCAGTACCGAAGATTTTGCCCAACATCGAGACTGTATCTCCTACTTTGAGATCTCCTATCTTGGAGAGAAGGAGGTCTCCTTCGGTCTCCACCAGATCCTCCAGGACCCTATCAGATGAGGACATTGAGAGGGTGGTGAAGAGGTTGCTTTCCGATCCAGCTCTGGCTAGAAAATTGACCCCTCCATACCCAAAGGTCTCGGCGCTGACCCCCTTACTGATCACTGTTCCTCCTCCACCTACTTCGCTTTCAGAGTCTATTATGTCAGATTCCTCTGTCTTTGACCCTTTGGCTCCGGGGATTCAACCTGTTTCCTCTGAGCCAATTACTCTATCCTCGATGGCTCACTGTGGAGCCGAGGGTTCTGGGAGTCTACACTCTCATGTTGACTCCAAGGTGGACAGTCACCCTGGGTTCTCATCGGAACTGACCCTCCCTCTCGTAGCCTTGGCTTGACTCAGCTCAGCTCCCACTTCTGCTTCAGAGCCATTCCCTCTTGCTAGAAGTCGACCATCTGCCCCCTCGAAGCGGAGGTCTTTGGAGCAGGGGGGAAGGCTTTGGAACCTGTGTCCCACCAGCAGCAGGCAGCAACCTCTTCCCCCCTGCCACCCCCACAGCATAGTGAACCAGAGGCCCAAGTAGCCCCCATTGGAGGTGCCCCCTCTTCCAAGACCTCCCCAGATTTTCCCACTGGAGAGCTCCCTCGGAAGAGGCTGTGTAAGAGGAAATGTCAACTCCCCTGAGTCTGTCACCTCAGACACTGATTTAGAGGAATCAGAAGGGTCCCCTAGATCCCCTCTGAGGATGTCTCCAATCCTTAGACAGAAGGGTGATTGGAAGACCTCTAACCCTACTGAGGATGAATCAATGTATCTTGAGGCCTTTGGCTCCCGACTTTCCACCTCCTGGATGATGCCGCCTTATGACCAACTTTTGGGGGTCATATCGCGGAAAGCATGGACCTCTCCAGATTCAATGGAAGCTGTCCCGAGGAGGCCAAACAAATTTATGACAGCAGCTGAGGACAAGTCTTTCCTTAGTAAGGGAGTTCCAGTTGATGCTATGGTGGTGGTAGCAGCCACCAAGAAGGAATTATCTGAGACGTTTTCTAATATCCATACTCCTAACAATGAGTCCAGGACAATGGATAGGTATGGGAAGCATACTTTTTCTTCAGCAGCATTTACATTAAGATCGCTGAATTACCTGACTCATTTTACTCGTCTTCAGAGGGATCTACTGAAAGAGTTAGGAGATACCCTCCAGGGTTCAGTAGCTCCAGGTTCATTAGACAAGGTTTCTGCGCAGCTCTCCACCCTTACTTCAATAGCTAACTCCTCCATGAGGTTGATGTCATATGCAGCAGATGGAGTGAGCAGGGCAGCTGCAGCAGGACTATCCCTCAGGAGACATTCATGGATGTGTCTTTGTAATTTTATGAAATCCTTCAAGTCTTCCTTCACTAACGTTCCCTTTGATGGTTCATCTCTTTTTGGACCCCAAGTGAAAGAGACTTTGACTAGGTGCGAGCAGGAGGGAAAAACCTTATCTGCTGTTGGAGTCCATTTCTCTCTCCTGTCCAGACCCTATCCCAAGGGTAATACAGGAGGGAAAATGTGGTTCTGCAAATCCCAAAAAGGTTTTCCTCAGGCACAAGGTCAACCCTCCCCTGGGGCAGAGAGGGAAGATATAATGGAAGATGCCACCCTCATGGCAGAGGAGGTCCACAACATCAGGGAGACAGAGAAGCTTTCTCTGATTGTCCCTTCCATCGACCCTGAGAGGTTGCCTGACTGTCCATCTTTGGAGGCAGTCGGGGGTCGTATATCACTGTACCCAAGCACCTGGCTAACTATCACTCAATATCGTTGGGTACACACAATAATATCCAGAGATTAACTGATTTTCTTTATTTCCGAACCCCCAACAAACTGGTCTCTTCCAGAAGTACCACCCATCCAACTAGACCATGCTACATCAGAGGTCATCTCGTTGCTGCAAAAAAAAAAAGTCATCCAAGAAGTCCCCACAGAGCAAGTAGGATCCGGAACTTACTCTCGATTCTTTTTAGTTCCAAAAAAGACAGGGGACTGGAGATCAATTCTAGATCTCAGCAGGCTCAACAAGTATATAAGAAAATCAAAGTTCCAAATGGTCACTCTGCAGTCGATATTTCCCTTTATCAGGAAAGACAACTGGATGTGCCCAATCGATCTTCAGAATACATACTACCACATCAAAATGGACAGGTGCTCCAGGAGACACTTACGCTTCCAGCTGGGATCCAGTCATTTTCAGTTCAGAACACTGCCCTTTGGCCTCACTACAGCCCCCAGAGTATTTACCAATTGCATGGCAGTGGTAACGGCTCACCTGAGACATCAAGGATTCCAGGTGTTTCCGTACCTAGACAACTGGCTCCTCACTGCTACCACCAAGCATCAACTCATAAGGACCAGGGATGAGAATCTATCCTTGTGCGCCAGCCTAGGCATCACTGTCATCTTGCAAAAGTCAGGCTTATCTCCCTCACAGCATATTGTATATCTAGGCTCAGAAATAGACACAACCACCATGTCAGTAAAGCTAACACAGGAAAGAGTGGATTGTCTATGCAGTCAGGTCAGATCCTTACTAAACAAACAAACAAAGAGTCCAGACCAGAATAGTCCTTCAAGTCCTAGGGACTATGGCTAAGTTCCTTTTGCTAGCCTACATATGAGGATTCTCCAATGGATGCTATTTGCACAATGGTCAATGCTAGACCTTCCATTGTCTCACCAGATATTAATAACAAACGCATGCAAAAGGGATCTGACATGGTGGTTACACATGAAACAACTTGTCCTAGGTCGTCCACTTGTTCCTCCCCAAGAGAAAGCAGTTTTGACCATGGAAGCTTCCCAGATAGGGTAGGGGGCATTATCTGGGAATGACAGTCCAAGGTACTTGTCAGAACCATGAGAACCACTTACACATCAATGTTCTGGAGATGAGAGCAGTGCTATATGCATTGCAAGCACTTCACAGCTCCCTTCCCACTGGGATGATTGCGATTCAGTCAGACAACATGTCTGTCGTGTGGTACATAAACAAGCAGGGGAGAACCAAGTCTTACCTGCTTTGCAGAGAGGCCTTAAGAGTTTGGAGATGGGCGATGGATACTCAACGCTTCCTGATAGCAATGCATATCCCGGGGAAATTCAACGTAATAGCGGACAAACTCAGCCGAGCAATTCTGATGCCTCACGAGTGGTCCCTGAATCCAATTGTTGCGAAAGAGATCCTTCACAAATGGGGCCAGCCTTGCTGCGATCTTTTTGCCACTCACCTGAACACCAAATGCAGCAGCTACTTTGCCCTCATTCCCCATCCAGTGATGTCACCCAGGGATGCTCTATTTCACGAATGGCTCCCGGATCTTCTTTATGCCTTTTCTCCTTTTGCACTCTTACCCAAAGTAATACAGAAAGCAAGACAGTTGAGGAGTTCCTTGATCCTCATTGCTCCTTACTGGCCTTGACAAGTTTGGTTTCCTTTCCTGTGGCCCTACCTCTTGGAGGAACCATGGATTCTGGACCCATCTCCAGAGCTCCAGATTCATCATTCAGGACATTTCCATCCCCCCATCCACACCCTCAAATTGACAGCATGGCTGCTCCAATTCCACAAACAGCCAGGTGTATTCCCTTATCCCCAGCGGTCAAACACATCCTAATTTCATCTCATAAACCTTCCACTCAGAAACTATATTCTAGCAAATGGAAAAGGTTTTCCCTTTGGGCTACCAATCAGGGCTTAGAGCCATATGCTGCTCCTTTAGAATCCATTTTATCCTTCCTGATAACAATTTTTCATGAAGGAGTGGCAGCCGCTACAGTTAGAGTTCATTTAGCTGCCATTTCCAATTTCCATTTTGGTTTCATGGGAAATCCAATCATGCAGCACTCCCTGTGTAAAACTTTCTTAAAATGAGTTTTTCTTCTTAGGCCCCGAATAAAACAATGATTAGAACCCTGGGACTTAAATTTAGTCCTCTCATCTTTGATGTCTGCACCCTTTGAGCCATCCTCGTCATCAGACTTAAAATTGTTATTGTGGAAAACCTTGTTCTTGGTAGCTATAACATCTGCTAGTAGAGTTTCAGAAATACAAGCTTTAACTATTCAACCTCCTTACATTATCTTTCACAAGGATAGAGTCTCTCTCAGGACAAACCCTTCCTTTCTTCCCAAAGTATGCTCAAAACACAACCAGAATACTACCATTGAGCTACCTGTGTTTTTTCCGAACCACTCTAATAAATCAAAGTATGGACTACACCAGCTAGATGTCCACAGGATACTCAGGTTTTGTATACACAGGACTAAAGAATTCATGAAATCTGATCAACTTTTTGTTTCCTTTTCTGGCAAAAGGAAAGGCTTGCCTGTTTCTAAAATTACTCTTTCGAAATGGCTTTCGGATTGCATATCCTTTGCTTATCAACAAACTGGTAGACAATTACCTGTAAAAGCTAAAGGTCACTCTACTAGGCCTGTAGCTACTTCATGTGCCTTTAAATCTAGGCTCCCAATTGATACTATTTGTGCAGCAGCTACTTGGGCAAGACCACATACATTTGTCACTCATTACAAATTGGATTTGGCCTCCTGGGACATGTCATCCTTTGGGTCCACTATGCTGAAGAGTCTCTTTGTTTGAGCCAGGTGCTAGGGACGCTGTCCCATCCAGCAAGAATTACGGCAAGATAGGACTACATAACATAAAGAAGTTATGTACTTACCATAACGTTCCATGTTTGTAGTCCATCTCACCTATATTCTTGCGTCCCTCCCTCCAACCCCCTTCCTGTTTCTGAGGGATCTGGTGGACCCCCTTTTGATGCTGCCTGACATTGTTCTTTATGGTCCACCTGGAATTAATTATTTTTCTAATCCTTTGCTGTATTTATACAGCCTCTTTCTTTTTCTTACCTGATAGGTATTTATTGCTTTCTTGCAAACTAGATCTGGGGAATTGCCGTGAGGCACCATGGGATAGGGGCTAGCCTCGAGCCAGTAAAAGCTCTCGAGCTTTAGTATCAGCCGATTCGGCTCTGAACCCATCCAGCAATAATATAAGCGAGATGGACTACAAACATGGAACATTATGGTAAGTACATAACTTCTTTTTTTTTATTTATTAGCATTTGTTCACTGCAAAAGTTCAGACTCCACAGTTAATAACTCTTGCAAGATGTTATGCAATACAGAAAATGTTAAATATCATATAACAATTATAAAAAAATAGTCTGTAAATAATTAAATAGATCTAGATAACATTATATTTCACACAGAGTAATAATTCACTTTTACTAAGTAGCAGTGATAATGTTAAGAACTTCCATTAGGTTAATAGATAGCTGCAATAGAATATGTGTAGGGCATTACTACTAGATAGCAGGTTATTGGGTGGGATTTTCTAGTTATAGCTACACTATTGGGTATTCTGATGAAAGCCCAGAGGTGTAGTTCATACAGGAAGACCAAAAGGATACTACAGATAGAGAAAATGGATAGAGTTGTAGCAGCATTTAGCCAGGAGAAGTGTGTCAAGAACTTGGTTTAGAGTTTAAGTGGTGGATTGTAAGGTTTGCTTGCTATGAAGTATTTTGGATATACAATTTGTCTTAGGTCTTTCAGGAGAGTATTCAAATGTCTGGATAAATATGAGGAATACATTGCTTCACTGTGTTTATTGTTTGGATGATAAACTTGGGCAAGATATGTTTCCTTAGACCTGAGTGTTGCAGATGGGGAGTTCCATAGTATTACTCTCTTTAGTGCTGGACATTTGTTTGGGTAATGTCGAGTACCATAGCATTACTGTCTTCAGTACTGAACATTTGTTTGGGTAATGGGGGGTACCATAACATTACTGTCTTCAGTGCTGGACATTTGTTTGGGTAATGGGGGGGTACCATAGCATTACTGTCTTCAGTGCTGGACATTTGTTTGGGTAATGGGGGGGTACCATAGCATTACTGTCTTCAGTGCTGGACATTTGTTTGGTTGATGTGAAGTTCCATAGCATTGCTGTCTTCAGTGCCGGGCATTTGTTTGAGTGATGAAGAGTAACATAGCATTAGTTTTCGAAGCTGGGCATTTATTTGGCTGATGGGGAGTACTACAACGTCACTCTCTTCAGTGCTGGACATTTGTTTGGGTAATGGGGGGGTACCATAGCATCACTCTCTTCAGTGCTGGACATTTGTTTGGGTAATTGGGGGGTACCATAGCATTACTGTCTTCAATGCTGGACATTTGTTTGGGTAATGGGGGGTACCATAGCACTACTGTCTTCAGTACTGGACATTTGTTTGCATGATGGGGAGTTCTATAGCATTACTGTCTTCAGTGCTGGACATTTGTTTGGGTAATGGGGGGGGGTACCATAGCATTACTGTCTTCAGTGCTGGACATTTGTTTGCATGATGGGGAGTTCTATAGCATTACTGTCTTCGGTGCTGGACATTTGTTTGGGTGATAAAGTATACTCTAGGCCAGTTAAAACTGACCTGAATGTTTGATAGCTGGGAATTCCATTCAGTTTATTTGGGTGAGTTCTAAGAAATGATGAGTTTTATTTGGTAGGTGGGTACAAATGTTACTATTTTATGATAGCATTGTTCCAGTTTTGTTAAAGATGAACTGACATATGTGAGTAGAGGAGAAGCATAGCAGAGGAATGACAATAGATATGAGAGGACAGTGGTCTTTCTGGATTGCAAGGTGGGATAAGTAGATGCTTTGCAGGGAAGACCTGCTATTATATGGTTCTATTTTACAGATTTTGGATGTGTACATCAAATTTTAGATTACCATCTATGGCAATCTGAAGTAATTTACTGCAAATGACAATGACAATGGATGATATAGTAAAGATATTTTTTGTAATCAGAATATAGTTTTGTGTTGAAAAGTAGAATTTTTATTTTGGCAAGGTTTAGTCAAGATTGGATTGGTGCAGGAAAGATTTGATGGCAGAGTAGGAATGTTGCGTAATAGTTTATATTGGCAGCATTCTTGAAGCTGAATAAATTAGAAAGTTGTCTGTGTGCTGAGCCAGGAAGCCTTGTGCCACTGCGGTATGGAGATTGTTTATGAAAATATTGAAGAGGGGAGGACCTAGGATTGATACCCGAGGGAGACCAATGGTTATGGGTAGGTTGGATGAGTAGGATGTTTGCCATATGACACACTACGTAAGAGATAGTTTTAAACCATGTTAGGGGGTGGTGGAGAGTAATTCTTACAGGTGTTTAGTATGGGAGACTTATCAGATGCTTTTGATCCTGGACTACAGAAGAGACTTGTTTACCTTTATCCCTAAGTTGATTTGGTGTGATGTTGAAGGAGAAAAGACCTGTAGTAGTGCTATGTGAAAGATGAAAGCCATGTTGGGTGGGAGAGAGTAGGTTGTTATCTAGGAAATACATTATGAGCTGAGAATCTATACATCTTTCAATGATTTTTGACAAGACAAATCATGGTTATTGTTCAATACTTAGATAATTCCACAGATTTTCCTATTCTCTGTAGTGTGATATTATATGTTTTTTCCAATTGTTTGGGTACACATGATTCTAAAATGGACATGTTGATTAGTAATGATATGGCTATGGCATCTGCAGCAGATTTTAAGTATTTAGCAGGAAGTTAAAATTTAGAACTGAATATCTGTTGGTATTCAAATAAACTGTTTTAAAAAAGATGATACTTTAATCGCTGTCTAAATAAACCTTTGAGTTGTATACCTTAATTATAGAAGGCAGCTAGCTGATTACACAAGTCTGGCAGCCATAAACTTAGGGCAGTCATCCAGGCCTTTCAAGCTGGACTTCTGGAATATCTACCTGCCTCTCACCTGGTGACCTTAAAAGCCTTGCCAGAACATGGAGTACCTGAAGCTCTTTCAAGTTGCTAGTAGGGTCAGTCAGCGTATAGAAGAATGTACTCTCCAGACATATCTTTTAGCTCAGGAGAAAGGTGTTCAGGTTTATCTAACCTCCATAAGAAAGTGGGTGATCCTTTGGAGGGAGAGAAAGCAGTATGTGACTGGTGCAGCAAATGCCTTGATTGATGAACAGGGGCATGCTTAATATGCAGATAATAGTGCATATTTTACCATTGAACTGGGGAGCATAACCAGTCACCACAAAGATGATAGTGTAGACCATGCAGTTGACTTACCCTGCATCTTCTCTTTCCTGCCTTAACTAAGACATAGCCAAAAGACTCCTAATCCCAGAAAGCTGAGGGCTAGTCTAAAGGAGGATCACCTCCAGGATCAGCCAAAGAATGAGTAGTCAAGGAAACCAGAAAAGTGCTGAGACAGGGTCATCAAAGAACATCCTGAGCATCCTTTGGGCTCAACATATTTGCTAATATGAGTAAATAACATAATGTCAGCCATAAAGATGATGATTATAATGGAGGAAGTGAAGGTATGAGGAGTACGTGTGTGCATAGTATGGCAACAGTAGTGATATGAATAAACACAAATACAATATGGCAACAGCAGAAGTACACAGAGCCTGCTGCTTCTACCACATATGGAAAAAATGGTTGTTCTCCTCAGACATACACAGTCATAAAAGACCTTGGTACGTATGTACACAACTCTCTCTCATTCGGACATCATGTTTTTATTGTAGTCATGAAATCCTCCTGCCTGTAACAGTTACTTTCCTAGGGAATATCTTTAAGATCCAAAGAAATCATCCTACCACTGTTCTCTTCCCTAATCAGACCCATCATTGTAAAAGGTTCTCCCTTTGTTGTGTACAAATCTAATTATATCACTCAGGAATGACCTCAAAAATTTCTGACCAAGAAAATTAAAGTCTTAAATTCTTTAGATATCTTGATTGAGTAAGACAATTCTACTTTTACTCAATAGCCTTCTGTCTGTAGTGGGGTGACCTCTGTCTCACATCTCAAGCCACGAAAGACCTAATCCTACTTGACCTCTTATTTCTTCACAGAAACAGTAGCTCTACAACTACCCATCTAGTGACCCCTAAATCTACACCAACAAATAAATAAGACTCACTGAATGAATAGGTTCTTAACTGAACATATTCCTAGGCTATGGGATAGTTTACCATTACTGGTGAAACAAATTACTCCTTTGGTTGCCTTTAATGATGGGTAGACACAGATTTACATCAGGGTTATCATGTATGGCTCAGCTGACTTTGTCAGGTGAGCACTCAAGTGCTTGAGAGGATGGAAGAACTTTTACATGTACCTGCCTTAAGGCCCATATTTTTAGGCATCTTACAATCCTCATGATCACTTACCTACTGTTCCTATGTTCCTGTAATCAGAAGCAGTACAAGCGATGTTTTTATTAAAAGTAAAGTAAAAAACCTGTTATAGAACTAATGCACCATTAATTGAAAAAGAGACATGTACATTAGCTTTCAAAACCACGAACTGTTCCACATTGTCAATTATTATTCTGTCAGTAATATTTTTTTCCTTATAGAGTAAACATTTAAAGAGATGTTTATAAACAAATAGAATGCTGCATAACACATTTAGGTGTTTTTGTAGACTTTATTAGTTTCATGACATAGGGCTAGATATTTATCTTAAACAACACAGATGCATATCCAGCCACATTGGTCCCACACCATGAAACTAAAAAATCTTAAAATGGTTGTATTGTGTAGCTCTTCACACAGTGCTATTTGTTTACAAATACCTTCTTAGACTGTATACAAATAAATTCTGCATAATTACCTGTATGTCATATTTCAATCTTGTGAACACATACATGTAGATAGTCCCATAAATAATATTCCACAGTATACTGGGTCTATGGAACAGACGACTGGATCCCTAATTGCTCCCTAAATAAAATTTGATTGATAACCTGGAGTTTGGAGAAGGAGGCTGGGAGGAATAAGAGCGAGGGGCTATTTTGGTTACCCATCCTAATGTGAGGGTATTAGTAGAATCTTGCCACAACTTTTCCTCCTGGTAGAAGTCCATATACTACAGCTTGGGAAACATGAGCTCACCAATGCATATTCACTCAGTCTATTCAAATGCCATGAAATGTCACAGGTTTGCAGAAGTGTGCATTCTTATTAGTTTCAGCAAAGCAGATATTGCACCATTTTACATCCATCAGGAAGACCATGCAAAAAAAAATCTCTTAACCCATGCTGGATAACAGACACAATTCGTGTCCCTCATTTCTATTTTCAGTTGTCCTACCATGATGAAAAAAATCAAAGATATGCAGGGATAGTAGGCATATTGGCTTGATAGCCATAGGGTAGGGGAGAAAATGGGCCAAAAAAGAATGAGAAAATAAATAAGTGAGTATTCCTCATACAGAATCAAAAAGTCCAGTGGTCCAGTTTTCTCAAACTTTGCTAAGAAGTTGTGTTCATTTTTTTACAATTTTTTAGACAGTGAATAAGATAAATAAGTAAACATGTTCCTAGACTGTCACACTATCATCCCTGGATGAGCCTTAGACTTTCATCTCTGAATATTCTCATGACTAATCAAAGGGAAATGGGAAGGGTGTGCAGTAGTCACCATAACTGATGAGGAACACTACACCTAAGTCTAAATCTAACTCCACTTTGTTCTGCATTTGTGAGAAGAAGAAGGGAGGACTGCATTCCTCAATGAGGCATACATGTTGCTGTGAAGTGTCTGATTCTGGTTCTGACCAGGCATTACTCCCAAGTACTCAACTACAGAAGAGAAATGGAGAAGTGCAAAGGGAGACCACTGGATTTTTAATATTTTTGAGGAAGTGAATATCAGAGTAATGTCCTTTTCTTGCTGTCATTCATACATTACATACTTGCAAAAAAAAGCAGCATGTGCCCCATTTGCTTTCCGGGTACCACATGACAGATTAGTTGTTGGACCACATTAGGAGATTCCCCAGATTCAACCTTTATTTCTTTGTCTTTATAGCAAGGTAGGCTGCCAGTAGCACCAACTGGTTCATATGAAACTCTATTTTTGTAGAGATCAGTTTCTCTAAACTGTGGAGGGGTTAATGTAGATTATCTAGCTCACCAGTGAAGCATTCTTGACTGCAGTAGGTTTGGCTGTAGGGAAAGGAAACCTACCTTGAAGTTGGTGGGACACCATTTCAGTATGGTCAGGGAGGTGGGAGACAAACTACTCATGAACTACTCAGGATAGAACATGGCAGGATTTTTTTTTTAAGTCTCCAAATGGACCTACTTGATTACTCTGTTGCCTTTAAGCAATTGGCCCATTTTCCTATTCATTCCATCAACAGTGACAGCCAGGCATCCCCAGGCTAAGTAAAGTCATGCAACCCATCTGTACCTGCCTGGGGTGCCTTATCATCCTAGTTGTTTCCTCTATGGCAAGAATCAGGTGATAGGGAGAGAGGCTACCATCCAGGTCTGGTGGGGTAGTCTATCCCTTCCCCAGTGGAGTACCCCATCCCTCGTGACACCTCTCTTAGCTGTGCTACTGCTGCCTTTCACTTGAAGTGTATCTTCACACTTCATCTTGATTCTATGCTAATGCACATGGGCAACACAATTTCACAGGCTCATGCTCAGTAGTTGCAGTACCTGTGCTTCCATGGGTAACCATTTACAATTTTGAGACTTGTTAGTGTGAGTATGGGATTAGCAAGATGGGATGACCAAAAATGCAGACTTACATATGTTAAATCCCAGGTTTGTTGTTTCCTCAGAATATTTCTTCAATCTTGGAGTTGGGGTGCAGGGGTTTTGTCCCTGTGCAAAAACACAACTTGAAAGGAGAAAAATAATGTTTAATATTTGCCATTCTGTTGTGGTCTTTTTTTACTATCATTTCAGGGCTTATTATTGTGAGTCTCAACAAATCAATGGGGAAATCTCACGTATGAAGTGAGCCATTGCCACCTTTCTCCCCACCAGGAAGGGAGAGCCAGCAACACCCACTCAGTCCCATTAGGCTCCTGAGCCACTAATCAAACTCAGATGGCTGAGGTTGTAGTCAGAGCTTCATTCCTATACACTGCTACAACTGGGTCCCACAGTAGGATCTTAGCCACTCAGTTAGCATGCCACATTCAAATGTTTCAAATGGTTGATCCAGTTCTGGGTCACAAGGGAGGCTGGAGCCTATCCCAGACACTCAGTGGGCATAAAGCAGAAAAACTTATCTCATGGAGGTTGCCATTAGAGGACATACACACAAACACACACACACACACACACACACACACACACACACACACACACACACACACACACACACACACACACACACACACACACACACACAGACACACACACACACACACACACACACACACACACACACACACACACACACACACACACACACACACACACACATAATATATATGTCTACAGCAGACTGGGATCTACCAGGACACTGACTGCATTTGTTTGGAATGTGGGAGGAAACTGGACCACCTGGCAAAAACCTATGCAGGCAGGGGAGGATGTGCAAACTCTGCACTGAAGATGTCCCAGCTGAGAACCAAACTTGAATTAAAATGTCTACCTCATACTGACAGTATTTCTGCTTAGTACAGTAAACTTCCTACTCATTCACATAATCATTTTGACATTCATATTAATGCCTCTGTTTATGATCTACAAAGTAAGGTAAAACCAGGGCGACATCGCCTAATATGCCCCTAGTGATATAAAAACTCTTCTACCCATAACGAACTTGGTTACAAAGAAAACTCAACCATCTCTTAGATCATGACTTCACAGTCAGAACCACATCAGCTACTTCTGAAAAATCCCCCTTAATAAAAGGTGTTCCTCAAGGCAGAGTTCTCAACTTTTACCTCCAGAGTTAGTGATAAAGTAAAAAGTAATTAGGGGTACTGTTATCACAACTGAAATGTACCATCCCACTCATCACAACTGCCTTAAAAAATAAAATATTCAAATGTTATCAAACAAATATGTACATTTATATTCCATCCCCCACACAGGAATATCATTGTATTACCTTATATCATATTCTTTCATTATTACTCATACAAGTTTATATGTCAAATGTGTTATTAAGGTATCTTCATGATTTTTGCTTCTTCTTTTCTATTCATAATATCATCCACAATTTCTCTATCATTAAAAATTTTTGACATTCATAAATTCCAATGCCCTGGATCAACTAATCCATAGTCCCACCAGGGACTCCAATATCCTAGACCTGGTCATTACCAACATGGGAAATCGATGCTCCACACCTATGGTCACCCCCTCGTTAGTCACGTCTGACCATAAGCTAATCACCCTTAACATCCACATCCCACCCCCACCCCTCAGTAAGGAAACCTACATAAAAAACTTCTCCAAAACCAACTTCATGCTACTCAAGTCAGAAGTGACAAACTTCATGACACCCATGCAGACGGGAGCTGAAAGTTCAACTGCTGAATCCTACACTAAGGCACTGTACGAGCACATCCACTCATCCATAGATCGTGCCATCCCAAATAGAACCAAGATGCTCTCATCCAAAAAAAAGAAGCCAATCTGGTGGTCCCCTGCCATAAACAAACTTTACAACAAAAGGAAGAAACTGTTGCAGAAAAGAGGAAAATCCCAGGATGCAAAAAACTTCCTTACCAGCCTCAGTAAGAAACTGAGATCCCTCATAAAATCCTCCAAAGCTAGTTACGAAAATAAAATTGCCAAAGTTTCCAAAGACAACAACAAGGTATTCTATAACTATGTCAAGAATCTAAATGGCAATGCTCAGATCTGCTCTGAGCTAAAACAGAATGGCATTAAATATACTGATCCCAAGGATATTGCCAATATCCTGGCAGATCGATTCAGTGCCAACTTCACCCCCCTCTCACCCCCTAAATGGCCCATCTCAATACCGGAAGATTGCCAAATTCCGGTAATAACGGCCACACAGGTAAAAAATGCACTCTCCAAAGCTAAGAATACAGCATCCATGGGACCAGATGACATCCCAGGCTGTGTACTACATGAACTACAATATGAACTGGCACCTCACCTAAGTGTGATGTTTAATCATATCCTCACCTCAGGTTTCGTGCCCACTGAGTGGTGCACAGCTACAGTTATCCCACTCCACAAGGGGGGATCCACCTTAGATCCCGGAAACTACCGTCCCATCAGTCTGACAAGCCTTATCTGCAAGGCCATGGAGCATATTATCATGGAACTTATAAACAAAGACATTGGCAACCTTCAAACACTGGACCCCACCCAGTTTGGGTCTGTGAAGGGCCGATCTTGTCTCCTGAACTTGATTGACTTCTTCGAATCAGTCTCCAGAGCCATGGACAAGGGTAAGGTGGTCCACACAGCCTATCTAGACCATGCCAAGGCTTTTGACACCATCCCCCACTCTGGAATCATAGATAAACTTACTAAGCTGGACATTAATCCCTACGTCACCCAATGGGTTGCTAACTGGCTTACGGATAGAACCCACACTGTAAAAGTAGCCGACTCCAAATCCAGCTCCAGACAAGTGACAAGTGGAGTACCTCAGGGTTCAGTCCTGGGACCGCTCTTGTTTGTCATCTACTTCTCTGAAGTACAGGCCAACACTAAGGGACTCTGGATAACAAAGTTTGCAGATGACTGCAAACTGGGAGCCATTATTGAATCCCCAAATGATGTGGATACTCTACAAAAGGGCCTTACAGAAACAGATGCTTGGTGCCAGAGCCATGGGCTCAAGCTCAATGCCAAGAAATGTATAGTTATCCACTTTGGGAAAAACATGTATCCGTGAATTACCATATAGGTGGCAGTACATTAAACACCGAAAGTTTGATAAGAGACTTAGGGACACAGGTGGACAGTGGTCTCACCTTCGATAACCACATCGCCACAACAGTCAGGAAATCCTTCTATGTGGCACACCTCATCACTAAGGGCTTTTCATCCAGAAAAAAGGAGGTCATTGTCCCACTGTACTCATCCCTCATTAGACCCATTATAGAATACAATGCCCCGTTTGGTATGTACCTCTCAAGACATCTGCAACAACTGGAAAGGCCACAGAAATACCTCACTAAAAGAATCACAGGCCTAAAGCAGATGCCCTACGCTGACCGCCTTAAAAAACTCCAGCTATACACTGTCGCATATCGTCTACTCAGAGGCGATCTCTGCTTAACATACAAAGCCATGTCAAACCCAGAGCTGTTGGACATGCTACACTTAAAGAAATCCCAATCCCTCAGAGCCACACGCTCCAGGGATCTAAACCTTGTCATCACAATAAACAAAACATGCTGGAGGGATAGGTTCCTGACCCAGAGACTCCCCAGACTCTGGAATAGATTGCCCATACATGTCAAGCAGAGTGCCTCTTTGGTCCTCTTCAAAAGGAACCTTGACGATTGGATGGGAGAAAGAAAATTCACCCCGGGGATCACATCAGTCGCCCTGCTAGACAGGGGTCCAGGGAAGTAAATAGTGTGGGAAGAAATAGCCAGGGAATTGTTATGGCTAGGCTTGTATAGGCCCTAGGGCTGATAGCCTAGTACCAGCCTATGAACCTATGAACCTATGAACAACCTTCCCCTTTATACTACACCTTAACTATTATACCAACCCCCAGTCATTAGCTATATATATTCTTTTTCATCCATTTCCTTTTTTTAATTAATGTATTTATTTTGCACTTATCCATTTAATTTTTTCAGTCTTTTACCCTTTTAGCAATAGGATTCTTTTTTTTCTTTTACTCCTCCCAATTTATGTGTTCTTCATCACTTATTTCAGAACCTTCTTCTATGTCCTCTTTTCTCTTCTAATTTTTCTTCTGTTTCTACTACTTTTGAAATGTCTTGGGGTTGTTCACATTCTTTTCATTCTTTTTCTTTACTCTTATTTCATTTTTGCAATCCATCCATAAATGTCCAATTTTGTAACATTTATAACATTTCAATTCACATTTTGTTGCATCATGTCCTATTTCCCCACAAATGTAACATTTTCTTTTGTCACAGTTACTTAGCAAATGTCCTTCTTTTCCACTAAAAAACAAAACATGTTTGAGTTTTCCCCAGTGTTTTACGACACCCCTATTCCCCTCCACATGAATCATGCGTGGTACATGTATAATCTTTTCTCTTTCGATTTTAACACAATATTGCAATCCCAGCCACAAGTCCATAAACCTCTTTTCATAACCTTTTGCAATGTCCAGTACTTCTTTACATAATATTTTCAAATGTCCTTTCAAAGTCTCTCTTTCTACCTCTGTTTGAAACTGTATATGAATTTTCTTTTCTTTCTTTTTTTTTTTTTGCTTTGTTTTCCTGTCAAATGCTTTTATCACATAAAGGTTCCATGGGTTACATTTTTTTCATATTCTCCAAGAAAATTTTAGACTGAAAAAAGCAGTCTCAAGTATAATGTCACAAAATATATTTTTGTTAATAAGAATAAATGTTCTTACCTCATGTGCTTTTACACCCAATAGAGCAATTAAATTGTCCCACATTTCATACCTGTCCATTTCTTTGTCTAATTTACTTTGTATGATTACCACATACTTCTGTTTTTCATTTTCTTTTGCCTTATTTTCTGCTACTCCACTTTTGTCTTCTTTGACTTCCTCTACATATGTTTTCTTTTCCATCTCACCAGTATTGTTCAGGATTGTCTGTACACCCTCCTTGTGTATTTTCTCTCCCTCAGTTTTGGCTCACTCCGCACCACCATTTCTTTAAGTAAACCATCCCACAATCCTCCTGACTGGATGGCTGTAATTATACATCCATCATTTGCTGACTCATCTGCATCAGATTTCTTTGAAAAATTTTCCTCAGAATCCTGCACACATTCTCTGGTTTTGATATTTGCTTTCTCCTCCATTTATTTCACCACTCCCTTATCTCCTTATCTCACTTATCTGCTTCCCTGTTTCTCTGGGCCACCTCTGTGCCTGGAATGGAAACCGGAAGTGCTACTCCAAAATGGTTCCTACTCACAACAATAAAAAGTATGAGAAGTTTCCTGATGCCCTGACCTAATTTCCCCTAGAAGTTTAAATATGGCCTTGGGTCACCTCTGAAAAGAGGCCATCAGCCTAGTGGACTAACTTGGTCAACAAAGGATAAGATAAAAGAAAGAAAGAAAGAAAGAAAGAAAGAAAGAAAGAAAGAAAGAATATTTACCCCAAATCAATTATACAACAAATTCTAAGGATTCCCAAAGCATTTTTATTAATGCTAGGATCTCTTTAAAAGAAAATGTTAAGAAAAAGAGCTATAGAAAATGCTATTTTGTCTTTTTAACAAACAAGTTATTATTCAATATTTTATATCTATCTCTCAAAAAAGGAGGTCACCAGAAACTAGGTCTAGATTTTTCTAACTCAACAAACATTGAAGGTAGAGATCTTCAGAAAGGTGACACTACAAACCCTGACAACTCTGGTCTTTCAGGCAGCCTTGATGTCAACATTAGATATGGATATTTCAAATAGGTTATTGTCATCACCAAATTGCAGTTCTCCGTTTCAGATGATCTGCTTCTTCTAAAGTTTTCTTTGTAGGCCTGGCACCTTCAGTAGCAACTGTCAGGTTATGAGGCAGTCATATTTACTCTTACCTGGACATTAGATTAGTCCATGCTCATTTAGGAGAGCATCTATGGTGATACTTGTTGAATGTAATACCTTTGCTAGAGTCTCTGGAACTTGACTTGCAGTCAGTAAGAAAAAGTCAGATCTCTCACTCCATTATAGCATCTTTTTATTATTGTGTTTATTTTTCACTAGAGGAGAAGTTTCTCTTGATCTAGGAAACTGTACAAAATGACTGGTTAAAGATCGTTGTAGATGGAAGAGTAGGAATAAGATGCTCATACAATTTAGTTTCCATTGACAAGTAAGTGTGGCTCATACCTTTCAACCTCACAGCACAAGAAATCTGGACAAAACCTAAAATACTCTGGGAACAAAAGCCCAAAAATGGAACAGATTTAAAGTATTGCTCTTATAAACTTAGAAAGATACTAGAATAACAGGATTTGTTTTAGCATGCATTTTCTGAAGGATATGAAGTCTGAAACTCAACTGTATATCACTATTTGGTGATTTCAACCTCAGTGATTTGTCAAAAAACATAACTTTCATGGGTAACTGTCCAAAACTATGCAGCAAAAATCTAGACATTCTGCAAAAATCTGGACAGTTGAGAGGTATGGCATGGCTCCTTTATACAAATTCACAAAGGCTTTTTATAGTCAAAGCTCAAAACATTTATATTTATTTCATAATTTTCATTAAATAGTTACTGATTCATTCCTGTACTGTAACTGGCTGGCTGTTCTGAATGAGTAAGAACTCTGCTAACATAGCTTCCATAGACTATTTCTTAACTCAGTAATGCTGAGAAGTGCTGATTGCAATGTGATGTTAAGTGTTAGATGTGTGGGTTGCATTGTTTGATTCCGGCTGACAGGACTTGAAAGACAGACCACGCATGGCACTTTTATCTCACTGTAACTTAATCATGATACTGAATTTGTAATATTCAGTGCCATGATTAAGCAAATTAAATGTGAGAAAATCATGCCAGCTGAGCAAGAAATGCAAAACCTGCTTTTCACATTTATCTGAAAAGATTTTCTCACATTTAATGTTCCTCCTCACTCAAAGCTCTAGGCAATTGCAATCAAGCCTGCTGTCAGTCAAGAATGAAATAATTATCTTATTGTTGATAGGCATTAAAGAATTAGTGAAGGACATGTGAGAAGTGTTTTCCAGTTTGAGAGAATTATCCTGGAAAATGAGGGATTGATAAAATCACAGAAAAAATTCAATAGCAAGTCAATGCCTAAATATTTTAAGGCAATTTTATAGCAACATGACCAGAAAAGGTAGAGATTTGTTTAAATGACATGGTGGAACAAAAGACTCAAAGAAAAATAAATAAATACAGAATTTGTCAGAATTTCTTATGACATGAAATAATAGATTATTCTATGAGATACAAAATCGAGAAAATTGTACTACAAAGAGTAATTTATGAATCTGTGGCATTTCAGAAAAAGTGGAAAGATGAAATATATATATATAAATATATATATATATATATATATATATATATATATATATTTTTTTTTTTTTTCCAACATTAATTCCCAAGGTTTTGAACCTTCAAGAAAAGTGTCAAAGCCAAATGCACTGCCCAGATCTGTAGGGGTCAGGTTCTTGTCTTTTCTGGATGCGGAACTAGTGTTTTTTATCACCTTTATTAAAATATGTAAGACACAGGGACACATACATTAATAAAAAATAAAACAAATCATATTAACATTTTTCCATCAGATGCATTATACATTTCATTTTCTCTTTCTTTATAACAACTGTCTTTCAGTGCATTACATAAATCATTCAACTCCTGCCTTCCCTTAAACCTTGCTTCTCCTCCTCCTCCTGAGCATTAGTTTGTGTGTATTGTTCTTAACAATGTCCATTTATTTTTATCTAATTTCCTCCTTCACTTTTCTAGAGACTCTATCTTCCAGATCTTTTAACTCTTTTACAATATTCAGTACTTCTAATACAGGTGGTTTAGATTTTGATTTCGATTTTCTAGTAATTTTTTTGGCAGGCAACAGAATTAAAGTTAAGAAAGATTTACTATGGCTAGGTAATTCAGATTCTATGTCTCAGCGCAAAAGAATCATTTTTTTACAGCCATTTGCTCCCTCAGTAATTCTGATAGAGTACTCTGTAGGCAATTTTTAAAATCTGCATACTCATTATACTCTCCAAAACATGTTCCCAGTTACCTCTTTCATCCTCATAACACCTCTAGCATTTGTTATCTACCCAAGGAAAAATTCTTTGAATTCTGCTTAGAGTATAAAAATACATATGCAAACACTTCCATGCAAAAATCCTAAAGTTGCTCAATTTAGTTGTATACTTGGGAGCCATACATATGTCTTCTCATTGTACAGTTGCTTATCCAATCTCTCTTCTCAATCTTTTCTAACCTCCACTGATTAATTATTTTAATCATTATGCAATATTTTATATGCCCTACTAATTATCCTCTTTTTAATAGCAGCTTTTCTTCTAGATTTGCCTAAATAATCTACCAGAGCAGATATTTTACTTAGGATCCCCTATATCTGTCTCTTTGCCGACACTTTGATATCAGTCCCTGATAGGGAAGACAATCTCTAACCTGCAGTTCAAACTTCTTCTTCACCTCATCCCACTTTATTACCTTTCTTTCTCTAGTTATTTTGTTCCCAATACCTTGGTTATTTTGCCAGTTTCTCCAGTAAATTCCAGCCTCCTCTTACCTGTTTTCTGTACTCCTACTTGCAGTCATCCCTACAGATAAAAATCTCTTTTCTCCATTCACATTTTGACTTCGCTCTTAGAATACTTTTGCAACTTTATGAATATAATATTCTGTATGGTGGATATTATTCTCATTAAGGATCTGCATCCAAAACCCCACTTTTACCTTATTTCATTTATTCTGCCCCTTGCTTCATCATCATCCCTTTTCTTTTCGAATTATAACATTCGTTATGTATATGCGCCTTAACTGTGTAGCTGTAAAATATCCTTTCAAACCAGGTAATCCTAAACCACCTTGTTCTATTGAGAAGATCAGATAATCTCACTTAATTCTTGCCATCTTTCCCTCTCAGATTAATACTTTCAACTCTTTATTAATTACTGTTCACAACTTTTCTTCTGGTTGATAAAAATATGCCTGACCCATCTATAATACAAAAGGGAATAAAAACGTTTTCACACTGATTGTGTCTTACCATTCATGTCCATAAATAAGATTCTCAGTTTTTGTATTACCTTTTGTTTAGTCTCTCCCACATATCTTTAGCTGCTGTAACATAAATCCTTAAATCCATGCTCCTAAATACTTCATTTTATCATGTCCCCATAAATATATTTATTACTGAACCAAGTCATGAGTGGGTGCATAATTTATTGCTACAGACCTTTTTATCTTCGGTAATTTTATATCCTTAAACGACCTGAAACTGTCTCAAAATGTTCCACAGCAAAGATATGTCCTTTTCTGGATTTATCAAGTACAAAATAATATGATCTGCAAATGATCGATTACATACCAGTTGTATCCTTGAATTTCTGAGCCCCTAATTTTCTTTGGCAATGGCTCTAATTATAAAAGGTGAAAGAGTACATCCCTGCCTGGTTCCTCTGTTCAGACACAACTTATCAGATTGGAACCCTCTCACTTTAATTCTTGCCTCTGATCCTTTATATATATCCTCCAAATTAACATTATTATTGTATTAGGGAATCCAAATGTTTCCATTGCCCTACTCATAAAATGCCAGCTTACTTTGTCAAATGGTTTTTCTGCATCAAGACCCGCCAATAACTGTGCTATTTTTTTACATTCTGCTTCTGCCTGGATCATTATTGTTCCATTAATATTGTCAAATGTTTGCCTCACCTGTACAAAACCAAATTGAGCCATATCCATCAATTTTGGCAACACATTTGCCATTCTATTAGCTAGTATAGACATGAACATTTTATAATTATGAAAAAAAAACTTTACCAAGACTGGTGTCTTCTCTTTTGGAGTTATGCTTATGTGATTTAATAACTGGTACGTGAACATTTTTTATCCTAAAAACTCCCTGTGGCACTACATGAGTTTAATTTTGCAGTTTACACTTTAGTATCATGATTTTAAATTGAAATGGGTCTATATGAAGCTGGGTCTTATAGGCCTTTACCCTCCTTGGGTAGTACAGCTTTTTTACAAGATGATTATACTTCCCTGTTTTTCAAAATACTAGTATAAATTCTTCCAGATTGGTATCATTTTCTTCCCTACTAAATTCAAAACTTCCAAAGGAATACCATCTGTTTCTAGAGACGTCCCTGCAGCTTGATTATACATTGTCATTTTAATCTCATCTCCTCCTGTCTTAACTATTAGTTTTTGAGCCTCATCTTCCTCTAATCTTGGCATAATTAAGTCTTCCATAAATATTTACATTTGTGCTCTTTCTTGGTTTCCACATTCCTCTGCTTTATGCAAATTTTCATAAAATTACTGAAACATCTCTAAGATTTCCAGTTATTTTGTCATAGGCTTCCTAAGTTTGGTGACAACCTTTCTACTTTCTGTTGCCTAAGTCACTAGTTTTTGTGGTCTTTAGTTATCACAAATAGTTGCTTAACAGCAATCTTTCTAAACTCATACATATTATCCAAATATTCCCTTAGTTTCTGTTTAACATTCTGCAGTTGTTCCTCTTCTTGCTCTGTGAGATTCGCCTTATTTTGCAATAATTTAACCTTTGTCAGTCCCTCAAAATAATTCCTATTACTTCTTAACCATATCTCTTTCTCTTTTATTTCTGCCCTGTTTTTAAACTCTATAGTATTTCTTCGAATACATTTATAATTACCCTAATAACTCTTGAGTAATTTCCATTCCCCATGCCTTATATTTCTCTCTTTCAACAGGTAGGTGGGAAAGTACCAGTATCTCATTTTACTTCATTACCCTGAATTTTTATGAGTTTTTATTGGTGCATGATCTGCAATGGTTATCAGATGTGTGTCAAAGCTTTCAATTAAATGTATGTTCCTATGAAATATAATTTCTGTGCAATCTATCACAATTATTATAACTTGTGGAGTAATAGGTAAATTCTGTCAGTTCCCACTACTGAATTCACATAGTCCATACCAAATGTTTTCATACATTTCTTCAGAAATATAGCTCATTTTGATATATTTTCCTGATACATTCTTACTGTTGCAAATCAAGTTGCAATCTCCACCTTTATGTAATATTTCCTGCTGAAAGCTGATTATTTTTCAGAAAATTTTCTTAAGCTCCATAATAGTAGTTTTTAGTAGGCTATAAATACATGCCAGTGTAATCTACCCCCTTTTCTAATATCCCCTTCTTATACAAATCTACCATTATCATCTTATTTTCCTCTTCTATTGCTATTGGAGTCCCTCTAGTAATTAGTATCATTGTTACTCTCCTTTTCCTTTATCTCTGATATTCTACTGAATATCCATTCTGAAATTCTTTCTTTGTTAAATTTGTATACTAATTTCTTTACAAATGTGTTTCCTGAAGCATTGCTCTAGTACTCTGCATTTTGTAATATAATTCAGTGCTCTTTCCTTTTTATCTATACCTGTAAGGTCATTTACATTCCAAAATACTATGGATAGAGCAGCTATTATGATAAAAAGCTAGTTCATAGGTTCATAGGATGATACTAGGCTATTGGCCTGGAGGCCCTTACAAGCCTAGCCAAGAATTTTGCCCATGTTCCCTCAAAGTCAGCACCTGTTTCCCCTGTCCAGCAGGGACACAGGTGAGATCCCAGGGGTATATTTTCTGTTTCCCATCCAGTTGTCCAGGTTCCTCTTAAAGAGGGCTAGAGAGATACTCTGATTGACATGGAGATGGTGTCTGTTCCACAAATGGGGGAGTCATTGGGACACAAATCTATCCCACCAACAAGATATATTAATGTCAGAGACCAGGTTAAGGCCTTGCATGCAGGTTGCTCAAGGTGAGTTTGTCTTACAGATATGTAGCAACTCCATCAAGGCTGGGTCTGAGATGGCCTTGTATTTCAGACACAGGTCACCTCTGAGAAGTCTGTATGAGACTGAGTAGAAGGACATAGCTTTCAGCCTATCTGTATAGGATAGGTCTTTGAGACCCTGGATTTTCCTAGTCAGGAACCTCTGTGGTCTATCCAGCTGCTGTATGTGCTTGGCAAGATACATGCCGAAGAGGGCATTGTACTCGATAATGGGTCTGATAAGGGAGGAGTACAGGGATGTTATGACCTCCTTGTTCCTGGATGAAATACCCTTATTTATGAGGTGGGCCATGTAGAAAGCCTTCCATACAATGGAGGCAATGTGGTGGTCAAAAGTGAGGTTGCTATCAACCTCGGTGCCCAAGTCCCATATGACTGATTGCGTGCTTAGTACATTGTTATTAATGTGATAATTAGTGGCAATACCATTTTCCCCAAAGGGGATAATGATGCATTTCTTGGCATTCACTTTGAGGCCATACTTCTGGCACCAGTCATTAGTTTGGGTAAGGCTCTCTTGGAGGATCTTCACATCACTAGGGGAATTTAAAACAGTGCCCAGCTTGCAGTCATCTGCAAACTTGGTCAGCCATAGACTACTGTTTTTTGCTTGCACCTCAGAAAAGTATATCCCAAACAGTAGAGACCCCAAGTCCAATCCTTGGGTACACCACTTGTTACAGCTCTACTACTACAGGTGACTTCCCCTACTTTGACTGAGTGGGTTCTATCAGAGTCACTTAGCTAACCATCTGGTAACATATGGGTTGATGCCTAGCTGGGAGAGTTTATCTATTATGCCTGAGTGGGGAATAGTGTCAAAGGCTTTGGCTACATCAAGGTAGGTGGTGTGCACCGTCTTCCCCTCATCCATGGCTTTGGTAACTATTTTGAAGAAGTTGACCAAGTTTAACAGGCATGATCTCCCTTTGACAAAACCAAACTGTGTGGGGTCAAGCATTTGGAGGTTTCCAATGTCCTTGTTTATAAGGTCCATGTGTTCTCACTTATTATACTTGGCAATTTTTTAATGTGTGTTTACAGATTTTGTCTTACAAGCACACACTAATGTTTGGCAGAATGGTCTTTTATAAAATTGTTTTTCCTCATCTCCATCTGAGCCTTTGTCACATTTATCAAGACTTTTTGTTTTAATGAAAACCATCAAAAAAACATTTTCAGAACACTTTCTCCCTATAAACTTAGAGCAGGCACAGAACTATGTGCATTTTTAACAACTGATGTTTAACCCTCCAGATAGGGACAATTGCCTCAAATCAACAGCTGTACCTACAGTCATAACCTAATCTAAAATTAAGATTTTCCATGCTAAAGCATATGTTACAGCCTATGTACCCACTTACATCAATTGGTGTCTGTTCTTATTTCTATTCACCTCCCAGATGTGAAAAACAACCTCTGTGCATTCAGAAAACATTATTACTTTAGCTGTAAAAAGGTGCACTATTTTTATATAAAACTAACTTATGCACTGTTCTATTAAATTAATTAAAGTATTAAGGTTTCTGGGGAGGCTACTATCTCTTATTCACTTGTCCAATTTCAACCTTTATTTTTCACTGAACTGCTTTGCACCTTTGAATTTTACATTTCCCTCAGCCAGCAAAGAATTTTCAGAACTACAGAGATAAACTGTTTGTGCCTGCAGACAGCTTGCCTCCACATAGAAGTACTCAGAGATAAACAAAAACAGCTAACAACTTGCAGATGCTTGAATGAATCTTTATAAATTTCACCACCCAGAACAGAATGTACAGAACACCCTTGGTTAACTGCCTTCAGCCACAGACTTCTTGTCTGTCACTGGATATTTATTTATTGACCTTTATTTACTGGAAATGTCTACTGTGCAATAAATACCTATTTCCAGCAGAGGCCCAGGGAGAAGAGCTACAGAGAGTTAGAAAACATCATCAAAAATAGCAGCATAGATGTAATAAAAAAATATAAACATTCAGTTTGACAGTAGAATACATAGTATGTAACAAAGCATGAGGAGACATCAGTGATATAAAAAATATCAGAATAAATATCTCCTATTGAAATGTTGGCACTTGAAATGCTGAGTGCCGACTTGCCAGAAAAAAAAGACCAAAAACACAAGGAGAACAGGGAATCTTTAAGATTGCTCTTCTCTTTATAACTTATTTTTCTGGGTCAAGCCCCCCTGTACCTCCCTATATATATATATATATATATATATATATATATATATATATATATATATATATATACCGACTCTGAGATTGCCATACCTCAAAGAAAAGGGAATATTCCAAGAAATGGCATCTTGGACTTGGTATATGTAAACCCGATCTTTAGGTCATTCAGTCTCTGTATTTCAGGAATCACTCTAGCAGGTCCTGACATTTCAATCAGTTACCAAAAAAGATACAAGTCCCCCTTAAGAATGGGGATGGAGCAGGTATTGAAATGTACAGATACATAGCATGATGTAGCTATTAAGAATGTGAAGTATTTGTTGATGTAATTCATACAGGTGAGGTACATGGACATAGCCATGAGTTAGTGAGAAATTCTTTGAGAGAGGACTTAAATATATGGAGGCTAGATATAGTTCTGATTGAATTTGGGATAGAGTTCCATGGTTTGGCGTTGCAGTGTCATCATAGACTTTGTCCCGTACTTTTTTTTTTTTGTTTTATAGATTTCAAGTAAGCTTTTGTCTTGAGAGCACAGAGGATGATTTGGGAGATAGTGATGAAGTACTGAGGAGATACAAGGGTAGATAAGGGAGTTCTATAGTATTTTATAGGTTAGAATAATTTTTGTATGAGTTGGTTGATGTGGGAGTTCTAACTAGTTGAGGGTATGTAATGCAGAGCAATGATGAGCTTTATGTGGCAGGTTAGCTGCAAGTCTAGCTATCTTGTCACAGTATTGTCCCAGCTGTGATTTAAGAGAGATCTGGATGTTAGTTAAAATAGATGAACCATAAAGAAGAGAGGTAAAAGATAAGATTTAGCTGGAGTGATTCTGTTAGGAGTAAAGTTTTTTTTTTTGTTTTGCTAGATATAGCAGACCTAGCTTCTGATTAGTTTTTCTATACAGTTTTGCAAGTGAAAAAACAACTTTAAGCTGTCATCTATGGTGACTTCAAGCAATCTGGTATGGGTAATTACTTTAACAGCTGTATTACTGAGAGAGAGGATGTGGAAGTCACTTTTAGCATTGGCATGGGACTTCAGATAAAATAGTAGAAGTTTAGTTTTTTTTGGATTGATGTAGCCACAGTTCAACTGAATTGAAGACATCTTATGTCATGGATTGCAGTTGTAATGAGTTGTCACATGAACAGATGAGAGTTGCGTTATCTTGCATACTGTATAAGGCAAGCATGCTGAGAGAAGGTATATAGGTTATAGATGAAAATGTTAAAGAGCAGTGGCATAAGAAAAGAGCCTTGAGGAACACCTGTTTTAACTAGGAGAAAAAGAGAGAGAGAAGATAGTTAGTTGACAACTTTATATCTTTCAGATAGGTAGTTAGAGAACCATAGAGGAGTTGATTTGGAAAGGTCTAAGAGAGGACATTTGAGTGAGAAGTTTCTCATGTGACACTATATCAAAGGCTTTTGAGAGATGTAGAAAAATAGAACAGATAAACTTTCTTTGTTCTCTATCCTTATTAATGATGTCAGAAAAGTTGAGGAGAGGTGTTGTGGTGGTATGGCCTGATCAGAATACATGTTGTGCTGGGGTTAGGAGATCATTTTGTAAGAGGTACTGAATGAGCTGCTTATGTATACACCTTTCCAGGATCTTTGACAGGGAGGACAAGATGACAAGTTAGAGATTTCAGAAGAGTTACATCCTTTATGGAGGGAGATAATAAGGATTTTTTCCAAAGGGCTGGGTCATTAGGGTTTTGAATAGATCTGTTGATGAGAAATGAGACTGGATGTATGGTACTCAGCAGGGAGATCATCAGCAGAAGGAGAACAGGTTCTTTAGTAGCTGTGTAGCATATGATGTGGAGACAGGTTGAAGATTAAAGGTAAGGATGTCATGGCTAGTAGAATTTTGATTATATGGTTGAGGAGAGCTGGAGATAAGACATGATGTCAGTGAAGAAAGCAATACATTTGGTAGCTGTTTCTGAAGAGGATAAGTCTGGATAGTGGTTGGTGAGGAAGGAGAGGCAGGTTGAAGAACTTTCTTAATTGAACTCCAGAATTTCTGTGGATTTTTTGTGATTACGTTGTGGATCTGTGTAATAATTTTTTTTTTGTCTAAGTAAGTTTGCTTCTTGGTGAGGACATATTTTTGATAACATCTTTGAGAATAAGATCTTAAGAACCTCAAGATTATGTACTGAGAATGAAGACTTTGTAGCAGAACAGAGAAATATTGAGACACATTTAAGTAAAAGATCCTATAAAAGAAAGAAACTAAAATTGAAGCATGATCCACAGGAATTAAGGAGAGGAAAGGGACGTCCCTACTTCTCTGAACCCACATCGAGTCATCATGAGAGCCTGAATCTTAAAACTCAATCACAGCAACTTAAATATTTGTTAACATACACTGCTGAGAATAAGCAAGTATGTGAAGTTATTAGCAAGTTTTGGCCAGTATTGACAACTGATGACAAAATAAGAGACATTGTAGATGAACAGCCCAGATTCCAATACAAGAATAAGAAGAATTTGAAACGTCTCATTTGCAACAAAGATGGATTTGAAAGAAATAGGCCCAATTCTAATAGAAAGGGCACTTTCAAGTGCTTAAGATGCAAAGCTTGCAACTCCATTGACAGCTCCAATGTTTTTGTACATCCATACTCCAGGCAACAGTACAATTTTAATGTTTATGCTGATTGTACTAGTTCCCACATCATATACTTAGCGACTTGCTGCCAATGTAGTGCTTTCTATGTTGGCAAAACAGATCAACGTCTTAAGGAACGTATCCTCAGACATTTGAGGGACATCAAACAGAAAGATCCCAATAATGCCTTAGCAGCCCACGTAGCACAGTATCCTTCTCATTACTTTGTATTTAAGGCCATAGAGGCAGTCTGTCAGACCACAAGAGGAGGTGATGTTCATAATCGCACAGAGCTAAGGGAAACATGCTGGATAATTAATTTAAGAGCAAACAGATCACCAGGCTTGAATACTATTGTGCCATTAAAACCTGCACTAAGAATAGAAGGAATATGATTAGCAGGTTTACTTGAATGTTGCTTCATTCATATAATGTATTCACATCCATAGCTATTAGTTTTCTCATATACAATCCTATAGTAAAGAGAAGCACTGCCCCTTTAATTACAATGAAGGACATTATACCTCTCTGCTAACTGGCCTCATTTTGGTTTGCAACAAGGGCATGTCAGAGAACTAAATGAGGAATGGCTGTGATGCCTTATAAATACAAAAGCTGAACAGTCCTTTTTATACGATCTGAGGAAGGCTTATTTGCCGAAAGCGCTTATCGGAAGACTGAGGACTGCTTATTTTATGTTATATTTTTTTATTAAAGTTTTGATTTTACTATTAAGTTTTACTGCCGTGGTGGACATCAGGAGTTTTTAGTAGTATTGGGATTAGTTAGTTTTTTTTTTAATAAAGTTTAATGTCAAAGTGAACTAGGCAGTTAGATGTTTTACATGTGGCAAGGTGAATAGGTTAGTCATTAAATACATTTGATGAAATAGGTAAGAAGAAGGGTTTAGCCTGAGTATAAGTAGGGTGGCTGGTATTGTGTGAGTGTGATTGAAGTGTGAGAGTACCATGGTAGGTAGTAAGGTGACATAAAATGAATAGTAGAGATGTGAAAATACACAAATATAATATAAGATCATAGGAGGTTACTAGGTTAATGGGCCTAGAGCTTTTTTCATCCTAGCCATTCATACCCCATTTTTCCAATTATCAATGTCCATGGACTAGAATGGCTTTGGTATATGGGCATCTACAAAATGTCCCTGTCTATAATGGCCACAGGTGACAAGCCAGGGGTGAATTTGTGATTTAACATCCATTGGTCCAAATTTCATTTGAATAGGCTTAAGGAAGAGCTCTGTTTCACATAAATGGGGAGTTTGGTCCAGAGAAGGGGTAACCTCTGAGACACATACCTGTTTTGCCAACATGTTTTGTTTATGTCACAGACAGGGTTTATATTTTTAGATTGGGTAATTCTAGTGCTGTTTGCTTTGCAAATGTGTAGCAGATCCATCAAGGCTGCATTGAAGAATACCTTGTAGATTAGGCATGTAGGTTAGGCATAGACCATCCCTCAGTATTCTATAGAAGACCAAGTATAGGGACAGGGCTTTGAGGCAGTCTGTATAGGACATATTATTTATACACTGTATTCTTTTTGTGAGGAACCTCTGTGGCCACTTCAGTTGTTGCAAACACCTGGCCAGGTACATGCCAAAGGGATTGTTGGTAATAATGGCTGAGTATAGTGGGATGATGATCTCCTTATCTCTGAATGCCATGCCCTTACTTATAAGTTGTGCCACATAAAAGGATTTTCTCACTACCATGGACACATTTTGATCAAAGTTCAGGTTACTGTCAACCTGAATTTATAAGTCCATTACTAGTGGGCTACTTTTAGGGCAGTCATATCTATATTGCAGTTTGCAGTAGTCATCTTCCCAAATGGTATAATTATGCATTTTTTGCATTGAATTTTAGACCATGGTTCTGCCACCAGTTATTTCTCTGTGTCAGACCTTCCTGGGGGATATCTACATCTTTGGGGAATTCAAAAATATGTAAAAATATGAAAATTATTACAAGACAAATAAACAGTTTACAAATACTATTCAATATCTCTTTAGCTGCTTTAGACAGTGGTCAAATATCAATACAATTTCATTGCCATTATGTATGCTTTAAAATGAAATCTTCTGAAACCTTGTATGTAGCACTGTTTTGGAATTAATAATGCAAATATGAACAAGAAATACGTGACGCACAGAGCCATCAGTAGGAGGCAACTGCAGAAATGCCTGGACGTGCACGTGGTTGTAATGAGATCTTCTGTTAAAAACTTTACCTTCCTCCATCCCCATAATAAGAGACCACCCTCCCTGGAATCTCCAGTAAACCAATTCCATGCTCATCTTTCCCCTTACCTTCATCCCACTTCCTTATCTCCCCTTAACTACTGTACAGTCCTCTCTATCTACTATGGACAGCACAGTGGCTCAGTGGATAGTTTTGTCACCTCACAAAAAGAGTTTCTCTGGCTCAGTACTCAGCTGGGGTGTCTACTGTGTGGAGTCTGCATGTCCTCCCTGTATTCATGTGGATTTCCTCCAAGTGCTCCAGTTTCCTTCCACATTCTAAAGACATGCAGTAGGTGAATTGGATACTCTAAATTGGCCATAGGTGTGAGTGTGCTTGCAAGTGTGTGATATGGAAGAAAGCCATGGCAGGGCTAGCCACCCAGTGGTGTGAACCTTGTCTCTAGATGATTGTCAGTGTTGAAATGACACCCTGACCCCATGTGTAAAAATGAGAAAAAGAGTTGTGGATGGATGGATAGATGTGCAGGAAGCTATATAATACTGAACAAAAAAGAGAGGAAAGCTTTTTTGGGATGTCCCATATAGTCTACCAGTTAGGATTCCTGGTTTTCACCCAGGCAGCCTGGGTTCAACTCCCAGTATGGGAATGGGCCACACTTTCCCCCACCCCAGGAAATACCCGCTACCATTTCTCCATCAGTATCAGTAAAGAAGAGATCCTCACTAGTCAAGCCTTACAGCCATTAAATGAGTCACTGAATTGCTAAAATTAGTTAAACTCTTTCATTACCCAAAAAGTAATTCAGACAAGCTTTGGAAACAGAACAGTAAACTAGAAAGTTGTAACAGAGAGAGAGAAAATGGCGGTACAGTACTACACACAGTAGCTTCTTTAGACAAAGTACATGTACAAAGGCATTTACTTTCAGTACAGACTACAGCTTCAACTCGCAAAGCTTAGTCGAAGAAGGTTGTTGCTCTTGAAATTAGTTTTCATTACATAAAGGCAATTTCACATCAATGGCAAAGTAGCTTTAAAGTATTCCTAATGCAGTTAGTCTTTCTTCAGCTTCATAAAAAATTCTGTCTTATGCTAAAGTACCCACAATACAATACCAGCATTTACAAATGAGCAAATTTGAGATACATTTCTGTTGCATAAGGTATACTGAAGCAGCAATACTCACTGTTCTGTAACAGTTTGAAATACCACTGTAAGCAGGTCTGTACAAGCAACAACTGCAACAGCAATGCAATCCTTCAGTAAAACATCCGTAATTAAGCACCAGTACTTACAAATAAGCACATCTGAGATAAATACATACAATACATTGTGTGAGGAAATGTAAGCTGCACTACTTTAAGCAAGTTAGTTTAGAAGCAGCAAATACAAATACACACTGTTTTATGGATTTGAGCTACACAATTTTAAGCAAGTCTGCACATGCAGCAAGTTCAGAAAAACACCAAGCGTTAACAAAATTCAATAAAGCAAGAGTAAGCGGTAAGATGGACAGAAAAGCAGTCTGCAGTATGCAAAAGCAGATCAAGTAAACGCAGTTCTTCCCCTGAGCAGCTATGATCCTGTGTGTATGTTGGGGGGCTGTACTGACGCTAACTGTGAAAGTAACTTAAAGCTGTTTGAATTCTTTAGGAACCTTGACAAGTACAGGGGCTATGTTCCTTCAAAGAGCCAATCTTCATGATATCTTATTACTCGGTTCATTCTCTGGTAAGTACAGCAGGCCAAAATGTAAAAATAAAAAAGGGGACAGACCTGAGCCAGGTGTGATGAGCCAAGTGTGTTTCTGAATATCAGAAATAGTTACATCAAACAATTGTGTAAGTGTTAAAATGAAATTATAGAGAAAAAGTAACAGTATAGGCCTCAGCTATAAATGCCTTGAATACACTTTTGTCAAGAAATCAGTATAAGGAAAACAGCTGGATGCATGACTGATAGGAGATTTGTTTTTAAATTAGTACTTGGGTTACCAGTATGGGTCAGTCTTCACTGGAAGGCTTAAATGCTTACTTTTTCAAAGGAGGACAAGTTGCGCATGAGTAAGAAAGCTATACATGTCAAGAGCTAATGGCTTCAACAAGCCTGAACTCCATTAACACATAAAGTGTCCTTTTCCTTTAGCAGTACTACTGGCTGCAAGCTGAGTGGTACAGACGGTTTTGGCAGCTTACCTAGTGGCACCCAAAGGTATCAGTCTATATACTGTATGCACTGAAAAAATATTTTTTGCAAGCTGCAAATCCTACAAATCTTCCTAATCCTACAAATCTTCCTAGTGGAAGAAAAATGATTTTATGCAGAATGACACAGAAAGACAGGGAAACCAGCAACTTTTGATAATGAGTAGAAGGGGCAATCTTACAAGCTAAGAGCAGGTATGAGTTTGTGTGTGTGTGTGTGTGTGTGTGTGTGTGTGTGTGTGTGTGTGTGTGTGTGTGTCGGGGGGGGGTGCATTTTTTGATGATAAAAAAACACAAGCTAATATCTTTGTAGGTGCAAGAAAATTAGCATTTTTCATAACTTTCACCATTTTATCTTATTTTTCAAGCCTATTTGCTTTCAAAAAATTGTTCATAGCTTAAGCTAAGGACATTATTCTAGACATCCACCCTTGTAAAAACATAATAGAATAATAGTGCTACTTATAATACAGTTTTACACCCCATCCTCACCTCAGCGGTCCTAATCACGGCATTATACTAACTTAAATATGCTTCTGTTCAGCCTTTCTTCTCTTGTTTATACCATAAAATTTATATTTCTTACAACTAAAAATACTTGTTTACTTTAACATCTTTAATACATATAGCAGACACTAAAAAGACTACCCCAATGCATTTAAACTACCTCTGACTACACCCTATAGAAAACTGTTTAACAATATAACATAAGGTTACAATTGCTTTACTTACAATAACGTCTTTTTCTCTTTAGTGCTCTTCTAAACATTAAAGATATAATGAGGGGTAAATGATTTGCAGTCAGCCCACAACTTTAACAAAGTCAGCAAAGCCATACTTCACCACTGTGATCAATGCTTTATAATCTCACATTTATTCACTAATTTCAGTGTTGCCGGCCTTCCTCCTGATTATCTCCATCTCCCAACACTAGACTATGGTTCAGTTTCAAGATACTCAGGATTCCTCTAAACAATTCCTGTGTGTTTCATTTCTTTTTTGTCTTGCAAGCATTTTCCTTTGAAACATTGGAAAAGGTTTCACTGGCAAAGTCTCTGAATTTTACTGTCAGAAGAATAAGCAGAGTGCCATTCTGCTTGCTAGCTCACTTTTTGTTGGATAAACCTTTTTCATTTACTCCTTAGCATGTTCTACATCAAAACATGTATTTGATTCTGTAGTAAAAATACTCAGAAGTCAGCTGAATATTGCAACTTGAATCTCATGCCTGCCTCTCAACATTCCCTGATTGTTGGGAAACATTTACTTCCCTTCTGTCTGATGTACAGTGAATAATCATTTTTCACAAATACTCTGCTATCTCCAGTTTGTAATACTTCACCCTTCTGCCATAGTTTTGTCATGATTAACTCTTTCTGCTGGTATAATAAAGATCTTGGCTGTTTTCTCGTGGCCAGGGTTGGCGCATAAACTCGATGTGCCCTTTTCAGATGCTTTAGAACACCAGTCCTGTTGCTTATTTGTGCTTTCATAATTTAATGTGGTCTGTTCTTTCCAATTTCCCTATTACAGCAAAAAACTCAGGTTTTCTCTGCATGATCTGTCTTCTAACTCTACTATTTTTTGAAACAGCTCTTCTTGAAAAGCTTCATCTCAGCCAGCTTTTTCATTTCAACCTCTGATTTCTGCAGTCATCAGATCATCTGAACAGGTAGTTAAAGCTTCTTTTGTCTTTTCCAACGTTTTGTTATTTGAGTTGATATAGTCCTTTAATGTTTCTTTTATTTTTGTCATCTCTGAGTACATTTGATCTATTTTTCCTCTAAGTTACTGGAAGCCATCTCTTTAACCAAAGCTGAAACTCGAACTGCTGTTTGATGAACAGCTGCAGAATTCTTCCCAGACAGTATTTTCTCTTTACCTTTTTTCATTGTTTTTCTTTCAGGTTTTCCGAATTTCTTCTTTGCTGGCAATCAGACAGTGTACTTAGTAGTCATTAACTGAATTTTACACAAAAATAGATACAAAGGCACTCCTTTTTCTGTTTCTGTTTTCACGCTGTGTTAAGCTGTTGCTTAGTGTGCAGCCATCTTGGAAAGCCAGATGAAAAACTAGTCCTGAGACTAGCCTGAAGAAATACCTCTTTAGAAACTGGAAACACTTCAGTAAGGTGGGGAAATTGTCATTCAATCAAAACACTTAAAAAAAGAATGCTGGGTTGTACTAAAACTCTTAAAAATAATAATATACAAGTTCCTGTTTCTTTTCTTACCCTTAGTAGAAATGCTCATTAACCCATTAAAAAAGAACGCATGATGTATTAAAAACAATAACAATATTTCTGATGAGGCATCAATAGATTGGGCATATTTGTCTTTAAATAGATACTCTGCGATAGACTCTAGGAATATTTACTTCTATCAAAAAATACATTAAAGTAGTTATTAGATGCAAGTACACTATGCTTTATGACTAGATAGCAATATCGATGCTTAGAGGTTGATAAATAGTTTACCAGGGTGATTATTCAAGTTATATTCCAGTGTTTATCACATAGAAGGTTATACGTTAATTTAATGATAGTAGGTTGAGGATAACACATTTTCATATACTTGGACAAAGGTGTCTACTTCAGTTGATATTTAATATTTTTTTTCTGAACCAGTGGGGGCATGTTATAATCTATTAAGTTTAAGTTAACATTATGCTACTATTCTCACTGATATGCAGTTAGGAATTATAATTATTTTTTTTAACATTTAAGTAGTTTCAGAACTAAATAATAAGGGAACCTACTGTGCACGCGAGCTTTCCACCATACAGCTTTTCTTGTGACAAGCTCATTATTCAGTTTGGTTTTCATGGTAATCACACCATATGATTCACTCGTAGTAGTGGCTTGCCGCTTGATTTTAATATAGATGCTGTCTACATTGTGTGGGTATCTTTTTAATTTTAAATAAGATACATATGACGTTGTTATTGGCTATGACTTCTGTGTTTATGGTTGTTAGGGAGAGAGGTGAGAGTGATTCAGTGCAAATGGGATATTTTGGTTTGCTTGGATGTTGGTCAGTTTCCATTGTATTTTTGTATGTCATTACAAATAATGTTCTCTTTGAGTGTTGTACAGCACTCAGATTTATTTGTTAGGGTGAAAGTGGGGTTAGTGGATTCAGTAATGGGCATGGAAACTTTCTATTTTGACTGATGGCTTCAGGACACATTTTGATTAGGGCACTACTGACTTGCTTTCTGTAGTTTGGATCTGATATTTATTTTTCCTCTTACTTATTTAGTAATTTAGAAGACATTTTTGGGCACTGATGTTTCTATTTTGGATTTCTTCAGGAGTTTTGGTCTTTTAGTGCAGTAGAATACTACTCGACATATTGCTTACATTTTTATGCCTAATTAATTTTATGAGCTTAGCATTCTTGAGCTATGTACTCATAAGTTATTGTTAATTTACTGGTAAATCACTTCTGGTTTTAATAAAGACATGATAGTTTAAATGACTATATTCTCCAAGGTTGTTTGAGTCACATTTGTTTTATTAGATTGTATTTATTTATTTTATTTAATTTGCCTTTGTTTACCAGGAAAGTTTGTCTGGGAACTGAGATGCCCATTTTCAGTGGAGGCTCAGGGAGAGAAGCTGAAAATCACGGATAGAAATATATTTTTGACAATTAATGCTTTTGTTTAATCACATCATTTTAAATGTTAATTTTTTTTTAAAATAATGTAATGTTTGTTGTCAATGAAACTACCCTGGCCTAGATTACATATAGAAAATATTATATTAATAATAAAATATGCATACTAGAGATGTTGGTCAGTCATGTTTAGTAGCATATGTTTTACTTTCTTATTTTTTCTTCTCTTTTTCCTTTCTCTTTTCAGTGTCTAATTTTCATGTTATTCTTTATAACAAGGTGTGATAAATGTTATATATAAGATACCAAAAATACACATTATTACTTATTGTTCCCTATAAATTATAATCTGTGTATATGTGTGTGTGTGTGTGTGTGTGTGTGTGTGTGTGTGTGTGTGTGTGTGTGTGTGTGTGTATATATATATATATACACACACACACACACACACACATATATATATATATATATATATACATACATACATCGAGAGATTTATAGATATTTCGTGTCATTTATTTCAACTTGGGATCATTATATAAGCCCATATATCATGACAGTAGTAGAGCATTATCATAAGAAAATCTAATCAACCCAAACTAAATTTAAAAGCTTCTTTGTTGTATCCCTCATGAAACTTAAGACACAGACTTGACACAAAGATGATAACTTAGCTCCTTAAAATATGATCTTCTTTTGATTGTTTAAACACTAAATGGTATTGAATTTATCTATTTCACACTTATTTTTCTATTGTATCTAATCATATATGAATAATAATGTACATTTAATCAAATAGAATTAGTAAAAAAGACAACTGATAACTTGATAATCATGCAAAAGATACGCATATTATTGAAGGAAAAGTCAGAGAACATTATACTAAACTGGAGTTTTATATTTCCTTCAGTTATGATTTATATACTTTCTGTTTTCCAATTTCTTCTTTTTTCTACTCCTCTTTGGCTTATTATTATTGATTATGGTTATATTATATACATTCTTATAGAGTCTATTTTGTTGAACAGTTAGCTAATTATTCATAGGTTCATATTTGTGTACTAGGCTATTGGCCCTGGAGCCTTTACAAGCCTAGCCTATTGAAGTGCCCTGGCATCATGCCACCCGACCTTAGTTCTCAGTGCCTCTGTCAAGTAGAACCACTGGAGTGATCCCCAGGGTGATCTTTCTATTTCTCATCCACTCATCAAGATTTCTCTTGAAGAGGGCCAGTGAGGTGCTCTGCTTGACATGTATGGGAAGTCTATTCCAGAGCATGGGCAGTCTCTGGGTTATGAACCTGTCCCTCCAGCATGTTCTGTTGATTGTGGTAATGAGGCTGAAATCTCTGGAGCATGTGTTGTGGAGGGATTGGGATTTCTTTAGATGTAGCATTTCTAACAGAGCTGGATCAGACATGGCTTTGTAAGTCAAGCAGAGATCGCCTCTTAGTAGATGATATGAGACAGAGAATAGCTGGAGTCTTTTGAGTCTGTCCATGTAGAAAATGTGTTTAAGGCCTATGATCCTCTTTGTGAGGTACTTTTGTGGCCTTTCCAGCTGTTGCATGTTTTTAATGAGGCACATGCCAAATAGGCATTATACTCGATGACTGGCCTAATGAGGGAAGAGTAGAGAGAGATGATGACCTCTTTCTTCCTGGATGCAAAACCCTTGGTAATGAGATGTGCCACATAGAAGGACTTTCTGACCACAGTGGCAATGTAGTGGTTGAAGGAGAGGTTGCTGTCAACCTGTGTCCCCAGATGTCTTATAACACCTTCAATGTTCAGTGGGCTCCCATTGATATGGTAATTAGTGGGAGCTGAGTTTTTCCCAAAGGGGATGATGAAGCATTTTTTGGTATTAAGCTTAAGGCCATGGTTTTGACACCAGTCATTGGTCTCAGTGAGGTCCTTCTGTAGGATATCTACATCACTTGGGGAGTTAATAATGGCTCCCAGCTTGCAATCATCTGTGAACTTGGTCAGCCAGAGTCCCTCTGTGTTGGCCTGGATTTCTGAGAAGTAAGGAGAGGACCTAGAATTGATCCCTGTGGGACTCCACTCGTGACTAGTTGGCAGTCTGACTTGGAGTCCACTACTTTTACAATGCGGGTTCTATCTGTGAGCCAATTTGCAACCCACCTAGTGATATAGGGGTTGATGCCTAGTTTGGTGAGTTTATCAATAATTCCTGAGTGGGGAATGGTATCAAAGGCCTTGGCCAGCTCGAGGTAGGCTGCATTAACTGCCTTGCCCTCATCCACAGCTCTAGTGACTGACTCAAAGAAGTCAACCAGGTTGAGCAGGCATGATCTACCTTTCACAAAACTGAATTGAGTGGGATCTAGAGTTTGTAGATTCTCTATATCCTTGTTAATTAGGTCCATGATGATGTGTTCCGTAGCCTTACATATAAGACTTGTCAGGCTAATGGAGCGATAATTCCCAGAGTCTGTAGTCACTCCCCCTTTATGGAGAGGGATGACTGTAGCATTGCATCATTCGGTAGGGACAAAGCCTGAGGTGAGGGTGTGATTGAACAGGACACACAGATGTGGTGCCAGTTTACTTTGCAGTTTATGTAGAACACATCCATGGATATTATCAGGTCCCAAGAAAGCTGTATTCTTGGCCTTGGACAATGCAGCTTTAACCTGTGCTGCAGTAATGCTGGGTGCCTGGCATTCCTCCGGTATTGTGATTGGTCCTTTGGAGGGGGGAGAGGAGTAAAGTTGTCACTGAAGCTGTCGGCCAGTATGCTGGCAATATCTGTTGGCTCAGTGTAGGAGGTACCATTGTGCAGTAACTCAGAGCAAACCTGGGTATTGTCATGGAGATTCTTGATATAACTATAGAAGGCTTTGTTAGAAGAAGGGGTTGTTTTTAGTGTCTGCTGCAATTCTGCCTTCATAGCTGTCTTTAGAGGTTTTCATGAGGGATCTCAACTTGTTTTGGGGCTAATAAGGGAGTTTTTCCAGTCTTTGGACTTCACCTTTTTCTGAAACAGTTTCTTCCTTCTTTTGTAGAGTTTATTAATGGCAGGGGACCACCAGATTGGCTTCCTTTTTTTGAGGAGACTGTCTTGGTTCTTTTGGGTATGGCTAGTTCCATGCATTTATGTACATGTTCGTACAGTGCATTGGTGTATTAGTCGGCAGTCATGCATCTATTTTCCATTGACATGGGTGCCGTGAAGTTAGCCACCTCTGTTTTTAGGAGCTCAAAGTCAGCTTTGGAGAAGGTTTTCATGGTGGTTACATTTGCGGGGGGTGTGGGTGAGATGTGGATTTCCATGATGATTAGTTTGTGGTCAGATCTAACCAGGGAGGAATTGACTGTTGGTGTAGAGCAACGGTTGCCCATGTTAGTAATAACCAGGTCAAGGATATTGCTTCCTCTAGTGGGGGTAAGAATGAGCTGGTCCAAGGCGTTGAAATTGATGAATTCCAGAAAGCATTGGGTCAGTGTATTGGTGCATGAGTAGTTTTCTCAGTTGATGGAGGGGTAGTTGAAGTCACCTCATATGAGAGTGTTGGGTTGGACCCTAATAGTTTCCAGGGTACTTAGGAACATGGAGTGAGCATCTTGGGACATGGTTGGGGACCTATACCAGGCTACGACTTAAATCGCCGTCTTATCCAGTGTTAGTTGTACCTGAAGTATCTCAGATGTGTTATGCTGGGCTACTAGTCTGGAGGTGTGCATATCTTTTATGAATATGGTGACACCACTGCCATTGGAGCTTTGGTGCATGTTCTGAGGATGAAAGGGGTAGAATGAGTTATAGCCTGGTAGTGCAGGGATGCTTTCTGCTGCTTTAAACCAGGTCTCTGTTACAGAACAAATGTCGATGTTCTCCATTTTGAGGAGTGCTTCAAGCAAGTGCATCTTGAGATTTAGACTTCTAGTGTTGAGCAGCATGACCCTCAGATTGCATTTATTTATAGCTGTTATGGTGGTAATTTGGTCTTTGAAACATTGTGTAAAAAAGGCACTATAGGGGTGGCAAGAGCCTTAGCCAGTATCCAGAAACCCAGGGATGACAGATGCAGGCCATCATGGCAAAGCATCGAGGTCTGTCATTCATGTCATCCCAAGCAGACAGATACTGGATCCCCTTAGAATGACACCAGAAACTTAGCCAATTGTTAAAGTCAATCATTTTCTCCTTGTGCTGCAGTATCATTCTGGGTGACAGTAGGATGCTGCTCAGGGCTAGGGTCATGCCTGCCTGGCCCACAAAATCCAAAAGCTCCTCCATGTCTCTTTTTGTGTAGTCCAGGGAGGTGCATCTTAGGTCATTCACACCCACATGGACAGTGACAGAGTTATACTTGTACTTGTTGTGGAGTGACCTGAGTGCATGTGTTATGTGTCGGATTCTGGTAACAGATAGACAGCTGACTGTTACCTTCTCCTTATTCAACCTGTGAGTGGGACATCAGTGTGCCTCACTATCGACTCACCTATGATTAGTGTATTGGGCAAGCTGTTTTGCCTTAGGGGCTTAGATTGAGGGGCACACTGTGTAGATAAGCTATGTGTCTTATGGTTTGTGCTGTGTTGTGGTGGTTGAGTGCATTTCTGCCTTGGAGGTCTCTGCTGTTTGGGTAGATTTCTATTGAAAGTCTCTGCGAAGGTGGGTGTGTGGTTTGTGTTTTTATGTGAGAGCTGTGATGGTGGGTGTTTTGGAGGGCTATGTGTTGCATGTGGTGTTGTGCAGGTGTTGACCTTCTCCTCTTGACCAGCTATTCTGGTCTTGGCTTGAGAGTACATGGTTTCCCAATTTGGATATATAAGCACATCTCTCACAAGTCTAAGTGTTGGGAGGCAAAAGGAGAGGGTTGTCTGTGTACATGAGGTAGTTGCTACACTGCCTCAGAATGCCCAAGTTCACCAGGTTAATAGCAGAAAGCACAGGGAACTGACCTTTAGACATGCCAGGAGGGATGGTCATTATTACTAAGTACTGGAGCTGTTTCCTTATATAGTCCTTTTACAGGAAAAATGTCACTCAAGGTGTCTGAGTCTGTACAGAGCACTACCAAGCACTTGAGGGGAAACTAATACGTAGACCCTGAAAATTTAAGGATGAAGTATTTAGGCAGATATTCTGGTTAGAAAGAAATCAAGCAGTACTTACTGAAAAATAAAGAATTAGCTTGTCAAGAATGATGAAAGAGGGGAGTCGCATGAATGACTACTGCCTGGGTACTACTAATGCTGGTCTCAGCACAGCTTCCCTCTGTGGGGATACAATACTCCTTTGCTTCTTCTCTCACCAGAAGCAAAATGTTAGCACCAATCCCAAGAAGAGAAGCAGGCCACGGCCTGTTTGGTGATCCACAGTCTTGTCCCAGATTAAGCTTCTAGCCTTTTTCTGGTAGATGCCTCAAATAGCAACCAGACTAATTGGGTATGTTAAGCGCAGACACTCACTCTCCAACCAGAAAGAGTCAGGAATCAATGCACTCTGTTCCTACTCTCACCAGGATCAGAATATAAGCATAGATTCGAAGCTGTCACCTATGAAGCAGTTATTAGGCTTTCTGGTGATCAGCAGTCTCCAGGAAATAATGTAACTGCACTCCTTCTCTCACTAGGAGAAAACAGAAGCACTAATCCCAAGATGACTACTGACAGGCAGAATGTGGGCTCTCCAATAACTGGTGGTCTTGCAATAGATGCTTAAAGGTAAGATGAAAAAATGGTTTATCCTGAGCACTGCAGTGTGCACTAGAGGAGTCAGAAGTATGTAACTTAAGTTTTACCTGTCTAAAAAGTTAAGTTTTAATGGAGAGTCACTATTTTTAAAACAGCAAGATAGATTGAAAGGGGTGGTCACTTTTGTATTCTGGTACTATGGAATATAGTAGGATGGCCAATAAATTTAAATAGTTGAAAGGGAGTGATTTCACAAAATGATAATTTTGTGCTTACTCACACCAGCCAGTAAAAGCAGAGAGGAAATGAGATATATGGTCAAATTAACATAAGGGGCAGGCAACTAGAAAGATAGTGGTGTTTAAGAACATAACAGTAACTGGGTGAGAGGGTGGGAAAAATTACTGTCTGACTCCAACAGACAGAGCTGTGGTCTCTTTCCAAGTTTTAATATGCAGTTAAAAGCATAATACAAGTAAAACACAGTGTAAAGAAACAAATCACAGTATACAAAACAGAAAAAGGCAATAAAGTAATACAAAAATACAACAACTAAAAAGCAAACTAACCTTTTCATCACAGGAAACTGTAGCAGAGTTTGGGTGAGCCTTTCCAGTAAAGGTGTTGTGTCAACTGTCTCTCTCTCTCTCTTGATTCATTGTCACTCTCCTACTTTCTTTGACAGGCATGCTTGCCTGTTGCAGGTTTTCTCTCACACAGTCCATCTATTTCTTTGCTGAATGCCCTTGTTTCCTCTTGCCTTCTTCCTGTCTGTCCCATGTTTTCTTCACCAGATTGTCTTCCACTTTTCTGCACGTGTCTGAACTATTGTAATCTGTTCTCTTTGACCTTTTCTACAATGGGAGCTACTTTGGTTTCTGCTCTGATGTCCTTATTTCTTCATCTGTGTGACAGTGTGCTTCCTACCACCCGTTTCAGGAACTTCATCTTATTTACCTCTAGCTTCCTCAACTGCTCTTCCTTCACTGCCCAGGTTTCTGTACCATACAGTAGTACTGGTAGCACCAGTGATTTATACACCTTACCTTTCAGATTCTTTAGCATTCTTTTGTCATTACACTACCCCTAACACTTTATGCTATTTGGCTGGAGCCTCTCTGATACTGGCTTTGACATCTTCATTCAGACTTCCTTTCTCCTCAACCACTCCTCCCAGATACTTGAAGCTGTTGATCTGTGCCATTATTTTCCCTTCTGTTTCCATTCTCAGCTTCTTGTGATTTCCCTCGTTTTCTGCCATTACAACTGTTTTATCTGTACTCAGTGTCATCCCATATGCCTTCAGTTTTGCATTCTATTCTCCTAGCCTTTGCAGAAGTTCTTGCTCTGAGTCTGAATTTAATGACGCATCATCTGAGTAAAGCAACTTTATTGATCTACCCCCTCTGACCTGTTTGCTAATGCAGTCCATCACCAGCATGAATAGCAGTGGGCTCAGAGATGAACCCTGATGCACACCCACTCCCACTGGGAACCCCTCTGTGAGAGCAAACACTATTCATACTTGAGTCATTGGGTCCCTGTACATAGCCTGCACTAATTCTACCAATTTTTCTGGGACTTTGTACCACTGCAGAACTGCTCAAATCAGCTTTCTTGGGGCCTTCTCATATGCTTTCTCCAAGTCTAGGAATGCCCATTTAGACTCCTTCCTCATCTCTAGCTTCTTCTCAAGTATCTGTCACACTACAAATGTCAAGTCAGTTGTGCTGCATCTTGATCTGAATTCAAATTGCTCATCTCTCATCTTACTTTCTACTATTCCATGTATTTGTTTATCAATCACCCTCTCCATAACTTTCATGCAATGTGGCAGGAGTTTGATGTCTCTGTGCTGCCCACAGCTGTAAATGTCCCTTTTGTTCTTGAACACTGGTACTATAATGCTTATTCTCCCATCATCTGGGATTTTCCTTTCACTACATACTGCTATGAGTACCCTCAAGAATCATTTCTCCCCTATCTTACCCAATATTGCTATCATATCTATTGCGACCTCATCTAAGACTGCTGCTTTCCCGGTCTTCATTTGCCTTAGTGCTGTTTTTACTTCTTCTATGGTGGGATCCTTTTCTTCTCATAGTATAGACTGTGTCTGGGGCTGTACAGCTTCTGTGGGCTTTTCTTCATTCAGTAGTTGCTGGAAGAACTCCTTCCATCTGCCTTTGATATCATGTGGACTGGTGAGCAGGTTGTTGCTGGTATCTCTTATGAAGGGTGTCTGATTATCTTCTGTATCTTTCTGTGTTTGCTTTGCAACCTGATATAGTTTCTTTGTGCCATCTACTGAGTCACTCCTGGTTTAAATGACTCTATCAATATTACTTGTATGTTGAAAAGGAGGACTTGCAATATTTAAAGTCCATAAAGTATAATTTGTATGTTGCTTTTAATGATGTGATTGTGGTTAAGCCAAGTCTGTTTTTTTTATGATTTTATGTTTTAAACTAATGGGTAGTCTTTTTAATTGTAGTATTTTTAGGTACCTGTTTCTTTAAAGCAACAGGTATGTTTCTCATGTGATGGTTCCATTTCCTATTTAAACAGTGATTTGGTTTGTTTTAGTTATTCTGAAGAAGTCCTTTATATACTGGGATGAAAGTGCTTAATGACTGCAATTAAACTGCTTTGCTTGGTATTGACCACCTTCCGTTTTATTATTCTAGTTGTGGATAGTCACATTTATATCAGACATGACAATGGGGTGTCTAAGTACAGTATCACACAAGTCCTTATCCTTTGTGCCTGGAACTGACTGGAGTATGACAGTGGGATAATGGAAAAGCATCTGCTAGGCACATCTGAACAAACAGATCCAATAACAAATTCTGTCAGCTGTGTTTTCTTTGTACACCAAGAGAAAAAAACAGGCACAAGGAGAGAAAGAGAGAGAGAGAGAGAGTGAGGCCAGCCAGATCTTTGCCTGTAATAATATTCCTTTCTGTGATACTTTCTGAATGGCTTTGCTTTTAGTCTAGCAGCAGACAAACACTTAGCTGCTCTCCAACTGACATTTCAGTTGTTGGGGTGATAAATGTTTCTCACCTAACAGGTTACATCACTTTATTTATGATAACTTCCAGAATCATCTAGAAGATGCCCAGTAATGCATACAGACAAAAGGCTCACATGATATTACCTTTGGCTTTCGCAAACTGGCTCTGCTTCTTCTAGCAGTATTTCCTGAGCAATGAATTCTCTTCTGTCACATCATGTCTGCCCTCTAGAATCATGGCAAAATGCCATATTTACATGCCTCTCAGGTCCTTCTAAAGTTTATGTTGTCAAATGATATTTCAGAAATGAAAACAGTCACTGCTGAAGCTGGATGCTTTTTACCTGAGTAACTTACCAAGTGAAGCAGATCTGAGCTTCAGTTCAGACAGCCCAGATGATATTTGTCCCTTTCAGTTTCTATCTTCTCAAATAACTAGACTACTTTCTCGAGGAGTACCTTGTTTCTGCTTTCCAGTGATATGTGTCTGTCCAGTAGTTGATAGTGAAAGATGTCATTGAGAGATGAGGACGTATAATATTTGAAGTCCCCATCTGACTTGCATTCCCTTTTGGAGGGAAAAGTTCAAGATTCTATCTTTAGAACACACTTGCTAGTTTTGCATCAAAGCTCATATCAAGTAGTCATCAGTTTTCTAGAGACAATGATTTCTACCACAAGACTTTCTAAGCCATATGGTGGGGTGGTGGTATAATTTTAAGGAGTTTCCATCCCAGTCACAAGGTACCGAGAAATTGGCTAGGCTTAAAATGACCCACATGGGCAACTAGCCTAATACCTACCTATGAACCTGTGAAAAAGCAGTAATAGGTTGTCTACCATACACACTGCTCATTAAGAAAAGGAAACTTCTGTGCAAAAATGCGTAATGATATCATTTTTGATGAAAACCATGGTTAACAGCAATTTAAACTAGTTTAGTTTTTTCCAACACTTAAAAAAGGAAGAGTTCTTATCATATGTGGATTTCTCTAACTACATACTCATTAGCAAGCCTCCTTCCTAGTAAGCTGGACATACTTTATGTCCTTAATAGTTCTTGAAAAGACTACTGGCTATATCTACAGCCTTCTTCGCAATCATGATAGTTTAAAATGCCTGTGCCACAGCATTCTGTTCTGCATTACATAAATTCATATTTACATACTTAACATACACACATATGTAGTACGTAGTTCTGCATTACTTAAATACATGCTTATACACTTAACATACATACATATGTAGTAAGTAGTTCTGCATTACATAAATACATGATTACATACTTATACATACATATGTAGTAAGTAGTTCTGCATTACATAAATACATGATTGCATACTTAACATACATACATATGTAGTAAGTAGTTCTGCATTACATAAATACATGATCGCATACTTATACATACATATGTAGTATGTAGATGCACTTGCAAAACACTGCAGACTGGACAGTACTTTATACAGCAGACTAGCATTTGGCAGAGCAGACATCCACGGGATCCTGCTATTATTTTGTAGATCTTCTACCCCCCCCCCCCCTGCAAGCTGACCATCTAATTGTTTGAGATTCTTTTCTAAACTGGCTCTAATTTCAAGCACATAAATCAAGAAATCAAGAGCTGTGTCCACCAGGCCAAATAAAACTTTAATAAAACATTAAAATATTCAGACGATAATAACACAATAACTTACACACCAAATATATACAAATTCAAAATTCAATGAACCAATCAACCTTTGTATTTCACCCGCCTCTTTTTCAGTGCGGGTTTTAAAGGAATAGTTCCATTTAACCCTGGTGCATGATGTGCAGCCAGTTCAATGATCCATTTAAGTTCATTAAATTCAGTTAAGTTATGAACATCCCCACCCCTCTGATTTATAGTAACAACCTGTATAACCATAAAAGAAAAACTAATGCTTGGATACTGTGATAAATGTTGATATAACGCATTATGTTTATCCCTAAAGCGTATAGCCGATAAATGCTTTAAATTCTAACCTTCAATTTATAATTAGTTTTCCCAACATAATAACATGGACATAGTTTACAATGTGCTAAATAAACAACATTAAAAGTGTGGCGATCTGCATATAGACAAAAGTCATACCTCCTATTGGTTATGGGATGTACAAAATAATTCTTTTCACTAATAAAGGAATAAGCCTTGCAATTCCTGCAAGGAAGCGTTCCAATCCTTTTAGAGATTTATCTGGAAGCTTGTCTCATATTAGGCTCATGACATGACAGATCCTTTAGGTTACTGTTACGTTTAAAACCAAATATCATTTTTTTCACTTACAACACTTTTCAATTGGTCATCACTTAACTAAATCTTCCAGTTTTCTTTAATTATATCACATACTCCACTTATATTGTCACTATACTTTAACATCACACGTGAATTAAAAACTTTATCCCAGTCTAACTGCTTTCTACCTTCTACTACATAACTCCCATTCCTATTGGAAAACCAAGGATGAGCCTTACCTTTTCTATGTCTACAAGAGACCTCTATCCCTGTGTCTGTAATTTTTTGTGTATAGCCCCTACCTACCATGTGATTCTGTAGATTCACTATCTCCCTTTGAAATGTATCTTCATTAGTGCATAGCTGTGATACTCTATGACCTTGTCCAACCACAATATTACTGAACGTACATCTAGGATGCATACTATCAAAACTTAAATAGTGATTCTTCCAGCAGTTGTTTTCTGAACAGCTTAGTGTGTGAGCATCCATACCTCTTAACTGTCCAGATTTTTACAGAATGTCCAGATTTTTGCCTCATCGTTTTGGTCTATTCCTCATAAGATGTGTGTTTTTTCAGCAAACCATTGACGATTAAAGCCACTAAATAATGAAGCACATTTAAGTTTTAGACTTTATATCTTTCGGAAAATGTATGTTAACATAACACCTGTTATTCTAGTAACTTTGTACATTTATTACAGCAATATTTAAAATCTGTCCTTATTTTTGGGCCACTGTCTCCCCATTATCATGCAGAATTGATCCTGAACCATGTCCTCCTACCTACATTATCTAACATAGTAGTCACTCCTTCCAAGACTTACTGCCGCTGTGAGTAACTGTATAAAAATACAGCTGTCTTCATTTTTCCTAATAAGTAATATTTACTGGTACAACAATCTGGATCCTTGTCACTCACATCAGCCACTATCTTACTTCGCAGACACAAGGTAAATGGTTTGATTCTCAAGTCTGAGGGAAATTGGCTACGCTTAAAATGGTCCACAAGGGTAGTTAGCTTAGTACTTACCTATGATCCTATAAATAAAAAAACTATAATTCTCATTCTTATTTTTTAATAGTGCCCATGAATATTACAGGAAAAGTGACATTCGAATTTTACCTTGTTTTGTTTTATGTGCTTTAAGCTAAATAGTATTCTGCCTTCAGATTTTGGCATTTGGTGTTTCAAATCTACCTAACCTGAAACTTAATACTCCAAACACATGCTGTGACCAGTGGTTTAGTCACTAAGGTGATACTCTTAGGCTCCCATTTTAAATCTAGGCAGGTGGTATCCTGGAACAATTTCTTGGCACAGAATGAAACCTTAACTTTGTTATGGGCAAAAACCTAGTTATCAGATGAGCTAGTCAAAATGGGTGGGAGTGAAAAGCCAAGCCCAGATTGCAAATCCTGTTGGAGGGGATTAGTACAATACCCTTCTGTTGCACAATGCCTGCTGGGTGACTGTCAATATCAGTGTGACACAGAGCAGCACATTGGCCCTATCAAGCAATGCACAAGCTTTGAAGCTGGAGTTGAATCGTGCTCAGTGGCAGTATTGTAACCTACTTTGGTAGCATGGATGCTGAATGGAGACAGGTGGTGAGCAGTTAAGAGTATACTAAAACAATCTGATAACTACTCATGAGTGATGTCCACCATAGCTCTCAACCTCTTAACATGAAAAATCTGGACAAAGCCAAAAATAATGGGGGTACAAAGCCCCAAAAATAGGAACAAATTTTAAATATTGCCCTTATAAACTTAGAAAGTTGCTATAATAAAAATGTATTGTGTTGCCATACATTTCTGAAGGATATGGAGTCTGAAACTCAAGTGACTGCTGTCACTATTTAGTGAATTCAGTCTTCTCTGATTTGTCTCAAAAATGCAGAAAATTACAAATTTTATGAGGAACAGACCAACAATATGAGGCAAAAATCTGGACATTCTGCGAAAATCTATACAATTGAGAGGTGTCCACAAACCATGGCTTTTACCCCTCCCCTCTCTTGGTATTCTTTGATGTTGGGGAAGGAAAGAAAAAATAGTCCAAGTCAATAAGAGATGGGTCTTTACTGACATGTGGGAGAGGGGTCAAAATAATATCCATCAAAGCAAAACCAAGGTAGCATCTACTATAGCTCTGTTGTACCCATTAGATTGATACAATGCTTTCAGTGGGAAAGAATACCATCTTATAGGCTGGAAGCTGTTTTGTTTGTTACTTATGCCTCATAATGTTAATGGTGCATTTCTTCACTGGCCACTGGCCATCCTTTTCCAGTTAAAATGCCTATCTACTGATGACAGTCAGTGCAGTATAATGCCAGAGCTATATCACCTATTTATTACTATTTATTTATTTATATTTGTTTACTAGGGGTAGTGCACTGATCTCAATGGACCATTTGCAGAACAATCTAGGCCAGTTTCCTTTTTGGGAATTGTAAATGACTCTGAATCTAGCATCACTGCTAAAATACAAGAAAGCTGACTTAAAATATTGCAAAGTAAAACTGCTCTGATAGGAAACAAATAACATAATGTGATATCACTGTTGTCCATAAGGTGGAGCCATATGTCAGTATTTATCTCCAGAGTATTAAAGCAATGATTTTCAGCTGCAGTTAAATCAGGTGCCGTTTGCTTAAGTACAGCAAATTTGCTTTGTCTGTTTCTTGTAAGTAGACTTACTGTAGTGTACCACAAACCTGTTTCTGTAGTCCATGCACAGACGCTGGAGCAGCATTCAGACATTATTATGAAGCTACTTGAAAGTTAGTATGATAATGCCTCAAGGCCTCAAGGTAAATGTTAAAAAGAAAAAAAGTGAGAAGGAATGAGAAAAGGAAAAGAAGAATTGCATGCAGCTGTGTCATGACCAACGTTTAACCTGCTTCACAAATGTTTCACGTTTGTTATGGAAGAGACAGGTAGTCAAACACACCAGTTATCAGGCAAAGATCTAGACGTTTAAAAAGTCATTCAATTAACATTAAATTAAAAATTAGAAAGTTAATTTTACTGGGAAGGACATAATGGTTAGGAGAGATGAAGAATTATTTAAGATTATTTCGTTTCATTACTTTTTTTAATGTTTCATTGGCCTGGCTTCTGTACCAGAAAGGCCAGAAAAATATTCAAGTGACCTTGCTTTATTACCTCAACCAAAGGAGAGCACAGCCTTGTCCTCATGAAGCACAGCAGTCTGGCAGAAAACCCTTGTAGGACTAGAACCCTGACCCTTGTTGGTTTTAGCCAGAAACACTGTCAGCTAAATAATTATGATGCAGTGCAAAGATGGTACAAGAGAAATACAGATAGCTATTTATAGACATCCTATGGTGTGTCTTACTTTGTAAAAGATCTTAGAGGAGGCTGGGGATATGGAATCGGAAAGGATCCTGTTCAAGACCTCAGTAGGTCAGTTGGAAGCAATCTGCTATGGTTGAAAAGTGTCTTGTGCTTGTTCTGATCGTGACAACAACCCTAGGACCCACTTGTGGACACCAGAAGAAAAGGAAACTGTCCAGCTAAAGAAATATACCTTCTGTGTAAAGCTAGTAGGGTAGAACTTATATTTCACACAAAGATACTAGTAAGCTAAGAAGGCACCAACTGAAGCAGTCATGGAAGCAGAAGACAGTGGGTGACAGGAGATTATCAAGGTCATGCAGAATGACTTTTTGACAGACTCAAGAAAATGTTGGCAAGTCCTCTAGTATCAGAGTTGGGGTGGGGGCACACAGTACATTGCCCTGGCTGTTCTCAAGAAGAGGGGAGAAACAAGTTGAGGAAATTCTGAGCCTGAAAGGACATGCCATCCTTCAAGGAGGCAGTGCCAGGAGCAACTGATGGAAATAGGCACATCTCTATAGATGGGGTCACTGTGACAAATAAATGGTTTCTCAGTGACAGTGCTGTAGGAGTGGATGAGATCTGTTTGGAAATAGTGTAAGTGATGGATAATGTGGGAATGCCATAAATAAAGTGCCTTTCAACAGTACATGAATGACAGGCACAGTATCTGCACATTGGTAAACTGGGGTGATGATTCACATTTCAAAAAAGTATATAGAAGACTAATGATCATGAGCCTGCATGGGAAGAACAATCTGCATTCCATCCTGATAACGGAAGAGTGCACAGATACTGGAGGGGTAGTATCAGTTTGCGAGTGCAACCTACCTGTGTTTTGTGGACATGGAAGAGGCATATGACCACATGTCCCAAAATGTTTTGTGGGAGATGTTAAAATAGTATGGCGTAACAATCTAGAAAGGGTGGGATAAAGGTGCAATCGCCCTTGGTGCTGTCTTGGAGACGGTGCTATTCACATTAAATAAATAACTAGAATGTTTTGTATGAAGATCTTTTTTTCCCTTTAAGGGAAGCAGAAGAAAAAGCAAAAAAATGTCCTACATAGACATTTGAGACTCCAGGATGCTTCCTGCCCCCTTTCCACATTATCACCTACTTGTAATGATTTTTGGCTTCTTCCATTTGGTTTGGGGGGGGGGGTGAGATATTTTCCATTTTTTCACTTCATGTAAATCTAGCTTTTTACTATTTATTTTTTAATTATTTACTTGGTTTTCTCCTGTAAGATATTGTCATGCTTCCCAGATTTGTAACTAGCTCCTCGACCCTGTTGGTCTCATCACCCTATATTCCCCTCGAGTCACACTTGTCAGTGGATCAAATGGCAGGCTCAGTCAAGTTTACAAAGACTGGTACAGTAGTATATTTGTCTTGATGTCGTGCCTCTAAATCTCAGACAGGCAAAATGTTTAAAGCTTTATAACATAGTGGCCATGCTGGTATGGAGGAATATTACTTACAGTACCTAGACAAACACTGCCACATTTACTGCTGTGCTGCCCCAGAGGACTGACAGGATTTGTCTGACAGACAGATGGATGGACTCTTACCTGCATTAATACTTTTAAAAAGTAAGTAGCTCCAGTGTGCATGCAAAGTCCAGGGAATCAGATAGTGTATACGTTCAGTGTTAGACTACTGTTATTTTATATATATATATATATATATATATATATATATATGTGTGTGTGTGTGTGTGTGTATTTAGTAGACGTCTACTAGGGGCAGTAATAGGCATGGCAGTGCTAGTCTCATCTTTGCAATTATATTAATATAAACTGGAACAACTTTGCGCCTGGTCTGAACTGACACCTACTAAAGGAAGTTCTTTCAGCAGGTGTTGTGCTGTGCTGGCCAGGTGTGATGAACCTATACTCGTCATTAATATTCACCAGAGTGTGAATCACTACCTTTCATAATGTGGAACAAATGGGGAAAATGTGAAACACTTGACTTCAACTTACTAGCAGTCAATAATGCCAGGTACTAGAGTTTCATACGTCTTATTCTGATTTGTTCTAAAAACAGCCAAGATGATTTTACCTCATATTTTTCTCTCTCGCTAGTAAAGTTTATTTTCTTGTATGTCACTGAGGATTACAGTCAGTCAATAATGCTAAAGAGTGGAGTTTCAAGTTTTATATGTCTTATTGTTCTTAAAATGCATGTCACAGTCACTAAAGAAAGGTCATATGGGTTACAGACTTCATAGCCTTCAGAAAATGCTTGCTAATGCAAATTGTATTGTTCTAGCAACTTTCTTAGTATACAAGAGATATATTTAAAATCTGTTCCTGTTTTTGGGTCTGTCTTGGATTCTTGAATTAAAAAAATTGAGAGGGGCTTTGCACTGGGTTTGATTTCCTCAACTTTCATTTGCCTACTGTGTGACAGATCAAGTTACTTCGCTAGACAGCTCTCATGAACTGCCCAATAAAGTAGACACTGTAATCCAGTGGGCAATGTTAGACATTGTCATTTGAATCCCTGCACCTTTTACATAGCCACTAATTGGTGTTTCACTGTATACTATTTGTCTGTGAATCCTGGCGCATCTCTTGCAATTTAAACTGCTTTTAGTAAATGTGAGTTTTAAGGGAAGTTTACTGCTTCTCCCACTAAGTCTGTCCTTTTTGGAGAGACAGGTGGTCACCTGCACTTAATAAATAACTAAAATAGTTAGAAATATAATAGACTTCCATACTTCAGAAAAATCTAACTCACATTCTCTTATTCTGTCAATGACTCAAGTTAACAGTTGTAATATTTTAAGTATCCCTGAACTATCCCTGTCTGACTATTATTTCAGGATTTGTCCCCGATTATGATGAAAAGTGGTAACAGTAACTGATTTTTAAGGACTGGCATATAGGTAAAAGTGTGGGGTGTTCTGCCATTGCTCATAATATTCTTTATTTTTATTGTTATATAGTGCAGAAATGGACTTTGTTGGCTTTTTTTTTTTTTTTTTTTTTTTTTTTTTAGGGGTGGTAGATATGAACTCTTAATTCAACAAGGCTGCTTTTTATCTATCAGTTGATTATTATCTTTACTGATCGGAAGTTCGGGGAATGCTACACTTTTTAATGGGGAAGAGGCAGATCTGAGTTCTTAATTCATCAAAGCTGTTTTTATCTATTAGTTTATTATTTTTATTGACTGGACTTTATGGCATTTTACAGATGGGGATGACTTTTTAACTTATTTAGGGTGTTTTTATGTATTATTATTAGTTGAATGAATGCTGTTTCCTTAAGGATTTTCTGAGAATAGTTTGGTTGCAATATCATTCTATTTTGCTTTGCTCTAATGTACGTCAATTTTAGTCCTATTTTTCATTTACATTGGTTCCTTCTACGATGCAATTTATAGTGTAAAATTTTCCTCTGATGTCTTGTTGAGCAGTACTTGTAAGTATTGTGGTGGATCATAGGGAGGGGAGACGGTGTATTCAGAATAAGAATACCACAAGTTTTTTTTTTTTCACATGGAAGGAAGGATTTCCATGGAATTCCATGCATGTATAACATACTCATTCATTACTCAATTGCTCATTATGTTAGTGTACTTCAGAGAAATTGCATCTAGTGTCCAGTCCAGTTTAGATCCTAGCTTCACATATAGTTCTGTTTGAGTGTTAAAATATTGTTTTTGTTTTTGCTCTTCAGGTGGAGAGGGGTGCCAAATGAGGGTCTTGCCCTGGGGTCCAAATAACCTAGCTAATCCTCAGGTATGGAATCCCGGGCTACTACTGTATTATTTGGTCCTTGTATATGTGAAGCAAGAGTTGTGTCCACACGCCTGGAATTAATTTGAATATGTTTAGAGTGGATATAGGTCTCTATCAAGGGTGTTGCATTTTTCCTCCCCTCTTATTTGTGAGAGCACCCAGTTTGGGGATACAATGGTTTTATGTTTATTGTTTGCAGACTATGTTGTTATCTGGGCCTCAAGTTTCTGAGATATCTGGCAGACCCTGGAATTGTTCACTGCTGGGTATGAAGCAGACAGAATGAAAATCAATATCTCAAAATCAGAGGTTGTACTTCTATCCTGGAAAAGAGGGGTTTACTCTCTGCATGTGAATAGGAAGCAACTACCTCAAGTGAATGAGGAGCTTAAATGTCTAGGAGTTTCTCCTGACTGAGGCTAGAGGGTGACTGTAAGGCTGGTCAGCAGATGGATGCAGCAGTGGCAGCTTTGCAGGTGCTGTCCCAGACCATATGATGAAGTTAGAGCTGAGTAACATAATGAAGCTTTTAATTTACCAGCTAATAGATACCCAATCCTCATGTATGGCTATAAGAATCGAGTAGTGAAAGAAAGAGATCATAACCTCTAAGACCCTAATGCAAGAATTGTATCAAGCATGACAAAGTGGGAAGACACACCAGGGCAGATTCAAGGCACAAGAGAAAGATTAGATCTCTCAGCTTGCCTGGGAATGATCTGTAATCCTGCAGTATGAGCTAAGGCATATTTCTATAGGTGCATAGGTTTGTACTAGGCTAACTGTCCTTGTGGGCTATTTTAATCCTAGCTTTTACCCAGGTGACAATCAAAGCCTGCACGTTGTGTCTGTAAGGTAAACATCTTAACCATTTTGCCAGCTTCTCACCTGGACAGTATGACATTCCCCATTCAGCCTGCTACCACTGCAACCCTGATCCAGAAAATGTGGTTTATTAAATATATAGATAGGTGGATGGATAGATGGGTGGATATAGTTCATCATATATTGATGTTCTCTGCAGTGTTTATGCTCCAACATCAATTTAAGTGGTTTGTAGTTTTTTTTAATTTGTTGTACCCCAAAATGCCCTGCAAAGAGAAGCTAAAATGATGTTTTGTTTTGTAAACAAGGTTTCTTCATTCCCACAACACTGTCTGAGTCACATAATGAAGAGGCAAAATATTTTCTGTGCGCCTAACTCTCCATTTACTTATAGTAGGAGCACCTTGAGTTCCTGTTCTTTTGACTGTCTGGCAAGATTACCAGTTTATCTTTTTCAGTGGTCCCCCTTGATGTTAATGGTCATGCTCTAGGTATTTTTTTATGCTAGTTCTAAATTTTTGGCTTAAAGTGTGTATGATATAACTGCTTTAGTTCAAGCTCAAAATTGTAAAGGCCGACTGCATTTCTGCTGAGCTATGAAGCTAGTCTTCTGCAGCTGACACTTCACAATTCAACATCTGACTTAGTAATACAGTTTCCAGAATTACTGTTGGTCTTGTAGCTGTACTGCTGTAGCTAGAATCAGTGACCTAAATGCTTTGTTTACTTTAGTCTTTACATATCTTAGAGGTAGCTACTCCTTGCCTATTCACTCGTACTTTTTGTCAGTGTCTTTATGATGTAACAAATGTTAAGAAAAATATTAAAAAGAAGTAACTTTAAAATTTGTAGTAAGATAAAAATGGTTTGCTGAGAGATTACTGAATCAGTTATAGACAGGAAACAGAGGAAGTATCCCTTAAATAGTTTTCATGGCATTTTTGTTTAAATTAAAGTGAAGGAAAAGACTTAGTCATGAGAAAAAAAAATGATATTTGGATGGAGTACTTCTTTAAGGTGGGCATCAGAACTGCTCTATTCAGGTTAAGATATTTCTATGAACAGTTCCTTTCTCAAACACAGCAAACTGATGCTGTCCTTTTGGATGTGATAAAGCTGCAGAAAGTCATCAGAAACAAGTAGCAAAGGATTAGGTACATTTTCCCTGTGATACCAGTTCAATAACCAAAATGACTGCAGTTTACCTACATCTTAAATTAAAGCAACAGTACAACAAAATTAGGCAGCTGCAATATTACAGTTAAATTTTGTTATTAGCAAGATTCCTTCTTTTATTTAAACATTTATCATTTTATTGTCTTCAAAAATATAAGTATACTTCATTTTTAAATGCATTTCTGAATGAAATATGAGTGAAAAAAACAACAACTTTCTTTCTTTACCAGGATAGAACACTGATCCACACGGTCTATTTTACATAAACGAAGTTTCAGAACTTGGAATACCATATGGTCAACACCATATGATCGAAGTTCTGAAACTTCGAAACTCTAAAAAAAGAAACACCTAAACAAACAAAACTAAATGCTTTAAGCAGGGGGTCAAGCCCCCCTGTACCCCCCTCACCCCCGCTACTTAAATATACCAACTCTGAGACTGCGCTACAGCGTAAGAATGGGAATTATACAATGACCCCCCGTTAATATTCCAAAACTTGCACGCTGATTGGTCAGCGTACACGTTGTAAATCAGAGTTATAGTAATGGAAAAAGGTCCGGTCACCCGGACTTTTTCCATAGTATAACTCCTTTTTTTTTTTTTTTTTTTACAGCAACGGAGAACGCAAGATCTCTGTTGCTTTTTACAACCTGTCTCATTATGTTAAACCCATTTAACATAGCAAGACATTTTAAAAAGCAGCGGAGATCTTGCTTTCTCCGTTGCCTTTTTCAAAACTGGCTCACTATGTTAAATGGGTTTAACATAGTGAGACAGCTTTAAAAAAGCAACGGAGATTCTCCGTTGCTTTTTTAAAGCTGCCTCGCTATGTTAAACGAGTTTAACATAGCGAGAGAGCTTGTAAAAAGCAACAGAGATCTTGCTTTCTCCATTGCTTTTGCCCACAGCTCTGATGTACTGCGAAAGTATATGCATGCGCAGTACATTAGAACTGCCGCAGAACACCAGACAGCTATGGAAGGGCAGCAAGGAGACATTATACAATGCCATTATTTAAGAAAAGTAATTATTTTTTTCTTAAATAATGTCATTGTATGATAGCAATAACCCACTTCTGGGTGTGGGTAATGCTGGATTTACCCACAGTTGTCTTTGTTTGGCCACTCGGGCTTCGACCTCGTGACCAAACCACACCATCCGTGGGTAAATCCAGCATTACCCACACCCAGGCGTGGGTTATTGCTATAATATTCCCTTTCTCCGCCATTCTCCATCAAAGTGCGATCTCAGAGTTGATATATTTAAGTAGCGGGGTATGTGGGGGGTGCTAAAACACTTTAAATTTACTTTACTTTGTTTTTTTTTTTACATTTTTGAAGTTTCTGAACTTCGATCATATGGTGTCGACCATATGGTATTCAAAGTTCTGAAACTTCATTTATGTAATATAGACCCTGATCCACATAGGTCCATTTCAAGTTCAGCCCAGGAGCACTCCTTGGTTAAGTGACTTGTTCAGGATCACACAGTAAGCAAATAAAGATGGTGGAAATCAAATCTATGGTTGCTGCAAGTTATAGGTATGTCAGACATAACCTTAAATGTATGTATCAAACTGCCAGACTGCCATGGATTAAAGGACTAAGATATTAAAAAAAAACACAGTGAAAATAAAGTAAACGTAAATAGATTTGATGTAAAAATAATTTATTTGTTTGTATTAATTATAGTTAAAACCTTTTTGAGGAAGAAAAGTCCTTTTTACAGAGCTTAGAGGATAGTCTGCTGCCATTTTTTTATATGTAGTCCCTCCTATCGCCCTTCTTCACCTACAAACATCAGGCCTTATCCTTGTAGGCTCATTCATTTGTCACCTTCCCCCAGCACCGGAGGATCCCAGAAAGAGGTAGCAAAAGCCAGGGATTATGGCCACCATCCTTTAGGGTCCTAGGAGATTTTACAAATCTCTTATAGCCCTCTGCTTATTGGCCAGTAAGCAGGGAGCAATGCTTGTTGCACAGAGTCCTTTGGTCAGTACGTGTTTTTTTCATGCACCTTTTGGTTGAACTGACATTCCTATCTTCCATTATATAGGCCATATACATCTAGCCTTTCTCCTTGGTTGCTCCTGTCATTGAACTGAAACAGCAACCTCCCTGTCTCCCAAGATGGTCTAGCCATTGTTGGCTAGTCATATCCCTCCTCAGTTGTCACCTCCAGTACATGAGTCATTAGTCAAACAAAGATGGCTGGAACACAAATGGAGTTTTATCCCCTTGGACTACAGAGCCATTCACACCATATTTTTAAGTATATTTAATGTTTATTATATTCTTATAAAGCAATCAAGCATTGTCAGTCAGTTGAAGTTAGCAGTTAAATAATTGTTTATGTTACTCATTTTAAATAGCTACTCTGAAAATGATTCATTTAGTTCAGGTGGATAGTTGTTTAATTTTATATTATTTGTGTTTACCTCTGCTAAACAACACCCTAAACTTAGGAAGCTGCAGTCTATTAACTTCCTAACCTGCTTGCAGTAGTGTAGCCATCCTTAAAGCCCTTCGTTCTCTAATTCCATGTATAGAGCGTATGTATAATCTTCCTGTAGCCTGTAATTAATATGGGATAGATGGGGGTTATGGTCCTTTGCTGCAACACTGCTGCCATCAGTAGTTATTTGAGGGTGATGGAACCAACACTGTGGGGTTGGACTTCCATCACCTGATACCCATTAAATTACAAAGGGCAAATGGCAAACACCTACCACACCCAAATAAGCTCTACAGTACATAGTACACAGCTACAGATCAGAGCTGCTCCCTGCTCCCCAGAGTGAGCTCAGCACCTTCCTGTGTAGTCCTGTCTACAGTAACTGAAAGGTAACCAGAATTATCTCCCATGAACATTCTCAGAAAGGGTAGTAAATGGTGAATCTTCAGCACCAACTCCCCCAGCTCCATAAAAGTGTTGTGTTACCAATTAGTAAAAATTGAGACAACCAAAATCCCCCTTACCATAGACCCATAAAATAAGCCAATCTTTAAATAGTCAAATGATAACAATTAGGTCTGAGCGGTCACCCTCCCAAGGACAGACACCACACAGATTGATATGTAGGTATAATGCATAAACCTTTAAGGTAGTAAATAAATCTTCAGACACAAGAATTCAAAGTCAAATAATACAATTCTTTACCTGAAATAAAAAAGTCTACAAATTTTATTCTCAAATAAACATGTAGCCAGTAAAATGCTTGCATAAGAATGTAAAAATAAAGCATGTAGAAAAGGCAGAAGACAGGAAAAATCTATTCGATATCTAAGTTAGAAACTATTTGCTTCTGCCTAAAGATATAATATCCTCACTGTTTCTGTTTTTTTCAGTCCAAAATGTAATTTTAAATTCCTTCAGGCACTATAGTTTGAACTCAGTCTCTAAGGGTATCCTCCTGCAAACAAAACAGTAACTCCTGCAGCTTCCATATTTATGTTGTGTCTTGTAATAACAATCAGCCCATTATTTCAAATCTTCATTCAGGGTTTCCTGTTGCATGTAATTTGAAAAGATGTCCTCCCTGTTTATATACTTACATACTCCTGTGAGGGGAGAGTCTCAAGAACCTACTGTCCAAATAAGGGTAACTGAGTGACCTGAGCAGAATCTTCAAACAGCAGACTCTGCAGTAGTGCTAAACAGTCAAGAAGCAAGGCTTAGTTCCATATCCAAACTGTAGCATATTTCACTGTGTCAAATGCATAGCTATTTAACATTTTACACGTTGTTGTTTACATACTATAAATTTGCTAAAAAGGAGAATAGTACAGCTACTTCTGCTTTTATATTTTAGCCAATTATATATACATATTTTTGATTTAATACAGCCTAATCATTTTATATGTATTTTCTTTTAAAGAATAATAACATTTTATATATTATTTTTGCTTCTTTTATAGTTACATTTAATTTAGTGGCACTTCTGCTGAGCTTTTCAAGTATCTTTGTAACTGTCCTTACAGCTAAAAAAGTCATTAATGTCTTGCTTCATTTACAAACTCATAATTGTATTTAAATGTCTTCCATTCATGTTATTTATAGAATGAATTGAACACATTAAATGTGTAGGTTCATAGGTTCATAGATTTGTACTAGGCTAACTGTCCTTGTGGGCCATTATAAGCCTAGCCAATTACCCCCTGTGAGAATCAAAGCCTGTCTGTAAGGTAAACACCTTAACCATTATGCCAGCCTCCCACCTATACTCTTGGTTACTATTTTTCTGATTCTTAAAGAGCACAGCAATGCTTTAAAATTACTTCTATATTTTCAAGATGGCAAAAGAAACATAAATTACAGAGGCATAGTTGGATTATAAATATTCCCAAGGAAGAGCAAACATTAATGTTTCAAAAAGGATTTTCAGATGGACAGCTTTGAGCATTTCTGAAGGATGGAATTATGAACGCTTTTTCTGTAGTTCTGATGTGAAAACACCAAGCACCTTTATCATCAGTAAGTCACTGGAGGTTCTAAGAGGTCCAGTTAAACTATGATAACACAATACATTAATAATGACATTCTGAAATGTACTGTAAATAAGGTGGTGCAAGATGCAATGTACACCTGGCAAGAGAAGCCAGTTCAGAGTAGTTCACAGAAGTTTCTTGGGCAGTAGCAGGGCTGCATATTGGACCTAAACCAAATACGTGTCTTTTAATTTGCATTTTTTAATGTCTTTCATCTGTGGGGAACAAGAACAATGGGTCTATAGAACAGAGAGGATATGAAACTACCAGAGGGCCTCATTTACCTTTGACTCAGAGGTAAAAACTGAGGACACCTGTTACACGGCTCAGTGCTTATATTGTATTGTGGATACTGTATTGACTATATGGAGAAATATATTGGATTTTTTTTTTGGTCAGACATTACATCAAGATATTAAAACTCAAAGATTACCTGAAGGAGGCACAAATGGTAAAAGAGAATAGATTAGACCGGCAAATACTCATCCTTTAACATAACAGGTCTGTTTTTGCTTTGGCAATGTTATTAAACAGAACTGGGTAGTGATCTAACAAGTTCAGAGTGCCAGTGTAGGCAGCTGGAGATGAAGGAAGTTGAATTTAGTTTTGAAGAATAATTTAACCTATTGACTAGTTTATACTGTTAGCCATAACGGTCTGCATTAGTAAGAATGCATCATTCTGCAATTCTCACCTAAACTTATCCCCAGTTTCTCTTTAAAACTGAAATTGAAATGTTCTTAATTTTTCTGATGATGTAAAGTTATTTTGAGTATTTATGATAGTGTAAAGTTGTTTCAAGAATTTACCACTGTTAAATATATTTCTAGTCTCTATCAATTTTAAAACTGACAAGGTATATTTTTCTTATTTTCTAACTGCATTTAAAAATAATATATTCTTTATAATTGCTGTTTATTAACATTTAGGGGCATTAACATGCCCCTTGTTATCTATGTGTTAATTACAAAAGTTATTAATATTTCCATCCCTAATCATTTTACTTGATCCCTTCTGATGCTACTGACACAATTCTTCTGACCAGAATGTATTATATGTAGTTTGAACGGGATTTGTTTGAGTTATATAAATCAAGAAGTAAACCAGATTTTTACAACCTGACCTATGATGAGTTCCAATCTATTAAGAAATTGCAGGATAATAATGCCATAGTGATTAGACAGGCCAATAAGGGTGGCACTATTGTGGTCTTAGACTTTGACATGTATTCTAACACTATGATGAATATGTTGGATGATGTGGAAACATATCAAGTATTAAATAGTATGATGTTAGATTAATCAAGAATATGCAGTCTGAATTGTATGATCTTCTTTTATGTAATACTATAGATGGAGACTTATACAAATATCTTTTAGTTGAGAAACCTGTTGTCCTCACTTTTAGGGAACTCCCCAAAATACACAAATCCCTTATGAATCCACCTATGAGACCCATTGTCTCAGGTGGTGGCTGGCTTACGGAACCTGCTTCCATTTTTATTAAGAAGCAGTTTAGACCAGTTGTTAACAACACTACATCTATACTGAAGGATACACAAGAATTTTTAGAAAGTTATGGTGACTATATATCTTCAAAGGAAAATGTGCAGAATGATTTATTAGTCACTTTAGATGTTGTATCTTTATTTATATCAGTCCCCAATAATATAGGGATGGAATTTGTGAGACTTTTTCTGATTGAGAAGGGGGTACCAAGGAATTTGATTATTAGGACTTTAGCGTTACTTGATTTGGTACTGAATAATATTTTTTTTTGTATAACTGTACATACTATCTACAGAAAAAAGGGGTTGCCATGGGCACCCCATGTGCTAACTCTTACGCTAACCTTTGTTAGCGTATTGGGAGAGCACTTATGTTATGGCAAACACTCTTTACAGCAAACATATTAAGTTTTACAAACGCTTTATAGACGATGCCTTTTTTACATGGGATGGTACTGAAATTTAGTTAAATGAATTTATTGATTATATAAAAGGTACCACTGACTTTTTGAGGTTTGAATATAAAAGTTCAGATGTTATGATAGAATTTTTAGATGCTCAAATATTGAAGAGAGGAGATGCGATGCACCCTGAACTATATAGAAAGCCTTGTTGGAGGAACAGCATTCTACATCGTAGTAGTATGCACCCCCAGCATATTTACCAAAATATAGTAAAAAGTTAGACTCTCAGAATGTCACGTCTCACTACTAATGATGAAAGTTGTAGCTTGAAACAGGAGATGTTGGCTGATAATCTGTCATCAAGGGGATATAGTAAAAAAGAAGTAGAAGGTGTTTATCAAGTGAATAAATCCATGAGGAAAGGAAAAGGTAAGCCTTATTTATATAAGGACCAGGGTATTACTGGGAGTGTTAGTAATAGTGAGCAACGAATTAATGTGAATAGAATGATAACCCCCTATTCTAATAAGAATTTAAAGATTAAGGAGGTTATTAACAAGAATTGGGGTATTTTAACCACTGACGATAGGATTGTTGAGATAGTGGGAGTAAAACCCAGTTTTTCATATAAAAATACAAAATCATTGAAGAGATTGTTGTGTTATGAGAGTAATATGATAGGATCAGTTCCATCTAGTAGGCAAGGCACCTTCTCTTGTAGAGGGTGCAACCAATGTGCTTACATGTCTGTAAGTAATTGTTTCATACATCTGGACACAGGTAATGAGTATAGATTTAATTTTTATGCAGATTGTAAATCAAGAGACCTAGTATACTTGGCTGTTTGCCAGATATGCCTGTGTTTCTAATAGGAAAAACAAACAGAAGTCTTCGAGAACGTGTCAGAGAGCACATATATGCAATCAACAGAGAAGATGATCATAGTGCTTTGGCTCGACATGTCTTGAATGTAGGCATGTTACACAAATTTAAATTTAGTGTCCTAGAACTGATCAAAAAACTGATAGACTGGCTGATATTAAGAATTATACTGAGGAATGTGAGAACAGGTGGATAATTACATTTCAGGGATATAAGGGACATGGTCTCAATGAGAAGGTGACTTTGAAACCTTTTTTAGCAACGCGCCCCTATGTACATTAGTTTATAAAGTTTCATATGTCATAGTAGTTTTATTTGTTTTATGTATTTATGTAAATATATATATATATATATATATATATATATATTTATTATATTATATATATTTTTTTATAAATGTTTTCATTTGTATGTTGCAGTCAATAGAGTGATTTAGGAAGATGTTATGAATACACTTTTTTGCCTTGTGTTTTTTCTGTTTTTCTCTTTTTTAAAAAATGCCTTGAGGCATAACTTGTGATGTAACTAAGCTGGTCATGATTGGCTGATATTTGTATGTACTACTATTTAAATGAGTTGTGGCTTAGTGGAGTTGTTTAAAGTCTGATGAAGCGTTGGACAGACGTGAAAGTGCTTACTTTGTACTGCAGTGATTAAACGTGGTTTTTACATATCTGCCGTGGTGAGCCTCATCTGTTTTTTGATATAATTACAAAAGTTATTAATATTTCCATCCCTAATCATTTTACTTGATCCCTTCTGATACTACTGACACAATTCTTCTGACCAGAATGTATTATATGTAGTTTACATACAGTTTTATATATGCATTTCAGGGGTATCTTCCGTCATTTGGCTTGACACTTCATTGCACTTTCAAACAAGTTGTTCTTATATTTATTTTGCCATCGGTGGGGTAATAAGCTGTAATGATACTTGCCTCCCCTCTCTTCCCCTACTCCTTGTTTCATTGGAGGCTGTATTTAACAAGTTGGGGATACTTTATTTCTGTGATGAGCTGCATTTATCAACAACGTGCTTGATTTCAGTTTCATGATGCAACAGTGTTGGTGCAGGGTAGTTTTGCAATGGCTTGTTTTGTAGGATAATTTGTGATACTTTGTTATAACACTCAAATAATATAACTTTATTTTAACTATGTTTCACATCTGCTGGTTTTGAGAACTTGTTGCAGAATCTTTAATAATGACAGATTTGCACTTTTGAGGACATCTCATGAGTGCATTTCAGCTGGAGTACTGTTTTATTAGACAATTCCTCTAAGTGGTTCATAGGGTCATAGGTAGGTACTAGGCTATCGGCCCTAGGGCCTATATAAGCCAAGCCAGAAAGGTACCCTGACTTTTGCCACCCAAGAAAATTATTTTCCTGTGCCCCTGTCGAGCAGAGCCACAGAGGTGATCCCCGGGGTGAATTTCCTATTTTCTATCCAATCATCAAGATTTTTCTTGAAGAGTGCTAATGAGGAGCTTTGTTTGATATAGATAGGTAGTTTCTTCCAGAGTACGGGAAGTCTCTGGGACAGGAATCTATCCCTCCAGCATGTTCTGTTTATTGTGGTGACAAGGTTTAGGACCCTAGAGCGTGTAGCTCAGAGGGATTGGGATTTCTTTAAGTGGAGCATGTCCAAAAGCTCTGGGTTTGACATAGCTTTGTATGTTAGGCAGAGATCGCCTCTGAGTAGGCAATATGCGACGGAGTAAAGCTGGAGTTTTTTGAGACGATCTGCATAGGGCATCTGTTTGAGGCCAGTAATCCTCTTTGTGAGGTATTTCTGTGGCCTTTCCAGTTGTTGTAGATGTCTTGTGAGACCCCAAAAGGGGTGCTGTACTCTATAATGAGTCTAATGAGTGACGTGTAGAGGGGAACAATGACCTCTTTTTTCCTGGATGAGAAACCTTTTGTGATGAGGTGCGCCACGTAGAAGGATTTCCTGACTACTGTGGCAATGTGATTATCAAAGTATAGACTACTATCCACCTATGTCCCAAGGTCTCTTATCACACTTTCAGTGTTAAGTAGATTACCACCTATGTGGTAGCTCATGGGTACAGAGTTTTTACCAAAGGGGATGACAATGCACTTTTTGGCATTGAGCTTGAGGCCATGGCTTTGACACCAGACATCTGTCTCAGTGAGGCCCTTTTGTAGGATGTCCACATCGTTAGGAGTTTCAATTATGGCTCCGAGTTTGCAGTCATCTGTGAACTTCATTAGGCAAAGACCTTCTGTGTTAGCCTGTACTTCAGAAAAGTAGATACCAAACAGGAGAGTAATAGATTGTATGTCATGGTGGAGGCATAGCTAATCCAATCAGATTTTATTTGTTGATAATTTTATGGCTGATATATAGCAAACTTTATACCATGTCATATATTAGTGTACCTCAGTCAAAATCACTGATAGAACAACTTCCCACTGAAACATAGTAGGAACCTCAGATAACTCCTGTTGGAACAGTATGGCTCCTGCTGACATTGCACAAAGTTAATCCCTTAAAAAAAGCAGGTACTTTGCAGAGACTCCTGAAGTAGTCAGTTAGTGCCACTCCAGGGTTAGCTAAGTGGAAACAGCATCCAGCTGAGTTTCAGCAACTGAATTTCACTAAATAAAGCACCTCTCTCAACTTGGAACTGTATCAATGTACCTCAGAAATAATGGCGAATGAAAAGAGCACCTTAATACTTCAAAATAAACATTACAGAAACAATAAAACTTTAGTATTTAAGAAAAGATAGAAATACATGACTTGTGTAACAAGGGGCTTTAAACTGCAACACTAGTAGTATAGCTTTAGATTATTTTCTCACAGAAAATTCTACTTCTGGTATAATCCCGGTAATTCATAACTGTAATGTGGGAAATGTTGAGAGTTACTCCCTCCCGGCTTGAGCATTTGATACTGAAGGTGAAGCTATACATTTAGGGCTAGCTCTAACTATTATTTACCCCTCAGCTTGTTGTGTCTTATTACTTAATTATATACTGGACAAGACCTTTAAAAGCTTGGTTATTTGCTCCTATTCCATTACTACCATAAATAGCCCCTCAACAAAACTGCAACAAATAAAGCATTTGTCTCATTTTTATACTGTATGACAACGGGACTACCATAGCTGTGTAAACTGAAGTGTTTCATTATAACATATTATCACACACACTGCAGATACAGAGCTTACTGGGATTTGTCTTGTACCTCACAGTACCCTTCCCCCAAGACACATCAGCAGTGTATGACAAAGCATATCCTGTTGCTTTTCAATACTTTTCTTAGGGAAACAGAAACAGTCATCTTTGCCTTGTGTTTTAGCTCACTCCACAAGTGATATTCCAGGTTTGAGTTCAAGAAATAATACTTTCAGTGATATTTGTTCAACATTCATTCCCTGAAAGTACAGTCACCTAAGTGACTGCAGTCTAGGAAAACAAATAAAACACTTGTTTTGTATTGTGGGAAAAATAAAACATTACTTGGTTTGATTTATATTAAATTTGAGGTCAAACAGACTTAACACAGCCTCAGAGAACAGGGAAAAAACTTTGGCAAATAAACAGTCTCTTCATTTATCTGTTGATGAGCACCCTAGTCAACTAACATCTATTCATAGAACTGTACATTAAAATCTTTAGTTTCATAAGTTTCAATGAACAAACCTAGAGGTTCATTTCTGGAATGTACTCTAGAATCCACCCTTTGTGCCTTTACTGTCTAAATTCCTTTCATATTCATTTTACTTATCTACTTGTTATTAGGGTAAGGCCAATGGATACAAGTGTCCCTTTCTAGGGCTGACCTGCGAGCACTATCTGGTTAAGTGACTGAACTAGCTGTTAAATATAAAGAGGTCAGTAAGACCACATATCATGTTCCAGAGTCAGTGTGCTATTAACATCAGCACTGAACTGAATCCTATGGAATATAGTGCAATATATACAGTTAAAGTAAAACAGAAATAAAAGCACTTGCATTATCTTTAGCCAGCCACTGTTACTTCATACTGATTTTATTTTGTTCATCGACACATACAGGAAATGATCCTGAATATGATAATCTGGGGAGTATGGGGACCTTCACTGCTGTGGATGTTATTTCATGATGATTTTTCTCCTTCATCGCTGGCACTCCCCTCCTTTAAGAAGGAGTAGCAGGCAGGCAGCCTATTGATATCACATGAAGGCAATTACTGCACCACAGCAAAGCCTTCCAGGCTGAAAATACAACATTACATAAGGAGATAATCTGGGTACATTTTAGGTGGTCCACATAAGCATTTGAACTAACTGTGTGTTGTTTGTTGGGTGTGGTGGGAGAGCATGTGTGTGTGTGTGTGTGTGTGTGTGTGTGTGTGTGTGTGTGTGTGTGTGTGTGTGTGTGTGTGTGTGTTTGTTTGTGTGTGTTTGTTTGTGTGTGTGTGGGGGGTTTGCATTTGAGCAAGGTGCACCACTTAATCAACAAGTTTCGAACAAGGAAACGGTTTGCTGTATTTACTACATAACATAAAGAAACCTGTTCTGTAAAGCTGCCTGTTTTGTAATGTAAGCTTTACAGATTTCTTCTTTTGGTGTTTTTGCAGCTTTTAGTAGTTAGCCAATAAAATTTCCAGGACACCCATGAAAATATGCTTCATGTAGCCTAGTATTTTTTTTACCTTAAAGATACAAATAGAATATAAAAACTGGTCCTCAGGCTGCAGTATTGTCAGACTCTACACTCTTCATAATATCACAGTACAATTGAACATTTTTCTGCTGATATACTTGGGTATTTACTTATTTCTTTTATTTATTTGTTGAATTTTACTGACAGGGTTGTGTCCCATTTGTATAAATGTCCTTTACAGGGGAGACATAGGATGGTGTTATGTCAAGCGTTGAGATTAAGTAAAATTCAAGTAATAGTTTTATTGCCAATTAAAAATACAAGCTTGCAGACATCTCCTAAAGTAAAGCAGTACATATGAAATCATAAATAGTAGCATATATGTAGGAACAAAATAAAAAGACAGAGACATGTTTGTTTTTGCCTGCTTGATTGTGTACATATTCATCCATACCTAGAGAATGGAGATATGCGCACTTAGAATGCATCCTGTATATTTTATGTTAAATACATATACATATTGACAGACAATTCAACTATTGGATAGCACACCAAGGTGACAGTGCATACCTGCTGTGCAGGTACACTGGCTGGGAATACCCTATGAAAAATTTTCTCTCTTCATTTGTATACATGTAGATGGATCAGACAAACGCAATGTAAAACCAGAAATTAAATGTTACTGGGTCTTACTTATTACTTTTCAAAATCTTTGCATGTTCTGCATTTGTAAGAATCAAATTCAGTACTCACCAAGCTGAGCCTCTGCTGTGGCTACAAGTAGAAGCGCTGAAAACGTTTTGGCCAGGTACGACATTCTGACATCAACAACAGACTGTTCAGGTACAAGGTGTTGCTTCTTGAATGATCGAGAGCTCTTACCAAGTTTATGCTGCTTTCTGTGGCAGCTTCTCACCAAGGGACCAAAGTGCAGTTTGATACAGTTTAAAATGAGTAATTATAACCTGTAACCAAGGTACATCTGGCTAGAGTTCTCATTACAGCTGAACTTTCAACAGGAGCTTAGCAGCAAGCAGATATGTGTCAGGGAAGGAGGGGGGATGGGATTTTCTTGTAAATTGTAACAAGCCCTAGCTGCCTTGAGTAGTTACTGGGCTATTTTTCAGATCTCTACACTGTTTCCCAGTTATCCTCTTCTCTTCTCTTGTACAGTTTCTATATTCCTGCTCTTTGTTGCTTCCACATAATGTTTCTGAAGTGGCCCTTTAACTTTAGTCATTGCTCTCAGGTCACATTAACTCTTTTCAAGATTTGCCTCACTCTACCAGGTGCCGTGTTCCAGGAAACAAGGCTGTATACAGTAAATACAACCTTGTAAATGATATAGGACCAACCTTCAAAGATGAAATATAGGGGAAACATATAATAGAAACTTTATAAATACCTTATGTGATACTGCACTTACTGAAAATATTTTTTAGGGAAATTAAAGCCAGTGGACATGATATAGATCTGAAGAGAAGCAAGTGCTGAAGAGGTATGAGAGAGTACTTTTTACACACAGACTGTCATCACCTACCCCCTAAGACTAAGACCGAAAATGTGGTTGGTGCTTGAATTAATGTATTGTTTTTCTGCTGGTACAAACTTTGGACACTCCTCTGCTATGAATATAGCCTGTGTTTTGGAACAACTGAACTTATTGGAAGTAAAGATTATAGTGGGAATTTAAGATTTAACAAAACTGCAGATATATAACTGTTCAACTTCACCTTCAGTTTTATTTTAAAGCTTAAATCCTAAGCTCTTTACAAAAGATTAAAGTGAAGTGGATGTACAATAATGCAGAGTATCAAACAATATTAACAAATATAAAATCATATTTTAAAATGCAAACAGTCAGAATAAATTAAAAAAAAAATAAAAATAGGTGGTATGGTACATTAAAAATCAAGACAAAATGGCAACCCTGTAGAAATGAGGCAGGATGACCTCAGAAACATAGTTCCAGTGCCCCAGGGAATAAAACAAGAGAAACACCAAAATAATTGACCATATTGAAAATCTTGTGTGACTAAGAGGCATTAAACAGAAGACTGCACATAGTAGCAAAACTTGTTGTGACAAAGTTGCTACAAAAATGGTTGCAATATAATATTAAAGTGGCAATCTGCCTAACTGCTGTAATTACAAATAAGTTACCTCTAAAAAAAACTCAGCAATGGAAAGAGCAGCAGTCTAGATGGTAAAGGAAACCACAGAAGCCAGGAAAATTCTGCTGCAGACCAGTTCAAAATGAATCCTCCAACTTAATTAGGGAACAACTATTTTTGATGAAACCTTACAGGCTTAATTGTCAAGAGTAACCTCCTACCAAAATAATACTGAATAAACTCTTCCTGGCAGGGTGATATACCATTCTTCAGCTCTGCAAAAGAACACACAAATGATTTCCTGTTGAACAACACAGTCTGTTGTGGAGAGCAGTTGTGAGATAGCTCCAAGGAGTAACAAAGAATAACAGTCTACTTGCAGAACAGTAGAAGGCACTGATTAATGAAAACTAAAGTGGATAGCAAACTTAAAACAGCAAAGCTCAGAATGCCAGCAATAAAATAGCAAATAAATGACCTAAAGTAGGCAGCCATCTGTTGCCATTGTCGACACGGACTTTACGTGTGATATTATTTCTGTATCCATGTTTCACACATTACATGGACAGCAGAATACCAATACAAGCAGTATTATTGCATGCTTATTTCCATTTGTTTGATATCAAGATAGCTACAGATGGATTATAGCATGATGAAAGAACATAACATATCTCATGATGCAAAGTGCTATAGAAAGATATACAGACTTCTATAAAACGGGCTCTTTGGTAGTTGTCTCGGTCATATTTGGAATAATGATTTGTCCACTGAACAGAAAAAATCGACAGCAGAAGACAGCAGAAGAATCCAATGCAGACAAAGGACAATTCTGGTCTTGTGATCACTGTACCTTAAATTCCATACTAGAGTTATATTGCAGATGAGACCTTAGGAGAGTACCAAAGGAGGAAACTGATGGGAAATGTCTGTTTTTTCCTCCTTTGTGAAATGAAGAGTCATAATTCATGTATTATTAGCTACATACCCACTGTGATGGTTTCTGGTAAAGTCCTTTTTACAGTGATTTAGCAGTGGACGCCACAGATACACAAGGATAACCTGAACAGAAATGAAGGAAAGCAGACCCTAAAGATCTACCAAGCAGCAGCTGGAGTTATAATAGATGTTTTTATGCATGGCTTTGTACTTTTAATACGAATTTCTGCTTGCTCTTAGAGGTTACCAGGAAATCGTTTAGTTCAACATCTAAGATCTACTGAGAAAGTAGCCAATCTTCTACATGGGAGAAGGAAATTAGATTGATATACTAATTAGAGAACTGATTATTATCCACCTGAGTTAAACTGATGGTGACTTGCTGGCTTCAGTAAAGTAGAAGCCATTTATTCATTTAACTCACTAAGACCTAATGGCAGTCAAATAATTATGCATGACTTTCCAGACTGCTAGCAGGCTGTACTGCAATTGTCTACAGCACTGAGTCAGCAATAGTATTAAATGTGAAAAAATATTTTTGAACTGTACAAGAAAAGCAGATTTTCATATTCCTTGTTCAGCTAAAGCAATGTTTTCACAGATATACGTATGTGTGGCACTAAATGCTACACATTCAGTGCCACAATTAAGTAATAGTGAGACAAAAGCACTGTGTAGGGCTTGCCTTTCAAGTTCTATCAGTTTGAATGACTCAAGGTAGCTCATACATCTACTGCTACAGGTGTGAGTAACCCCACAGCTTGGTCAGTGCTGTTGGCAATGACCAGTTAAATTGCATCAGCAGTCATCCACCTTCTATTTACAAAGAATGCAGAAGAGAACAACACATACTATTTAAGCTGCTCTAGCATAATCCAGACAATGTAATGTTTGATTTCTTTATGTGATCACTTTCATTCCCTAATTGTTGTTTATATTCACTCAATACTGCAATCATTACTTTTCAAATTGAATGCCACAGTCACAGCTTTCTCCTGCATTAGGTAGATACAAACCTTCTCTAACAACTACAAATTATTTTCTTAACATATCAGAAGCAGCAGTAAATAATATGCCTAGGCTACTTTTCTATTGGATTATTAAAATATAACAAATTCCTCACCTACTGTAACAAATCACAACAAAGACCACAATAAAGAAATATAGTTTGTTGTAAAACTAAATCACCCATTTAAAGGTAAACTGCAAAAGCTACCTTTTTATCAAAATAGTCCTGTGATGGTAGAAACTGTTACAAATGGGGACAGCATGCATTACTCAACATCAAGCAATTTGTTTATGTTCTAATCTATTAACAAGTCACACTGTTATATGTAATGTAATCTTAGCTCTAAATAACAGTCATAGGAGCTGTAAATAGGGGTAACATAGTATTCTCTCATCACAATCTAGGAAGAGTTACCCTTGAAGACCTCAGATTACTTGTTTTTTCAGGCGGTGTAAGAACTGCAGTGTCCTCACTAAGGAGATTATGCTTTTTGACACTTCTGGTAATATCCACGAGACAGATAAATGTATACTAGAGCCAGAGGCTAAACTCATCAGGCAATATCCAAAAGGAGCATAAAATACTTGTAGAAGAATGTATGTTAAGGATCTGAAGATAATCTCAGTCAGAACAACACACTAAGTATCATAACGTATATTCAGATTTCAGGAACTTCAGCTATATAATCAACTGAAAACACTTAAATGATACTAGCAACCTTTGCTGGTGAAGTCCATCTCCCAAGTCTCCCCAAGCAATTGGGAAGGAACAAGACAAAGATTTAAATAGAGATATGTTGGTAGTCCTGAAAATGACTTTTGGTACTTACCTTCTGCTCTTTTGAATCCTGAGATCATAGGATCATAAGATCATAGGAGATTACTAGGCTTTTGACCTGGAGGTCATTTTAAGCCTAGCCATTTCATCACAATGTAAGACCATAGAAATGCTAGCCAGTACCCAAGATCGTATTTAGTGATGACTACCCATGTCCAGGAGGGTTGTGGCCTCTATACCTGGTAAGAATTTACGGTGCCCCATCCACTCGTCCAGGTTCCTCTTGAACAGTGTCATAGAGATGGTCTGTTTTACATGAATTGGTAGCTAGTTTCAAAGATGCGGCAGTCGCTGGGAGATAAATTTGCCCCTCCAGCATGTCATATTTAGGTCGCAGGCCATATTTAGGTCCCTGGAATGGTAGCCCTAATCCCATTTCATTGAAGACTATGTGGACGACTGAAGATTAGAGTGACTGGTTTTCTCTAGTGAGTATCAGTTAGCACTGCCTCATTCATCTGGTGGTTGAAAGGGTGCAAAGTAGCCTTAAATAAGTATCCAAAGAAAACTGTTGTTCTTCTTATTCGATGGATGAGCGCTTAGCTACATACTGAATCAGTTCAGCTTATAAACATACTTTTACAGTCCTTGTTGGGAGGTAAATTCACAGTTGAAGGCTCTCATTGGCTGAGACATTGGGCCCAATCCAAAGTGAGCAAACCCAGCCTTGACACCTTTCCCTTAGCATAATTTAACAGAAGTGGTAAAAGTGTTAACAATATATTTCCATTGTCACATGGCACTTTCATCTAGACTTCATCAGATCCACCAAAATAATAGAGAGACAATATAAACCTCTGAAGTCCATAAACCACCACCCAGATAATCATTAGTACACAATATATTACATTAAATTTAAATATAGAATGGCATCAGTGTAAATTGAACTATAACTGTATCTGTGTAAAACCTAGAGCCTGGTTCTCACTTTTACAGGAAATCTTTGGGTGAAAGTGAAATATAGTAAATAAATATGGCATGGATAAGAATGGTTAAAAGGAACTGATAGAAAATTATACCTGTTTAGGATTCCCACTTTTACAGTGAAATTTGTAATAGTGATCAAAAAGTATGAAACAAATGTTAGATATTATACCAGTTAAAATTTCCTGCTTTTACAGGGACAAATACTGAAAAAGTAGTCTTGCAAACCAGTTCATCTGAACATCTGGGATACCTCATCAAAACACAAACCAGTGGTGTTAATAACTTCTCCCTTTTTTAATAGAGTATTATTTAAATTGTTCTTTTTTGTTTCTTTTTTTTTTAAGTGGAAACACTTAAGGCCTAAGCTTGCACACAAAGGTGATGCTTCAGCAGTGAGTTACCATATTAAGGCATAACCCAATCAGTAATACATAAAACATGAGGAAGGGTCAACTAAACCTTATCTAGCCCCAAAACCAGTTTAAGAAACACATTTAATGGTAACTTAATAGTCCAAAAACAGACACATACTTCAAAGGCCCTGATGAGAAACAAATGTTGATAACTTGCTTATTGGAAGCAAAATCACTGATAACATCCAGCAAACTAAATAGAATCTGATGCAAATATAACTCAGTCGTAATTCATATGGGAGTCAGAAGTTTGAGGAGGTCAAAACTCAGTGACATGTAGAAAGATATGTGGGTGCTAGACATTAGTCTTTTTTACAGAGAAATTGCATATTTAATGGAATATTACCTCCTCCTTAAATAGTATGAGAATTTAAAATTAAAATGTTCATGGTTAAGGAGCTGGGGAGGTCAACAGGGATTCAGTACCTGTTAATCTTGTGTGAGGCATGCAATTAGCCTGCCTATTGTGGCAGATGGTTTGCACCTGCCACACCCAGAGAGTCCAAGTACTGAATGTATATCTTTTCATCTGCATATACTCTTTCTGGTCCTGCCAACTTATACATAACAAAATGTAACAAAAATGATTCGGCAAAATCTGTTGTGCAGGTACCTTGCCAAATGGAAGACGTTTCAACAAAAAGCAGATAGTCATTTAGGATTTCTTTGTATTTAGAATACATATGTGTGTGTGTGTGTGTGTGTGTGTGTGTGTGTGTGTGTGTGTGTGTGTGTGTGTGTGTGTTTGTGTGTGTGTGTATATATATATATATATATATATATATATATATATATGTGTGTGTATATATATATATATATATATATATATATATATATATATATATATATATATATATATATGCATTTTCGTGAAAAAACAGATCAACAAAAGCCAACTGAGGTGGTTGTTGTAGATCACGGCACAGTCAGAGTTAGAGTATATAAGTAGCGGGGATGTGGGGGTGCTGGGGGGGGGCTTGCCCCCTTGCATAAATGTGTTTAATGTTGTCATTTTTTTGTTTTGTTTTGTTTTTTTTGTTTTTCATTGATCCGTTGTTTTGTAAAAGTGCATTTTCGGATAAATGCACTTTTGTAAAAACAGGGTCATGAAATTATGTTTCAGAGAAATGTAATTTTGGTGGGTCAAGGTAGACCCATATACATATATATATATATATATATATATATATATATATATATATATATATATATATATGTCATGAATGAAACATTGTTTAAAGGCAATAGATGGTGGTATCTCAATGTTTGTATGAGACTACTTACACACCCACCCACACACACACACACACACACACACACACACACACAAAATACAGGGAATAAATTAAAATTTAGCTGTGTATGTTATGGAAACCCTTCCATGACTTCCCAAAAACAGAAGATAATAATATTTTCATGAGAAATATCAGCTACCCAAACACAGATAGTGTAATGATCACACAAACAACAAGCACTCCTAAATCCTGTTGGATTTCATTAATCAAAATAACCTTAGGACAATTTGTTCACTGTCCAATGAAGAGTAACACTATATTCGAGACTATGACAACAAAACTTGCTTCTAACTGCTGTAGCTCACAGATCACAGTCTCCACTCACTACTAAACACTGACCTTGATATTATTGTATTTAACCTAAGAACTAGAACCCACAATGTGGAAAATACAGCTTCCTCTCTTGATTATGTTACGTCATTCCCTCCAGTACAGCTCTTCTGAGTATGTAACTTTAACTCCCAGTGAGGGTGGCTTGAACCTTTAAAAAAATTAAGCTATCACCTTACAGTTCTAACAAATACTCATTGACAGAGGTAAAATATCAATACAATTGTGGTCCGTGACCAAGATAGCAAGCAGTTAGCAGCACAGGAATTTTGCTCTTCTTCTCCTATACATTTTTAACAGGATTACATTGTCATTTTCATCAAAAATCATTAAAATAAGCTGGAATATCTTGTTGGAAACTTCATGGGACATTTTGGTGGAAAAATAATTTACATTTCAAATATTTTCCTGTCAAAACTTCAAGATAAAGATTTACCAAAGGAAGATGAATCACTCCAAAGTAGTTTCACAAGAAAATTCAGTGAAGAAAGAGTTACAGTCTATCCTTTGTAGTGTACAAGACCTATCCTTAAAACTAGAGAAACTGGACTCCAAAGTGAGCAAAATAAAAGAAGATTGTACAAAGCAAATTGAATTAATCGAGGAAGTAGTGAAACAACAGAAATTCCAGATATCGCCAATGGAGGATTCTATCACTGACATAGACAGCAGACTTACAGAAAGAGAACATAACATTGATGTTACTCTTTAACAAAATATGTTCTTGGAAAAAATTGATGACCTGAAGAATAGGGTGAGGAGTAAAACATCTGGATTTATGGAGTCCCTGAGCAACTAAAAGGAGATAATATGGTAAACTTCTTATCCACTTGGATCCCTAAAACATTAAACCTTCCTGAAGCCTGTCATTTGGTATAGAGAGGGTTCATAGATCTATGCTTTTACTGATACCAAGCAAAACCTTTCAAATCCAAGATCTATAATAGTCAAATGTATTTCTAGTCAAGACAAGGATCTAGTTTTGAAACAGCCTGGTCTGCTTCATCCATAAAATATGGCAATTCCTTCATTAGATTTGACAATGAGTATTTCTCTCTGGTGGTTTGGAGAAAAACATCAGGTCTACCTAGAAAAGTGGATTCCTATTCTGACAAGATTGGTGGTGATAGAAAGTGATTAAAAGTACTATACCCTTATAAATACCAATTGGGTCCCTGTGATTGGTTCTAACACAATTAAGAAATACTTAGATGTTATAACACTATACTCTAAAGGAGAAATGTTGATAGCTGGTGATTTTAACTTCAGCCTGTCAGGCAAAGACACTGCAAATGTTAAACAAATCAGGCTATCTTCAGTAGTGAAACATTTAAATCATCATATTAATACAATCTATATGAGAGCTATATCAGAATTAAAACTAGATTGTTCTTTAAAATATACTCACTAGTCTTTTAGATTTGAGACTCAAACCAATATTGATAAAGTATTGGTATCTAGTGTATTATACTCCAAAACAGAGGAGGTAGTAATAGTTTCATGTTCCTTATCTGACCATGATGCTATTACATTTAAATTAACTTTAAGTCCAAACAATTTAATTTCTTGCTAAAGACTCCCAGCATTATATAAGTAAAATAAAAGGCTTTAATGAATGGTTATTAAAAGAGATAAATCCGTTTATAATTTAGCCATAATGTCGATGTCACTGATGTCATACTATGGGACACTTTAAAAGCTTACTTATATGGTAAAATAAAGAGCTGATATGTTTGCAAAGGAAAGGATTACAATAAAGAGTTAAATGCTCTCCAAGCTGAAACTGATAAATTAAACCTTAAACCCAGTGATAACACAGTTGTAAAATCTAAATCAGAAATATCTACAAATCTGAGATCATAAGATTTCCATTAATCTAGAAAAAAATAAATTACGGTCATATTCAATAAACCCCAAGAGCCTTCATAGAATAATTATTAGAATGAAAAACATGAATAAAATAAATCATATCAAGGAGATTGTTTATAAAGAAGGGAAAAGACTATTAAAGCTACATGTTTTAGCAAATGATATGAAGAAATTAATGAAACAAAGCCAGATCTGAGTAAAAGTAACTTATTGGATAGTTTTTTTTTAAAGAAGACATACATAATAAACCATCAAAAGAACAGAAAAGCAAGATTGATAAGTCTTTTTCCTTTAAGGAATTAAAAGACCAAATTAAAAATCTTAAAACTAATAAAGTACCAGGTATGGCTGGGATAATTTCTGAGCAATATAAACTTTTACCTGATAATATTTTAAAAATGTTATGAAATGCTTTTGAAGAAGTTAAGAGTGCATCTAATATTCCCCCATCATGGAGATATTCTCTTATTACACCCTGCTCTATGATCTTCTTATTGACCTATATCACTTTTAAATGTAGACTACAAGATTTTCATGTCTATATTAACAAAATATTAAATCAAATGCTCATTGGTTTACTAAATGAAGATCAGACTGGGTTTATAGTCAATAGGAAAGTTCAAGATAATATAATATGATTATTCTTTGATTGATATGGCAAACAAAAATAAAAAAAAGAGTTATGCATAATAAGCTTAGATATGGATAAAGCTTTTGACTCTGTGAATTGGTCATAATTGTTCAGAGTACTAAATAAATATAACTTTTTCACTGATTTCATAACGTTAATTAAAAAGATATATAATAACTCAATTTCTTTTGTCAAAATAGGCTCCTTTATACTTCGCCCCTTTGATATCTTAAAAGGTACCAAACAGGGATGCCCTTTAACACCTTTGCTATTTGCACTTATTATACAGCTGTTTGCTAACTATATACGATCTAACATAATCATTAAAGGTTTTTAAATAAATGATTTTTCTACTAAAATTCAGTTTTTTGCTGATGACATTCTGCTTGCTAGTGGTAATATTGAACACTCATTGGATTAAATACTTAGCTCTACAGAATATTTTGAAAAGCTTTCAGGTCTGAAACTTAATCACAATAAAATAAAAACCTTGCTTATAAACAAAGGAATATCCACTAAGCTAAACTCTTACAAAAAAATTTGGCTGGGATGATTTACAGTTAAAATATTTAGGAATTATTATTGAGACAAACAATAAAAAATCAATTTTAGTGAAATATGAAAACCTAATTGATAAAATATCCAAATTAGCAGACAATTGGAATAAATTATTTTTCACATTTGAGGATATTCTTACTTTGATCAAATTGATAATCTTACCAATAGTCTTATTCTTTAGTCAGTCATTAATTCTTCGCCTTCTAAAAAAGTTTAAAAAAATAAACTCTATTTTACTAACATTCTTATGGTATCCCAAAGAAGAAAGATTTTCCTTACGCTGGCATATCAAAAGTTGGAAGAAGGGAGGCATTGGTTTCCCCAATGTTGACTTATATTCTAAACCTGTAATTATTAAAGTAATACTCCAGTGGCTTGACTCCTCTTATGCTTCCTGTTGGAAATCAATACATGAAAATATACTAATAGATAATAACAAATCTTTGATAGAAACCTATACAAATTTAGACAACAATACTTTTGGGGGGTTTAAAAGACTATATATTAAATGAAAAACGTAAGTTTATTCTCTACCCTTTCATAAATCAATTTATATTAATATTCATGAGATTTATGAATTTGAATTATCTAATCAAAGATCTACTGATAATATTTCCTATAACTTTCACAAATTGATACTTAATATCTTTTAATACAAGGAAACTGTTTGGCTTAAAGAATAGTAATTTAATTTATTGGCATCAGTTTCTGAATGGGAATAAAATACACTCAGCTGATTATCTGATTGCTAGATACAGACTAGAAAATAGTAGCTGGTCAGATATACAAACATGTAAGGAATATATTCAAGATAAATTTAAAATAGCATTAAACATACAAAGTAAAACCATTCCAAAAATCCTGGACTTCTTTTCTAATATAAGTAATAACCCATCTAAAGGTAAGTCATACTTGTCAATCATATATAAGATTATTAGAATTTAATTCATTCTCCCTGAATTGTCATACTGGAATTACTCAACCAAAATAAATAAAGAACATTTTCCAAAAAAGTAAGAAACTATCCTTAAAATCTGCAGGAAAAATCAATGTCCTTTCTAAACTGGAAGAATTATACATGGAAATGTTTACACAGATATTTTCTAATACCCACAAAATTGCTGTTATATATAAATCAGAAAAAAATTAAATGCTGGAGATGCAATGAAGCTCTTGATATAGATTGGGTTCATATGATCTTAGAATGCAACATAGTGTCATCTTTCTGTACTGATTTTAGAAACTTTTTCCAAGTATTGTGGTCAGATGATTTTACTATTACAGATTCCTTAATTTATTTCAATGTCCCAATCCCAGACAATATTCCAGTATTGCATATACATCTTCTTTGGTTTGTCCTAGCTATTGTTGGGAAAGTTATAACTAAAAACTGGAAATGGAAAACTACTTTCTTTTTTACTAGTGAATTTATCTGTCTATCCAAATCTGTTTGTAAAAATGAATTATTGACCATAAAAATGAGAACTAGAAATGTAACTCATCAATACATAGCTTGGCAAGAATTTAATGATCTATTAGAAAAGTACTAATGGTTTTGTGTATATAATTCTTGTTATGGACTTTTGTATATATTTTAGTTTTATTTTGTTTCAAATTGTTGAATTATTGTTAGAATATGTAAAATCAAATAAAAACTTAAAAAAATATCTATACAGTTGTGTTTGTCATCATATATGCTTCAAAGATAAAACATTCTGATACCTTCTATGTAGCATTGTTTTGGAATTATTAATGCAAATATGAATAAGCAATATTTGACACCTAGTAGCACAGTAGGAGTTAACTGCAGAAATGCCTGGAGGTGCACTCTTATTTATTTATTTATTTTTATTTTATTTATTTATTTTACATTTGTTGACCGGGCTGGTCTTACTGGACATATATCCGTTTTCAGTAGAGGCCCGGGGAGAAAAGCTCCAATTACATGAAGTAAACAATCATTACAAAAGAACAATGATAAGCATAATACAAAAGTACCAGTGTAGACTTATGTAACAATTTAAGAAAAACTAAAACTGACAAAAAGCATGTAAACAGGAAAAAAAAAAAGTAAGATAAAAGTAAAATACAAGGTAGGGAATATTCTGAAGTTAGATTAAATAAGAGATAGATAAGCAGAACACAAGGTGGGAAAACATGGTAAGGTAGAGTCGATATCAAAGATATAACAGTCGATAATTAAATCTATTATTTAGAGGACCAGTAAGGGGAGAGGGGGGAACTTGGGAGATAATGAAGTAATTTCAGTCAGGGTTAGCACAAGGACATAACCACTGGGATTTAAGATGTTCTTTGATATGTCTTTTGAAAAGGGATGTAGAGTCTAGGTTAGTTATTTCATGAGGGAGTTGATTCCAGAATTTCCCGACAGAGTTAGAAAATAATGAGTCCCCAGCTTTATTATATGATTTAGTCAAGGCCACTAGGAGTTTATTAGCAGAGCGTAGTGTGGATAGGTTTTTATATGGTGAAATTAGTTTTTTAAGGCTAGGGGTAGCATCAGGGTAGTGAAGGGACTTATGAATGATAAGTAGTTGTTGATAGAGTATGTGGTTATTTAGCTCTAACCAATCTAGTTGCTTGAGGTTGTGACAGTGATGAGTTCTAAAGGGGTTAGCAGTAATGAATCTAGTTATACTATTGTAACAGGTAGATAGTTTGGTAAGGTTGTATTTAGATAAGTTTGTATATATAGCGGAGGCATAGAAAAGGGTGGAGATCAGGTGGGTCTGGGCCATGGTTTTTTTGGCTGCAGGAGTAAGAAAGGGTTTAATTCTGTAGAGAGTACCTATTTTTTTGTTAACTGATTTAATGGTGTTGTTAATAGGGTCATCAAAATTAAGATGGTTATCAATAGTTACACCTAATAGGCGAGTGGTCATATCTGGGTTAATACAGGTCGCATTATTCGAGGAGATAGTGAAGAAAGGAGTTGGAGATTTGTGTGTAGGAGTAAAGAGAAGAAGTTTTGTTTTTTTGGCATTAAGAAGGAGGGAGTGTTCCATAAACCATTTTTCTACATTATGGAAGACTGTTTGGGTGAGGGACTGGAGGGAGGAAACATTATTAGCAGCACAGATTAAAGTTGAATCATCAGCATATTGAATGCAGATGGCTTGGGGTATGTTCAAGTGCAGGTCATTGATAAATAAAGAAAAAAGAAGGGGACCTAAAATTAAGCCTTGTGGAACACCAATGTTTACTGGGAGTAAGGAAGAAATAGGTTGTTGTCCCATAGCACTGCTTGTTGCCTGTTTTGGAGATAACTCCTAAACCATTGAAGTGCTTGTGAACCAAGAGAGTAGTGATGTAGCTTGTCAAGGAGTATATTATGGTTAACCATATCAAAGGCTTTTGACAGGTCTAGGAATAGTGCTGATGAGAAAAGATTATTGTTCCTATTATTATTTATAGCATCAGAGAAGGAAAGGAGGGCAGTTGTAGTGCTGTGAGAAGGTCTAACTCAACTGTAATGATTTAAAGGTAGATACACAGAGATATATGCATGGGTTACTAATACGGGAATAGATATAATGCTAAATGACATTCTTATTTTATCATATGGGATGTACAATAATTTTTATGACAGTGGTAAATGCTGCATCCAAAATATTTACTTCTGAGGCATAAATAAAATGGTGGGCCAGAAAGTAAGCCATCATGGCAAAACTATAACATCTGTAAACTATAGAACAAGACAAAAGATATACCACTTTTAAAAACAGCCATCACTAACTCAATTGAAAAATCCACCTTAACAAAATTACATAAAGATTATACTAAACTCATGAAATTGATGCAAATTGGACTATTAAACTAGAGTAACATCTCAAACAGAGGACAAAAAGATGCCTTTGCTTATGCTAGGAAATTATAGGGGTAATCAGCAAGTCCAGCAGATGTTTAATAACTAGTAAAACAACATGTGCAACAAATGTTTAATAAGTAGCACATGTGCAGCAGACATTTAATAAGTAGTAGTACAACATGTGCAGCAGACATTTAATAAGTAGTACATGTGCAGCAGATGTTTAATAAGTAGTACAACAAAACGTGCAGCAGACATTTAATAAGTAGTAGTAGTACAACATATGCAGCAGACATTTAATAAATAGTACAGCAACATGTGCAGCAGGCATTTAATAAGTAGTACAACAACATGTGCAACAGATTTAATAAATAGTACATGTACAGCAGACATTTAATAAGTAGTAAACAACGTGCGCAGCAGACATTTAATAAGTAGTACAGCAAAATGTGCAGTAGGCATTTTATAAGTAGTACAACAATGTGTGCAGCAGGCATTTAATAAGTAGTACAGCAACATGGGCAGCAGGCATTTAATAAGTAGTACATGTGCAGCAGACATTTAATAAGTAGTACAACAGCACTTGCAGCAGACATTTAATAAGTTGCACAACAACATGTACAGCAGGCATTTAATAAATAGTACAACACATGCAGCAGACATTTAATAAGTAGTAGTACAACAACATGTGCAGCAGACATTTAATAAGTAGTACAACAACATGTGCAGCAGACTTTTAATAAATAGTATGATAATATGTACAGCAAATGTTTAATAAGCAGTCCAACAACATCTAGCCTTCTGAATTTGTTAAGTCCAGGAAAGGACATCAGTGTTATGGGAGATTTTGAGATAGTTCCAAGTCTTTTCAGGTTATAAAATTAATGAAAATAAAACAGAGTCTATAGCTGTAAGTTATGTACCCACACACTATGTGGTTCATCAATTCCCATATGTTTAGGGACATGATAATATGAAGTCTTTAGGAGTACGATTAAAAAGGTTTCTGTTATGGTAGCTAAGGATATATGAAAAGAGACTAAACATATAACATAAAAACTGAGAATCTGGAAGCTGTTTTTTGTGACTATGGACAGTAAGATGTGAGCAGTGAAAATGTTTTTAGTCCCTTTAGTTTTATATGGAGGTCAGGCATATTTTATTAACTAGAGGAGAAGTTATGGGCAATAATTAATAAAGAATTGAATGACTTTATCTGGGAGGGGAAGAATGCAAGAGTAAAGTGGGATAAGTTGACCTTTCTAATAGAGCAAGGTGGTTTAATATCATCAAATTTGAAAGGAGTTTTAGACCTACACAGTTAAGGCTTGTATATATAGCACAAGCAGAAGGTTATAATTCAATGTGGAAATGGATGATGATGATGGGAGGGTTCAAGAAATAAGGGGAGAGAGAGGGATTTGGGATGCATATCCTTAAGGAGAATAAACATGCATGAATATTATATTCATAAAGTTGTAGAAAGTATTCTAAGAACTAAGCTAACACAGGAATGGAGAAGGGAGATTTTGCCAAGAGACATTACTGCAAGTAGGGGTACATAAAATAGGAAAGAGAGGACTGGAATTTACTGGAGAAAATGGCAAAAGAATCCAGGTATTGGATGCAAATAACTAGAGAAGGAAAGGTAAGAGTGGGATGAGGCCAAAAAGAAGTTAGGACTGCAGGTTAGAGATTGCCTTCAATACCAGGGATTGATATCAGAGCATAGGCAAAGAGATAGAGGAGTCCTGCACTGGTAGAGTTTTAGTTGAATCTAGAGCAGAAACTGCCGTTAAAAGGCGGTAATTAGTAGGGCACATGGAATATTGCATGATAACTATAAAAAACAGAGTAGGTTATGAAAGATTTGTAAGAAAGACCAGAATTTGCAAGGGAACAGTGGAAGGACATATACATGGCTTGCATGTATACAACAAAGTCCAGAAGGTTTAGAAGTTTTGCTTGGAAGTGTTTGCATAGGTATCTTTATACCCTGAGCAGACTTCGAAGATTTTCTTTCCTCAGGTGGATAGCAAATGTCAGAGGTGTAATGAAGAAGAAAGAAGTAACTGGGAACGTGTTTTGGAGAGTATAATGAGTTGATAAGATTTAAACATTCACTATAGAATATACTGTCAAAATTACAGGGGGAGCAAAGGGCTGCAGCTAAGAAAAAGATTCTTTTGAGCTGGGACACAGGAGCTGAATTGTCTAGACATAGTAAAAGCCTTAAGTTTAGTTATCGTGGTTGTCGTTTTAATTATAGTGGGTGCCAAAAAAGCAATTATTAGAAAATGGAAATCAGCTATATTGAAGTATTGAATATTATAAAAGAGATGAAAGAGGTGGAAGTAGGATCTTTAGAAAAGGAACAGAAAAATAAATGGAATTTGTGGGAGCAAAACATGCAGAATAATATTCAGGAAGAGGCGTGAGATTTTAGGAAAGGCAAGAGTTAAGCAAGTTATGTAATGTTTTACTGAATGACAATAAAGAAAACATATATGTAATATATATTGTATGTAAAGTAAAAATGTTAATATGGTATGTGTGTTTTCTTTTCTTTTCTGTTAATGTATGTATGCTTATGCTTTAAGTGATCATTTAATAAAGGTACTTAAAATATCTAATCTTCAGTTACTATCAGACAGCCAGACAAATTTTGTAGCCAGTAAGGATGACCTCTTGACCTCTTCCTCAGCACAGCCAATGAAACGATAACCACACTTAGAGTACAAGCTCCATGAGACAAGCCAATATTCCTGGCAGTTTTCTACATAACATAAAGAATAACCTACTAAAATGTTTATGTACAGTATATGTTCTTGCTAATAAAGTCAGTACAACTGAATTCATTCTGGAAGTCTTGTATCAAGATACAGTGGTCCCAGTACACAAGACTGATACTATATCAGATCCAAACAAGTGCAGACTAAGCAGTCTCAGTTGTATTAATGACTACCCACAAATGCTGCATACTTTGATTTTGCTGAGTCATTTGACATTTTTCCCTATAAGGGCGTTATATATAAAATGTTTCAGTTCATCATTTGCAGTTGCATTGGTCAATGGTAATTAATTGGTTGAAGAAGAACCGAAAAACTCAGAAACACGAACAGTAAGTTGCCTATGTAAGCTTGCTGAGATAACCAGTGGAGTCCTTCAGGGATCATTGTCACAACCACTCCAGTTTGGTCAATTATTCACAGGAATAACTACAGGTGATTAATTATAGTTAACAAAAGAGACCAGTGACTGCAACTTGGGCAGTATGACTACTGCCACTAAGAATGCAAAAATACTTTAAGGTAGTTTAAACCAAACCTGCACTTTTTTAAGTGACAATGTTCGTACTTTCAATGTAGTTTTGTCAAGTTGTTTTTGCACAATATTACAACCACTGTCAAAAGAAAAATGCAGCACAGCTGATTCTCAATGGCATGACCAGTAAATTGTGGACATTCATTCTACTCCAATGTACATGTCTGATCAGACCATTTATAGAATATAATTCTCACATTCTGCATCTGAATATAGATAGTTGACTTGGCTCAAGAATGAATTATTGCTTGCAATAAAATCAAGCAGCTTTTCTCACTTAAGTGTTAAAAATAAAACACTGATACACACATTAGCAAGAGAAAGTACTACCATGGGAAAATGACAGTCAAGTTTGTCAAAGGCCAATAAGTCATCAGTTTGACAACAAACCTTATGAATCTATAGCAAATGGTCAGTAGAAATGCATTCATTAACATTACAAGAAAAGGGTACATGCACTTATATCTATAACAAAGAAACTGACCATAACCAGTATTCACTTTAAATAAAATACATTATTTTGGTTAGAAAATGTTAAGCTACATACATTTTAATACACTAATTATTGTACATATCCATTAAGAGGCCAAATTCATCCTAGTGCAGTAACTACATTCCTTTCTTTGGCAGTACCAAAAACAGTTGTTGTTATTTGCAATTTCCAATATTTTTTTTACTATTAGATTTACTGAAGTATTAGTCCATTCTACATTTCTTTATGTTTTTAGGGGAGCTAGAAAAGGCAAATGGCAATGTACCCTGAAAGATGCTCTGGAAAGTACTAAGACAACATGTGATCCCTGGCTGCTGATGACTGTGCATCATTCCCCTGTATTTGAAAGCTAAGACTTGTGTCCGCCATTCTTGGCATTAATTTGAATGCATTCAGGGCCCATTCTCGGCATTAATTTGAATGTATTCAGGATAGGCATAGCTCTCCAGCAAGGATATGTCTTGTCTTGTGTCCTGTTTGTAATTTTTGTAGACAGTATATGAAGGCACATTCAAGGACAGGATATTATTCAGGTTTGGGTTACAAGAGCATTTTTTGTAGCGTCAAGTAACTATCTGTAGCATGCACTGGAGCAATTTGCATGTTTAAATCGAAATCAGTACTTCTTTAGTTTGACATAAATGATAACTCACTCATTCATTCATTCAATGAGTATTTTTTAGTCTGATAAAGTCTTTCTATTGTTTATGTATAAATGAGATGAAAACACTAACTCCTAAAACATCATTTTATTATTTTGACCAAAATCTAGTAATTTTCCTTTATTTTCCATTGTCTTGCTCCTGTTATGTTGTTGTAATTATGGAAACATCACATTCCCTTTTTCTTGAGTTGGAGCAGCCTCAGAGGTAGTATACTTAAAATGCGAGGTACGGGGGGAGAGTCCCCTACACACATTTTAAGGAAAACTCAGCTGCTGTACTGCTGTGATCAGATGGTATGGTAGGCCAGTGTGGTTGGTAGGTCAGGTACAGGTAAGCTTGTCTTCAGTGGTATGAAGTAAGCCCTTTTTTTGGTCCCTACTTTTTCTAAGGGAATCCCCATTAGCACCTTCCAATCTTCTGGCACCACTCTTCTTCTTCATCCTCCTCCTCTCTTTATTTTTTGACCCAGCATACACTACTATGGGTGAGGAATTTTTGCTCTCTTTCCCCTGTGACCTTTGAACCTCCCTCTTAACTGCTCTGTTGGTTCATTCATTCCACAGTGGCAAGAGCCCTACAGCCTGTTTGCTGTCCAAGTGCAGGGATGCATGTGGTCTGTGAGTGGCACTGTAAGCGACACTGGGGATCTTTACAGTGCATATGATGTGCAGTGGGGTTCTGTTTTCTCCTTGCTATAATACTACATCCCGTGCACGTACTCGTTACAGTCCATATGACGTGCAGTGGGGATCTGTTTTCTCCTTACTATAGCACTACATCCTATGCACATGCTCATTACAGTCCATATGATGTGCAATGGACAGTCATGAGGAGTGTCATCTACTTCCATGTGTGACACTAACATAGGTCCTGTTCTAACCTGGATAGAATATCCTGAAGATGCACACACTATCTCCTTGCCTCAAAGAGAAGCAAGCAGGCATAGTCATCATTTGTCTCTTTCTCTGTCTCTCACTCTCTCCTTCCCTGTATTTTTCTTTCTCCCATGACAATTCCTCCAGTGTCTCAACCATTAACTCAACCTGGTTGCCTGGGACACAGTGAGAGCTTCATCCTTTTATGCCACAGAGCTGATGTACCACTCTACCTCTGATATTCTCCAATTTTCTTAAAAACAGGCAAGTACTGCTTCTTACAAAGAATCTGAGATATTATTATTTCCTGTTGTCACTGCTGTAGGGAGGTATAATGTTGTTACAAGAGTTGCATAATGTGTACTGCCTTAGTATTAACAGATTAAATTCTTAACATATTACTCACTACATTCTGATACTTGTACATGTTGGGAAGCAAATGCATTAAAGTGCATAGTTCAAATCTTTATGCAAATAAGCAGCAAACTCTTTATTGATTACCTAAGTTTAGCATTATCAGTATCAGTCCACATAGTAAGCAGAATGCCAATACCAGTGAGATAAGTCTGTTATTGCCTAATGTGTTACAGCACAAAAATTGTAGCATAACATACTAGGACCCAAAGTACATCTCTGTTAATAATTTCCTGCAAACATTACATCCTGTGCATGCGTGCTACAAGTGAATAACCTAGCAAAGGTAGCAGCAGTTTGTTTAGGTATTTGCTATAACAGCTGTAAAATATGTGAATAGCGTATTTCCCATTATTTTCTATTGTATGAACTGTCAACTTTGTACTCTGTAATGCAAACATCATGATGTCTTACTAAAATTATTTCTCCTTTTTGCTATTAAGTGATCCTAGTCCTTTCTGCAAAGATTTGACTTCTCATTAGGTTTCAGCTCTGCATTCCTCAGTCTACAGTTTGTACTGTACTTGGTAAGACTTAGGTGCCAGGAGTGACACAATGCCCTTGTTCTGATTGAGTAATTTGCCCCAAACAATTCTGGTCCTCCATAAACTCCATCCTCCACCCAGGTAAAGTCAGTACCCCTCCTCCTAACATCCCTCACTCCTCAGAAAATATTGCTACCTCATTCAACATACACTTCACCCAAACCATACTATCACTAGCTAAACAACACAACCCCCCTCCCCACCAACCCACACCTTCAACTAGTAATCTCCCCACTGCCTTCTCTTTTTCTCCTGTACCTACCTCCAACATAAAAAAACTCTTAACTAAACTTAAACCCACCAAATTAGCAGCAGACAACCTCCCAAGTGAATACCTACAAATCGCAGCTGATGCTCTGGCCTACCCAGTATCCATCTTGATTAACCGATTTCTGTCAGAAAGTTACATTCCCACACTGTGGAAAGTATCACATATAATTCCCCTCCACAAAGGCGGACCCTCCACAGAACTAACCAATTACCGCCCCATAGCTATTCTCTCTCCACTCTCCAAAATACTAGAGAGATGCATACACTCTCAGGTCTCAGACTACCTCCTTACTAACAACCTCCTTTCCAGTACTCGGCATGGTTTCCGACCAAACCATAGCACCACCACTGCCTTACTCTCCTTTACTAACACTATCCTTCAGCATAAAAACAATGGCTATCTCTCCTCTGCTACTTTCTTAGACCTATCTAAAGCATTTGACATGGTCCCACACAAACAACTTATCTCTGTCCTCAATAACCTATCCTTTTCACAATCAGTCACCAACTGGTTTCAGAGTTACCTGTCTGACTGCCAACAATCCGTTGTATGGCAGAATGACGTATCTCCCCAACTACCTGTCTCCATAGGGGTTCCCCAAGGATCCATCCTTGGACCCCTACTCTTCTCTGTTTACACCAATAATCTAGCCTCTGCCACCAAACATGGCACACTCATACAATACGCAGATGACTCGACCATCATCTGCTCAGCTCAGTCCCTACCAAAACTGCAAAAAGTCACACAGGAAGCCTTTTCCTCTGTTGAAACATGGTTATCCGATGCCCAATTAATACTCAACCCAAACAAAACTAAACTACTCATCTTCCAACCCACCAAACATACTCAAAACAACTCTCACTTTAACATCACAGCAAAAGACAACACCACTATATACCCAACTGAACACACCAAATTGCTAGGAGTGGAAATAGACAATAAACTAAAATTTGACATTCACATATCCATGACCATAAAAAAGTCCACAAAAACTAGGAGCGTTATACAGAAATAAGCAATTTCTCACCAAAGCAGCAAAGATTTCAATAGCAAATTCCCACCTTATCTCCACCCTACTTTATGCCTCTCCAATATATACCAACCTAAGGCAATGTGATCTAAACAAGCTAGAGACCTGCTACAACAAAATCGCCAAATTTGCCACAGGGGCATCCTACCATAGTCACCACTGTCTGTCACTTGCTGAACTGGGCTGGCTTGAACTCCCTCACCTCCTTCAGTGGTATCAACTCTCACTCGCCCACAAACTAGTAAACCATCCACTAAATGTCCCATCCCTCCAGAATCTACTCCAACCCTATCGCACCACCAGACCACTAAGATCCAGCAACAAAAATCACTTGCAGATCACTAAAGCCAATAACTCTGCTGGTGAAGCACTATTCTCTTGCGCCATAGCCAGATTATGGAACTCACTCCCACCCACAATTACCTCCTTACCATCATGCACCCACTTCAAAACTTTACTAAAAGCGCACCTAAAAACATGCTGGCTATGCCCTTGCAACTCCCACTCTAATATCATCCACCCCATCCAACCGCTACCTTTCTTTCCACTCCACTAACTACCTTGATTATAGCAAGCTCAGATGCTCATAAGCCTAGTACTTATTATACAGCAGGAACTTCTCATTGTAACATTTGTTAATGTCTGTTATGTACTTCACAGATAAAGATTCTAGTTGTCTACTGATGTACTATGTTCTTCATCTGTAAATATGTTGTAAGTAATTGCTATGTTAAATTGTTAATCGCTATGTAATCCAATGTAACTACTGACTGTTTATTTTACTGTGGAGCTTTTCTCCCCGGGCCTCCGCTGAAAATGGACATACGTCCAGTCGGACACTCCCGGTCAACAAATTTAAATAAATAAATAAATAAATAATAAGGAACTCAGAAATTCAAGGATGTAAATGGTATGGTAATCAAGAAAAGTTGGTTTTATTTGCAGACAATGTCATTTTGTACCTGATAAATGCAGAAAAGGACGTTTCAGTGTTGTGGAACATTTTGAGACAGTTTCAACTCTTGTTGCGATAAAACATAATGAAGATAAAAACAAAGACTATGTACCCATACATGAAATGGTTCATCAGTACCCATATTTATAGAGACACAATAAGATGAAGTATTTAGGAGTATGGATTAAAAAGGCTTCTGTTATGGCAATTAAGGATATGTGGGAAGAGACTAAATAAAAGATGACATAAAAACTGAGAAACTAGAAGCTCTTGATTATGGATATGGAGAGTAAAATACAAGCAGTAAAATGTTTTAGTCCCTTTAGTTTTATATACAGGTGAGGCATATTTTTATCAACCAGAGGAGTAGTTGTGGGCACTAATTAATAAAGATTTGAATGAATTTATCTGTGAGGGGAAGTGGGCAAGGGTGGGATAAGTTGATCCTTCCAACAGAACAAGGTGGTTTAGGATTACCTGATTTGAAGGGATATTTTAGACCTGCACAATTAAGGCTCTTACACATAACACATGTAGAAATGTATAACTCAAGGTGGAAAGGGATGATGATGAAACGGGGGGGGGGGGATTCAAGAAATAAGGAGAGAGTGGGATTTTGGATGCAGATCCTTAATGAGAATAACAATATCTATACAGAATATTACTTTCATAAAGTAGCAGAAAGCACTGTAAAAACTAAGCCAACACGTGAATGAAAAAGGAGATGTTGCCAGTAGGAATAACTTTAAGTAGGGGTACACAGAACAGAAAAGAGGGAGATGGAATTTACTGTAGTGGCAAATGAACCAAGGTACTGGAAGCAAATAACTAGAATGGAATGGTAACAGACTAGGATGAGGCCAAGAAGAAGTTTGGACTGTAGATTAGAGATTGACTTCCCTACCAGGGATTGATATTGGAGTATAGGAGGGGAGAAAGGGATAGGGGAATCCTAAGTGAAAGAACTATCCTGGTAGAGTTTTAGTTGAATCTATAATAAAAGCTGCTGTTAAAAAAGGGATATTTAGTAGGGCACATAAAATATTGCATGATAAATATAAGAATCAATCAGAGGAGGCTAGAAAATATTGGGAAGAGAGAACAGATAAGCAGTTTACAAGGGAACAATAGGAGGACATATGTATCATTCCCAAATATGCAACACAGTCTATAAGGTATAGGATTTTTGGAAGTGTTTGCATAGTATTTTTGTACCCCAAGCAGAGTCTAAAGAATTTTTTCCTCAGGTAGATGGTGAATGTTGATTTGATGGGGAAGAAAGACGTAACTTGAAACGTATGTTCTGGGAGTGTAATGATTTGACAGACTTTAAAAATTCCCTACAGAGTACTCTGTCAGAAATATTGGGTGAGGAAATGGGTGTAACTAAGGAAATGATTCTTTTGAGCTGGGACACAGGATCTGAATTACCTAGACAAAGTAAGACCTTGTTAAGTTTAATCCTGGTGGCTGCCAAAAAAGCAATTACTAGAAAATAGAACTCAAAGTCTAAACCAACTATATTTGAAAACTGAACATTGTAACAGAGATAAAAGAACTGGAAGTGGGATCTTTTGAAAAGAGAAGGAGCAAATTATATAGAAATCAATGGAAATTGTTGGAACAATACATGCAGAATAATGTTCAGGAGGAGGAGTGAGGTTTAAGAGAAGGCAGGAATTCGGGAAGCTGTGGTGGTGCAGCGGTAACGTTGTCACCTCACAGCAAGAGGTTCTCCTGTTTGATTTTCGCCTGAATGTACTATGTTCTTCATTTGTAAATATGTTGTAAGTAATTGCTATGTTAAATTGTTAATCGTTATGTAATCCAATGTAACTACTGACTGTTTATTTTACTGTGGAGCTTTTCTGCATGTCCTCCCCGTGATTGGGTGGCGTTCGAAAGACATGCGTGAATGGGTGTGCCTTCTTTGAAGGTTGGGCGTCGAGCAGGCATCTCGGCACCATAAAAATCTACTGCCAATCATTAGCGGACCAGAGTTCCGCTGTGGCGACTCCTAAACGGGAAAAGCCAAAAGAAGAACAACAACATGTAATGTTAGACTAATTATAGTTATAAAAAAGAACATATGTGATGTATAATGCATGTAACTGAGAACATATTTTATTTTATGTTAATGTACGTTTACTTATGTCGTAAGTGATAATTTAATAAAGGTGTTAAAATGTATATTTTTACACAAATATGCTGTCAATCCATTATTGTTTAGGTAAGTTTGTGTAGATGAATTATGTGTCAGACAAATGTATATTCTACTAATTTAGCCCCATCAGAATATAAGGATTTACCTACTATTGCTGAAGCAAATGTTGAGATGCTAATGCGCATTCTTTGAGAAATAACCCCACTGCACACAAATTTTAAAACCTGCCCTCAGTCCACCTCTACTTATTATTTACTCCAACCCTGTGACTGCAAAGTCTCTGGGAAAAGGGCATATTGTAGATCTTGCACAACTGTCAACCATCTGTTTGTTGGCCAAAGCCTTCTTTTCTGAAAAAAAAAGTGCTCATCTTTTGGATTCTCTGTTTTTATTTTTCAAAGGCTAGTGCTATGCTTTTTAATGCTCAGAGATTGGTAGGTATGTTTGAAAGTAACTTAAGTTTTAGTATACCCCCCACACTGTTTACATTTCAGGCATAGCTATCATGTTACATGAACCCCTACCCAGTGTACAGCCACAGTTCTAGCTTCAGCAGTGTGGTTGTAGGTCCAGAACAACTTACCTACATTCATTTGGCAACCTCCTGAACAATGGGATATCCTAAATTTAAATATTTGCAGGGATAACATCCACCAAGAGGATTTAGGTTGCTAACACATTGCTTATGCAACCACTGAAGTGGGGCATAGACCATAACTAATACAAATTCTCTGCTAAAAAATAATAATTCAACATATTGAGGACCCACTTTATTGCTAAACAGTCTCCTTCAAATGAAGAATAATGAATTTCAGTGTTCATGAGCTTACAACTAATGTAGCAAATTGTGTGGTCATCAGCTTCTATATTTAGTGACAGAAGTGACCAGTCTGGAATTCCCTGATATCAATAAAATAATAAATTGCATGGAGCTTTTAGGATGGGCTCTGAGTACAATATGTCATTCAATTTCTTAAATGTTTATTTTGTGCCATCTTTCAATTTGGTATTTATCAGGGCCCTGTCCTTTGCTAGGTCAGTCAAGGGGCAGGCAACAAAGGCAAAGTTTGGAACAAATATGCAGTAATATCTCACTAAGCCTGAGAAAACCTTAACCTGTATTTTTGTGATGAGTCTGGACCAGTTCCATACTGCATCTACTTTTTAAGCCTGAAGTCTTACTATTCACCAGCCTGTTACATAACCCAAATAGTCTTCCACCATGCATTGTTTGTACTTAGCTAGGTTTGTTGTTAATCCACCTTGGTGTAGGAAGTCCAAAACAGCTTGCACCTTAGGGAAACAACTTTCCCATTCCTCCAAGAAGATGACTACATTATCCAAGATAGGTTGCTACATATCTTGCATAGGGTCTGAGTATCCTGTCTGTGAGCCTCTGGAGCAATGCTGCATTCCACAGACACCTGATGGCACAAATCTATAGTGGAACAAGTCATCTAGCATGGAAAATGTTGTTTTCTTCTTTACTTTTAGGATGAATGGAATTACCAGTAGCTTTTAGTTAGAGAGGCCTAGTTTTGCCTCTTCTCCACTAGTCCATCCACTTAGGACATAGGCCATGAGCCAAATTTGGAGACTTGTTTACTTATCTGAAGTCATTGGGAGATCTGATAGGTCTATCAGGCTTGGGGATCAGTAAAATGCAGTTATTCCCATCACCCTGGGATTCCTCTATAACCCCAAGTTTGAACATTTTCTGTACTTCTTCCTTAACTACCAGACATTGGCATTCTGTTATCTAATGTGATTTTAGATTTACCATTTCACCAAGCACATTCGTCCTGCCAGGTAACTCTGAAAATGTTTCCCTCTTCTTAAATATAAACTTCTTAACCATTTAGGATCATAGCAAGTTAATAGGCTACTGACCTGTATGGCTCTTATAAGCCTAGACAATAAATTATCTCATGTTCCCACAAGTCAGCACCAGATGCACCTGTCCAGTAGCGACAACGGTGGAATCCCAGGGGTGTATTTTCTATTTCGCACCCAGTCATCCAAGTTCCTCTTAAAGAGAGATAATGAAGTACTGCTTGACATGGAGAGGGAGTCTCTGAGAGACAAACTGTCCCACCAGCAAGTCCTATTAATGTTGCAGACCAAGTTGAGGTTTTGTATGCAGGTCACGTAAGTGGAGTTTGGCTTGCAGATATGCAGCAATTTCATCAAGGTGGGGGTCAGAAATTGCTCTATATGCTAGACATAGATCTACAGACTTCTGTCACTAAGTATAGAATAGATGAGAAGTCTGTATGAGACAGAGTAGAATGACAGGGCTTTTAGCCTAGCCATGTAGGTCAGATTTTTGAAACCCTGGATTCTCCTGGTCAGAAACTTCTGTGGTCTCTTCAGCTGCTGCATGTGCTTCTCTAGGTACATGCCGAAAGGGGCGTTATACTCAATTATGGCCCTAGTAAGGGAGGAATACAGGGAAATTATGACTTCATTGTTCCTGAAAGAAATACCCTTACTAATGAGATAAGCTGCGTAGAAAGCTGTCCGTACAATGAAGGCAACATGGTGGTCAAAAGTTAGATTGCTGTCAACTTGGCTGCCCAGGTCCCTCACAACTGCTTGCTGCTTAGGACGTTGTTATTAATGTGATAATTTGTGGAGATGTCACTCTCCCCAAAGGGGATGATGATGCATTTTTTGGCATTTAGTTTGAGGCTGTTTCTGGCACCACTCATATGTCTGGGTGAGACCCTCTTGTAATATGTGTACATCACTAGTGGAGTTGATGATAGTGCCCAGCTTGCAGTCATCTGCAGACTTGGTCAGCCATAGACCTCTGGTTTTGGCTTGCACCTTGGAGAAGTATATCCCAAACAGCAGAGGCCCCAAGACCGATCCCTGGGGTACGTTGCTCATTACTGGTCTACTACTTGAGGTAGCTTCCTGTATTTTGACTGAGTGAGTTCTAGCAGTGAGCCAATTAGCTACTCATCTGATCACATAGGGATTTATGCCAAGCTGGGATAGTTTATCTATTTTACTCGAGTGGGAAATAGTGTTGAAGGCTTTGGTCAGGTCAAGGTAGGCGGTGTGCACCATTTTCCCCTCATCCATGGCTTTGGTGATGGACTCAAAGAAGTCTACCAAATTTAACAGGCATGATCTCCCCTTGACAAAACCAAACTGTGTGAGATCAAGTGTTTAGAGGTTGCTGATGTCCTTGTTAATGTGGTCCATGATAATGCATTCCATGGCCTTGCAAATTAGGCTAGTTAGGCTAATGGGTCTATAATTGCCTGGATTGTGGATCCTCCACCTTTGTACAGAGAGATGACAGTGGCTGTCCTCCACTCTGCTGGGACAAAACTGGTACTCAGGTTTAGGTTGAATAGGGTGCCTAATGGTGCTGCAAGTTCCCTGATTTGATGCAGGATGCACCCTGGGATGTTATTGGGTCCCATGAAAGCTGTGTTTTTGCCTTTGAGAGGGCAGTTATGACTTGTTCCCTAGAGATAAGAGGTGGGTGCAGGTGCTGGGCATATCCTGGATTACTGATGGCGGGGGGGCAGAGTAGCGAAGTTGTCACTGAATCTGTCTGCCAGCAGGTTGGCTATATCTACAGCATTTGTGTATGTGGTATCCTTGACCATCAGTTCTGAACAGAGTTGGGTGTTTTCCCTTAGATTGTGGACGTATGTGAATAAGGCCTTATGATTGGCTTTAGTAGATGTGGCCAATCTGGACTCGAAGTTAGCTTTGGAGGACTTCACTAATACCCTTATTTACCTGTTTAGGCCAAAGAGAGATTGCTTCGAGTTTGGCACCTGTCCCTTCTTGGTCCTGGACAGCAATTTTTTCCTTTTGTTGTAGAGTTTATAGTGTCCACCAGACAGGTTTACTCTTCCTTGAGGAGGAAGATTTTGTCCTGTCAGGTATTGCTGAATCAATGCATTTATATAAATGGTTGCATACTACTTTGGTGTAGGTTTAGACATTAATGCCAGTTCCTACTGTTGGGGGGGGGGGGGGCTGTGAAGCTGTTTAGAGCTTACCTCAGGAGGTTGTAATCAACTTTGGAGAAGTTTTTTTGGTTTAACCCTAGCTGGCGGGGGGGGGGGGTGAGTCAAGGGAGGTGGTGACTTCGAAGATGACCGCTTTGCGGTCTGATCTTACCAGGTATGATAACACTGTGGGGGTGCTGCAGTGGTTTCCTATGTTGGTTAGTACCAAGTTCAAGATGTTGACCCCTCTTGTGGGGGTGTCAACCAGCTGGTCCAAGGCATTGGCACTGACAAAGTCAAGGAATCTTTCAGCATTTGTGTTCTGGCTTGAGTAGTTCTTCCAGTCAATGGTTGGGTTCATAGGTAGGTACTAGGCTGTCAGCCTTAGGGCCTATACAAGCCTAGCCAAAAATGTACCCTGACTTTCGGCACCCAAGAAAATTATTTTCCTGTGCCCCTATCGAGCAGAGCCACAGAGGTGATCACTGGGATGAATTTCCTATTTCCCATCCAGTCATTAAGATTTTTCTTAAAGAGTGCTAATGAGGAGCTTTGTTTGATATATATAGGTAGTTTGTTCCAGAGTATGGGAAGTCTCTGGGACAGGAATCTATCCCTCCAGCATGTTGTGTTTATTTTGGTGACAAGGTTTAGGTCCCTAGAGCATGTAGCTCGGAGGGATTGAGATTTCTTTAAGTGGAACATGTCCAACAGCACTGAGTTTGACATAGCTTTGTATGTTAGGCAGAGATTGCCTCTGAGTAGGTGATATGCGACGGAGTAAAGCTGGAGTTTTTTCAGACGGTCTGCGTATAGCATCTGTTTGAGGCCTGTAATCCTCTTTGTGAGGTATTTCTGCAGCCTTCCAGTTGTTGTAGATGTCTTGTGAGGTACATACCAAAAGGGGTGTTGTACTCTATAATGGGTCTAATGAATGACGAGTAGAGGGGAACAATGACCTCTTTTTTTCCTGGATGAGAAACCTTTTGTGATGAGGTGTGCCACTTACAAGGATTTCCTGACCACTGTGGTGATGTGATTATCAAAGGAGAGACTACTGTCCACCTGTGTCCCAAGGTCTCTTATCACACTTTCGGTGTTAAGTAGACTACCACCTATGTGGTAGCTCATGGGTACAGAGTTTTTACTAAAGGGGATGACAATGCACTTTTTGGCATTGAGCTTGAGACCATGACTTTGACACCAGGCATCTGTCTCAGTGATGCCCTTTTGTAGGATGTCCACATCATTAGGAGTTTTAATTATGGCTTCTATTTTGCAGTCATCTGTGAACTTCATTAGCCAAAGACCTTCTGAGTTAGCCTGTACTTCAGAAAAGTAGATACCAGGAGAGGACCCAGGACTGAACCTGTGGTACTCCACTTGTCACTGGTCTGAACTCAGATTTGGAGTCTGCTACTTTCACAGTGTGGATTCTGTCAGTGAGCCAGTTGGCAACCCATCTTGTGACATAGGGATTTATACCTAGTTCAGTGAGTTTATCTATAATTCCAGAGTGGGGGATGGTGTCAAAAGCCTTGGAGAGATCTAGATAGGCTGTGTGAACCACCTTACCCTTGTCTACGGCTTTGCTTCAAAGAAGTCAATCAGGTTTAGGAGACATGATCTGCCTTTTACAAACCCGAACTGGGTGGGGTCCAGAGTTTGGAGATTACCAATGTCTTTGTTTATAAGTTCCATGATGATACATTCCATGGCCTTGCAGACCAGGTTTGTTAGGCTGATGAAGTGGTAGTTCCTGGGGTCCGTGGTGTCTCCCCCTTTGTGGAGTGGGATAACCGTCACTGTGCGCCATTCAGTGGGCACAAAGCCTGAGGTGAGGTTATGGTTGAACATGGTGATTAGGTGAGGTGCCAGTTCATTCTGTAGTTCATGTATAATGCAGCCTGGGATGTTGTCAGGTCCCATGGATTCCTTGCAGAAGCAGTAAGACAAACGTGCACAACAGGAGTAATAGTCTTTGTCTTAACGCAGTTTAATCAGTGCACAAGCGTTTTCACCACAACCTCTGTCGCAGCTTCTTCAGAGTAAAAACACACAATCTAAACAGGCACAGGTATTTAAAAATGAAATGTAGGAAATTATGTCAAGATATCCAACTAATGCGCGGGGTTGCCAAACCAAACCTCGCATAAATACCTGTGCCTGTTTAGATTGTGTGTTTTTACTCTGAAGAAGCTGCGACAGAGGTTGCGGTGAAAACACTTGTGCACTGATTAAACTGCGTTAAGACAAAGACTATTACTCCTGTTGTGCACGTTTGTCTTACTGCTTCTGCAAGGAACCCATGGATTGTTATTTGGTTTCGTTTTTTACGTTTTTCATCAGGTCCCATGGATGCTGTGTTCTTGGCTTTGGAGACTTTGGTTTTTACCTGTGCAGCCGTGATTACAGGAAATTTGCATTCTTCCAGTATAGAGATGGGTCCTTTAGGGGGTGGGGGGGAGATAAAGTTAGCATTGAACCTATCTGCCAGGATGTTGGCAGTATCAGTTGGTTCTGTATATTTAGTGCCATTGTGCTGTAACTCAGAGCAGATATGAGTGTTGCCATTGAAATTCTTGACATAGCTATAGAATGCTTTGTGGTTGTCTTTAGAATCAGTGGCAATTTTGTTTTCATAACTAGCGTTGGAGGATTTTATGAGGGATCTCAGCCTCTTACTGAGGCTGACCAGGGAGTTCTTCCAGTCATGGGATTTTACTCTTTTTTGCAACAGTTTTTTTCTTCTGTTGTAGAGTTTGTTTATTGCAGAGGACCACCAGATTGGCTTCCTTTTTTTGGAAGATAGCATCTTGGTTCTGTTAGGGATAGCACGATCCATGCAATAGTGTAAGTGCTTATAAAGTGCATTTCTGTAGGATTCAGCAGTTGTACCTCTATTGTCCGTCTGAATGGGTGTTGTGAAGTTTGCCACTTCTGTCTTAAGAAGCATGAAATTGGCTTTGGAGAATTTTTTTATGGTGGTTTCCCTAATGGGGGCAGGATGTGGATGTCTAGGCTGATTAGCTTGTGGTTGGATCTGACCAATGAGAAATAGACCTCTGGTGTGGAACACCGGTTGCCCATGTTGGTAATGACCAGGTCTAGGATATTGCTGCCCCTGGTGGGAGTGTGGATAAGTTGATCCAAGGTGTTGGAATTTATGAATTCCAGAAAACATTGAGCAAAACAGTTGGTACATGAGTAGTTTTCCCAGTTAATGGTGGGGTAGTTGAAATTGCCCATTATTAGAGTGTTGGGTTGTACCCTAATATTTTCCAGTGTATCAAGAAATGAGGAGTGGGAATCCTGGGGCATGGTGGGGGATCTGTAGCAAGTTACAATTTGGATTGCAGTCTTGCCCAGAGTTAGTTTCACTTGGATAATCTTGGATGCATTATGCTGAGCAACTAGCCTGGAGGTGTGGATATCCTTAATGAATATGGACATGCCTCCACATTTAGTGTTTCAGTCCAGGTTAGGTGGCCGAAAGGTGTGGTATGAATTATAGCCTGGTAATGCAGGGGTGCTCTCTGGAACCTTGAACCAGGTCTCTGTTACTGCACAGATGTCAATGTTCTCCATTTTAATGAGCGTCTCGAGTGAATGCATTTTGAGGTTTAGACTTCTAGCATTGAGTAGCATTGCTCTCAGATTTTGCTTGCTTGTACCTGTTAAGGTGGTGAATTTGTCATTTGAACCTTGCCTAAAAAAGGCACTATAGGGGTGGTAAGAGCCTTAGCCAGTATCAAGAACCCCAATGGGGGACAGGTGCAGGCCATCTCTGGCAAAGCATTGTGGTCTGTCGATCATGTCATCCCAGGCAGACAAATACTGGATCCCCTTAGAATGACACCAGAAGCTTAGCTAATTGTTGAAGTCAATAATTTTGTCCTTGTACTGTGGTATCATTTTGGGTGATGGCAAGATGCTACTCCATGTCTCTTTTCATGTAGTCCAGGGAGGTACGTCTCAGGTCATTCACACCAACATGGACAATGACAGAGTCATATTTGTACTTGTTGTGGAGTGACCTGAGTGTGTGCATTATGTGGCAGATCCTGGCACCCAACAGGCAGCTGACAGTAACTTTCTCCTTGTTTAGCCTGATGAGTGGAACATCAGTGTGCCTGACTATAGAGTCACCTATGACTAGAGTGTTGGGTACGTTGTTATGTCTTATGGGCTGTGGTTGAGTGGCACACTGAGTTTGTGGGCTATGTGTCATTTGGGTTGGGTTGGGGGGGGTAAAGTTTGCATGTGTTTCTGCTTTGGAGGTCTCTGTTGCTTGAGCAGATTTTTATTGAGAACCCCAGTGAATGTAGGTGTGTGTTTTTTGTTGCTATGTGTGTGTTTTGGTGGTGTAGGTTTTGAGGGACTATGTGATGAGTGTGGTGTGGTGCAAGTGTTTACCCACTCCTCTTGACTGTCTAGTCCAGTCTTGGGTGGAGAGCTTTGCTTCCAGTTTGGCTATATAAGTGCATCTCTCACAGGTTGTAGTGTTGGGTGGTAGGAGGAGAGGATTGTCTGCGTACATGAGTCAATTGCTGCATTGCCCCAAGATGCCCAGATTCATCAGGTAGACAGGAGAAAACACCGGGAGATGACCCTTAGACATACCTGGATAGGTGCTTATTTATTAAGTACTAAAAACTGTTTTCCTCTAGACAAGTGAGGAAAGTTGAGTAATTTGTAGCTTATTTAGTGCTTACGAGTTCTGAACAAGTGCTGAGCTCAAAGAAACAGATTTGAGTGCTAAAACTAAAAGGAAATGGCTAGTTCTAAGGGAAAAGATATGACTTGAATAGGGGTTTTGTCAATGGCTGTACCCCTGGAACATCTCCTGTGTGTTATACTGTTTGACCAGTCTGGAGGTGTGTATAGCTTTAATATATATTGAAACACCACCTCATTTGGTTTTGTCTCCCTCAGTTTGAGGTCTGTATGTATGATAAGATGAGTAACCAGGTAAGGCTGGTGTGCTGTCCGCAGCTTTGAACCAGGTTTTTGTAACTGCACAAATGTCAGTAACTTCCAGGGCTAAGAATGCTTGCAATGAGTGAAGTTGCATGTTGAGACTCCTAGCATTTAGTAGCATGACCTTTAAATTGCATTTAGATGAGATTCTCATGTTGGTAGTTTTGATCTCAAGACATTGCTTAAAAAAGGCACTATGGTGGAGGGAAGAGCCTTTGCCAGGAGCCTGAAGCCCAAGGGAGACAGATGCAGGCCATCTCTGGCAAAGCATCCTGGTCAGAGGTCATGTGTTCCCACGCTGACAGGTACTGGATCCCCTTAGAATGACACTAAATAAACTAAGCCAGTTGTTAAAATCAGTCATTTTTTGTTTGTATCGAGGCATCATTCTAGGTGATGGTAGGATGCTGCTTAAATCTACTGACATACCTGGAACACACATTCTGTAAGCCTGATCATGTCTCTCTTCATATAGTCCAGAGAGTACATCTCAAGTCATTCACTCCAACATGTACTATGACAGAGCCATAGCAGTATTTGTTGAGAGACTTGAATGCATGGGTGATGTGGCTGATTCTGGCACCAACTTACCGTGACTTTCTCCTTATCCATCTTGGTGAGGGGCACAACTGTGTGTCTCATGATGGAGTCTCCTATAAATAATATATTGGGTTTATGAAATACAAAACGACAAGCTGGAACAGTAGGATGAACTACTCCACAGTAAATAAATTCACCAATTTGAGCCAAATTCAGTAAAACCAATACTGGAGTTTATTGAATGAATATTAAAAACAATTGATAAGTGCTTTCATCCTGACCTCTTCAGAACTTCATCAGATAATAAATTCAATCTTACAATACATTTTTATAGTACAAATTACTTAATTAAAAACATTACAATAAATTAATACATTATTTAGACAGACACTCCCCCTTAAAGAAAAATACATGTAAAAACCTGTGATGTATTTATAACACATAAAATCTTTATGTAATGAAATAAATATATGATAAAACCTTCATTGTGATATAATGAACATAAATATAAATGTAAAAACAGTGTTTAAAAATACATAAATAGTGAATAAATACCTAAAACATGTTATCTTTCTAGAGCCTTCAGTTTTAAAAGGGAACTGATGGAGATGTGTTCATTTAAGCCTGGCCAACTGGATGCATTAAGATGCAGCTGCCAGTAAAGTTCCCTCTTTTCTAGCAAAAGTGACCAATCACCACCTCGGGGTTTCGATTTTATATTGTCAATGACAATAAAATGAAAGGAATGTCCAGTATTTTCCATTATGTGCTTGTTGAGTGCATCAGTGTCTTTTTTGATTTTATGTCATACAAATGTTCGTAAATCCGTTTTTTTTTTAATTTACGGTCTGTTTTTCCAATATAAAAACAGCTGCAACAATTACATAGAGCACAATAAATAATCCTTTCGGGCCCACAATTCTATTTTTGATGGAGTCTTGCTTCAATGTTGTTTATCAGGAAGGTTCTACCCTCCTTAATGTGTTTATAGTAGTTACACATTGCACACTTTGTCATGTGACTATCATTATTCTTTCCCTTTGATTTCATCTCAAAAATATTCTTTAAGTTTCTGCCCTTCTTAAACACCATGTGGGTTGTGTACCAATAAATGGTCTAATGGCTTTTTCATGATTTGGTATGGACCAATTCTTTTCTAGGATTCTTCTTAAAGTGTAACTGTCATTAGTGTAAATGGTGATGAAAGAGGTCTTATAGTCCCTTTTCTCTCCTTGGTTCTCCACATTCATTAACTGAGTGGTGTTGTTGATACTAATAATACTAGTGTTAACATATGATAGTAAAGGACTGAAATGACCTCTCTCTCTTTTGTTTACTACTTCCAACATAATGTCCGTAATGAACTTATATGGATAACCTCTCCTAATAAACATAGATTTCAAGTTGTCACATTCACTAAGAAAATCCTCCATAACTGAAACCATTCGGGTTGCCCTGACAAATTGCCCCTTTACAGTGTCTTTTTTTTTTTTTTTTTTTTTGCTTCAGTGGATGTGTACTTGAATAATGGAGTAGAGAGTTGGAGTAGGTTTCCTTTCTATACACCTTTGAAACAAACTTGTTATTTACATAATCTTTAATGAGAAGGATGTCCAGAAAGGGTAACTGGTCCAAACTGTAACTATGGGTGAGTTTCAGAAATGTAGTAGTGGAATCCATATATACAATTAAATCACTGATGTGTTCTGGGGGGTCCATCCCACAGAATAAAAATGTCATCCAAAAACCGAGTGTAGCATTTTACATACTTAAACAAGGGACAACTGAAAAGAAACTTCTTTTCCCATTGTGTGACTACAATATTCACATATAAGCCCCCACAGGAAGAGCCCATTGCTACCCCCTCCTGCTGTAGGTATATTTCACGATTGAAGGAGATGAAATTATTTTTCAAAACTAGTTCAAGCAATTGTGTATACACTTGAACATTGTTATGTTCAACTCATTTTTCATATAAGAATTCTGAAAACCATTTCAAGCCTATATTATGGGGAATTACAGAATATAGATCTTTGATATCAATGGTCAAAAGGACATACAAGGTTTTAAATGGAGTATTGTTTATGAGGTGTAAAACACTCCATGAGTCCTTACAAATGTGGGTTTCAGAATATACCAGTTCTTTAAGCCTAATGTCCAAGAATTTTGCAGTCGGGTAGGTAATAGAGCCTTTGTCATCCACAATGGGTCTCATTGGTGTTTGTTCAAGGTTTTTATGTAGTTTAGGTAACACAAACATCACTGACATCCTGGGATATGACACAGTTAGGTAGTTTAAAACTTCAAGGGTAATGGACCCCTCAATAAATAAATCCTGTAACTCATTCTTAATTCTGTTGTATGCTGTGTGTAATTCATTAATGGAGGATTTTACATATGCTTTTCCATTCAAGATGTATAACATCTTGTTAGTGTAATCATCCTGGTTCATAAGAACTACACCTCTTCCCTTGTCAGGTTTCATTTTTCTGACTAAATGCAGCCAGCCTTCTCAGTGCCAGGTAGACTGGCTTGTGAGGGAGAGAGCATTGACTCCAGGTTTTTAATGTAATTGCATCTCTCACAAATTGTGTTCCTAGGTGGTAGTAAGAGACGGTTGTCCATGTACATGAGACAGTTGCTACACTGTCTCAGGATGCCCATATCAATCAGATTGGCAGGAGAAACTGTAGGAAACTGTCCGTCCATATTTTTCAGAATCGGTGAGGGGGATGAGCTAAGGGAGGTGAAGGTGGAAGGATCTGAGATGGGTACTAGTAGTTTGTGTTTGTATAGATGCTGTGAAGAAGCTTCACTACCTCAGGATCGAGTGAGTGCTAGTAAGGGAAAATTTGAAGCTGGAATACCTTGCAATGGGCTAAATCAGTGCAGTTTTGGTGTGTGACGTGCAAACAAGTGCAGCCCCATGCAAACACACAGTTTAAATACCAGAAAAAAAATGGAAGAATCTAGAAGCTCAGATTACTGCCCAATCCTGCTAGCCCCTGCACTGTCAACCAATCACTCATGCTAGAGAATGTCAGGCAGCCCTGTTACTCTCACTAACAGAGAAGGCAGGTACCTACTAGCACAAGATGGCTGCCAGAAACACAGGAAACTCAGTAAGCAAAACAACCAGGCCTGCATGCAGCAAACCTGTATCCAGACTATGCTGCTTGACTAGAACACAGAAAACTCCCAGAAAATGCACATAAAAGCACAGACAGAGAACTCACAAACAGAAAATAGAACTCTCAGTATTAAAAAAGCAGTTTACAGTTAAGTAATTCAGTAAAATACAGTTACAGTAATGAAACACTACTTAGCAATGGAAATACAGTTATAACAGTATAAAACAGCAGTTGTTTCTTGGACACTGATAGTGTCTTACCTCTCATGAGTTCAGGACATGTAGCGTCCTTAACTTCTTCTGTAAACATGATGACTACAGGTACCACACTTTCTTTTCAAGTCTTCAGAATATATATTCAGTATACATAGATAACAGTTTCTTTCCAGGGATTTAGAACATTTGTGAGATGTACCTATTCTAGTTTCCTTTTTCCAGGTTGTCTCTCTTATTCACTTCACTTTTCTATAACTTCAGAAGGGTCTTGCAGCTTTGTGAGGAACTTGTTCTCAGCAGTGGGCATCAACACAAGTGCGTTATCAACTGCTTTGAACTTTCTAAGCCATGCATTTCTACTATATATATTTTCTTTTCTATATTTTATATGTTCTTTCTTTAAGGGCATTATTGTTTTTAACCTCTCCTGTAAGTCTGTAAAAGTCTATGTCATACTTTTAAAGGGTGCATTTTCATCTTCCCAGATTTCCTTTACTATATGTAGAATGCCTTGGGGATGTCTGCCTTACATCCGTTAAAATGGAATGAATCCATTATAGGCTTGGGGTACCTCTCTCACAGCAAAGAAGAGATATGGAAGAAGGTTACCAATTTTTTTCCAACCTGTTCTGTGTCTTTCCGTAATGTAGACTTTCAGATTTTATTAAATAGTTCAACTAACTCATCTGTGTACAGATGATATGCAGAGGTTCCCAGCTGCTTTACCTTAAAGAACTGACAAGAGTTAATATATTACTCTGTATATGAATGCAGTGCATTGGTATATATGAGCATTTCATGGGAAATTCCTACTCTTGAAAAAAAGGAGTAGTAGTTCTTTATTTATGGACTTGGCATTATCTCTTCAAAGGGTACTGCCTCAGGAAATTTTGTAGTAGTAGTAATAATATATACTACTATGGTAGAGTATTCTGATGACCAATGCTTGACTTCACAAGTAGATCTAATACATCTATTGCTTTTCACACAAATGGGATTTCTGTTACACACGCACGTTTCATATTGTTCCTAAACTTGGGATTGGTGCTGTACTTGACATTCTGGACAAGCTGCTCAGAAGATTTCTATTTCCTTCATAATACCAGACCAGTCTTATCAGTGCCTGGATGATTACCCAAGATGTGGATATGTACCAGCTTCATTAATGTTCTAAAAGGATTTGGCACAAATAGCTGACTCACTGCATGTTTTTTTTTTTTAGCTACCCTAAAGAGCAAGTTGTTTCATAGTTCAAATTGTGGATGTTAAGTGTGGCTCTGTTCATTTGTCTCCACCCCTTCTCTGGTTGTATTATCTCCAGTTCTACTTGGTGTATTGTCTCCTTCTCCAGCCTTCTTAGAATTTACATGCCTTACCTATAGGTCAGCCTAGTTAGTTTTTATGTGTATTTATGTTTTTATGTATATATTTCTGTACTTTGCTTTTTTCCATATATATCCATACATTTCATTTAGTTCATGGAGTATGTTCAGTCCTTTTCATGATCCTAACTTTTGTGATGTAAAAACTTAATACTCTTCATATATAAATTTCTTTTGGTCCATCTGTCCATCACATTACCTGTATAAACACACCACTGTTATTCGGATTTTAATACAAATTTCAGACATTAATCCAGAATATATTGTGTGAGTATATGTTGTGAATGTGTTTTTTAAGTTCATATGTAAGCATGCAGTTTTAGTATTTTGTAAAAACATCCAAGTTTATATTTATATATTTATATTAAAAGTTTTTCTATATATAATCATCTTCTTCATTCATATATATCCTATGTACCTTTTAAATGATGTATTTTAAAGCACTTTCATGTTTTAAACCACTTTTCATGCTTGTGTTTTTATGTATGTACCTGTAAGGAAGGATGATTTAGCTTAACCTAATTAACTGATTGACTACAACAGGAGTATTTAAATGGAATTGCTAGGCCTTTCTGTAAATATGTCTGAGGAAGCAGTGGGATACACTTGGAAAGCGCTTACATTTTTCTTGTGTTTTATTCAGTATTTTTTCGAATAAAAGGACTTCTTATTCAAGCAGTTTTTGCAGTGCCATTGTTTTGCCACACACTTTTCTGCTGGATTTAATCTGCATTTACTTGGGTGTGTCAGGCATGAATCCAGTTTCACCAGTGAGTTGTTTTTTTGTTAATTTAGTTATTATTGGTGCATGATCTGAAATAGTTATTGGGTGCTTATCAAGACCTTCAATTAAATGCACATGTTCCTGTGAAATGTAAATTCTGTCTAGCCTAGCGCAGTTTTTGTATCTCGGGGAATAATATGTAAATTCACTCCGAACTCCAGTTCACGTCTTCCATGCCAAATATTTTCATAAATTTCTTCTAAATCTACCCTCCTTTGCTATATTTTCCTTTCTGGGCCCCCCAGACACATCTTCACTGCTGCAAGTCAAATTCCAGTCCCCACCTATAAGTAATATTCTTTGCTGGAAGCTGATTATTTCTCTCAGAATTTTCTCAAGCTCCATTATAGCAGTTTTGGATATAATATAAATACACGCCAGTGTAATCCTCCTCCCTTGCTGGTAGCCCCTTAGTACTACAAATCTACCATTATTACCTTTTTTATCCTCCTCTATCACTATCGGAGCTCCTCTTGTAATTAATATAAGTACTCCTCTTTTCCTTTGCCCCAGGTATTCTGCTGAATAACTATCCTGAAAATCTTTCTTTACCATAATCACATGTTCACTTCTTTCCAGGTATGTCTCCTGTAGCATAGATCGTCTTCAGGATCTTGAAGTGAGCTAGAAAGTCTAGCCTCTTCTCCAGTGAAGATAGGACCAGTTTTTCCCATTTCATCTAATCCAATCCTCTGAAAAGAAGACTTCACAAGAGTAACTTTCTTTTGCCAGGGACACTATCTACTTCAGTAGTTCTCCTCATTGTTTTTTCTTAAGGTCTAGCTTATGTTTTTCTGTTTTCCCTGGCATATTAGGTACAAACCTATGCCACTGTGTCACTTCCCTTTTCTCTGTTTCTTTAGAATTTTCTGTCCCTGTTCTAATTTTGATACCCACTTTTCTTATGATGATTCCAGTTATGGTTTCACTCCTTTTCATTTCTGTACTGAATTCTGTTATTTGTTTACCTAGTACAGTTTTTTGGCAGGACTCAATGTCAGGTTTAACTTGTCAATCCACATAGACCCAGATCTTACATCCTTTTGAGGTTTCTAATTTTTCATTGCTTGCTTGCTGGGTCTGAGCTTCTCTGTTAATGTTTCTGGTTGCATGCCTCCTTGCACACATTTTGTAATACTCATTGAATTAGGAAATGTCTAGGCTAATTAGTGCATATGCTCATAGGTTCATAGGATTTTACTAGGCTAGTGACCTCAAGGGCCTTTTTAAGCCCAGTCATGCATCCCAAATCTCTGACAAGTTCTGGCACCCTTGATAAGTGTAAGCAGGAGCTTGGGAGGGGAAACATTTACAAGCAGGGTCCTAGGAGATGAACCATTTACAGGCTGCCTGTGACCATTAGAGTCATAGGTGCCAAACCAGGGTTGAATTTCCTGTTCCCCATCCAATTGCCCACACTACACTTGAATTGGGTTAGGGAGGAACTCTACTTCACATGGATGGGGAGCCTGTTCCAGGGAAGGGGTAGTCTCTGGGGTACATACTTGTCTTTCCAGCAGGTCCTATTTATATCACAGGCAAGGTTTAAGTATTTAGAATGGATAATTCTGGTGCTGTTTGTTTTGCAGACATGCAGGAGGTCCATCAGAATGGGGTCTGACAATGCCTTGTATGCCAGGTATAGATCTCCCCCCAACAACCTGTAGGAGACAGAATACAGGGATAAGGCCTTGAGGCAGTCTGCATAGGACATGTTACTTACACCCTGTATTTTTTTAGGGAGAAACCTCTGTGGGCATTCCAGTTGTTGGATATGCTTGGTTAGGTACACACCAAAGGGTACATTGTACTCAGTGATAAGTTGGATGAATGCTGAATACAGTACAACAATGACTTCCTTGGGCCTAGATGCCATATCCTTGTTTATAAGTTACACAACATAGAATGATTTCTTCACTACTGTAGACATGTGATGGTCAAAGGCTAAATTACAGTATGTGTGGCGATTCAATGACAGCTCCTAATTTGCAATCAGCTGCAAATTTAGTCAGCCAAAGGCATTGACATTGGCCTTGACTTCAGAGAAGTAAATGCCAAAAAAGAGCAGTCCCAGGACAGATCCCTGAGGGACTGTGCTTGTGACTGGCCTCTTTGTAGAGGTGGACTCCCCAGTTCTAACTTCTTGGGTCTTGTATGTGAACCAGCTGGCTAACCTCCAGGTGACATTAGTTTTGTACCTAACCTCTCAAGTTTGTCAACAATGCCAGCGTGGGGTATTGTGTCAAATGGCTTGGCCATGTCAAGGTAGGCAGTGTGAACCATTTTTCCCTCATCCATTGCTTTGGTAACCTTCTCAAAGAAGTCCACCAGGTTGAGTAGGCATGATCTGCCGTTGATGAAACCAAATTGGGTTGGGTCCAGTGTCTGGAGGTTTCATATGTCACTACCGATCATTTCCATGATAATTCTTTCCATGGCTCTGCATATGAGACTAATGGGTCTGTAGTTTCCAGGGTCTGTAGATGGCCCACCTTTGTGCAAAGGGATAACTGTTGCTGTTCTTCATTTATGAGGCAGAAAGCCTGTTTGGAGGCTACAGTAAAATAGCAATTCCAGAGGGCCTGATAGGTCATGTTTCATGCTATTTAGAAGGTCTGCTGAGATATTGTCTGGGCTCATTGATGCAGTGTTCTTAGCCTTAGAGAGAGCATTAAGGACCTGTTCTAGTGATAGCAAGGGGGGAATTATATTTGATGTTTTTTCCTGAGGGTAGGGTGAGAGGGAGAGAGGGGTAAAGATGGAGCTGAATTTGTCAGCCAGTAGGTTTGCTATATGTTCTAGCTCAATATACATGGTTGCATTAACAATGAGCTCTCCACACAACTGTATATTGCCTTTGAGGTTGCAGACATAGCTAAAGAATGACTTGTGGTTGTCCTTCGCCTGGGAGGCTAAATTTACCTCAAATTTGGCTTTGGTAAACTTTATTTCTCCTCTAAGTTGTTTGCTTAGTTTGATGAGAGTGTTTTTATCCTGCTGGGTGCTGCACCTCCTAATTTTTGCCATGATTTTGCTCCTTCTGTTGTACAGCCTATTGATGTTGAGATTTCACCAGGGTGGCTAGTTTTTTGAGTTAGTTCTGTACTTCTTGGTGGGTGCAGCTGCCTCTATGTAGCTTTTAACATGTTTGTATAGGATTTCTGTTCTTCATAGGCAGCAGTGTTCTCAGGGTTTATGGTGGCTTGAAATGTTGCCAGGTTATCACTGAATAGTAGGAAGTTAGCCTTAGAGTAGTTCCTGAATATTCCAAGGTTAGCTGGGGTTCCACGTTTTATTTTAACTTCGAAGGAGACCATTTTGTGGTCTGACCTTACCAGAGAAGACATTACACTAGGTGATGTGCAGCACTGTCCCATATTAGTAAGGCCCAAATCCAGTATGGTTGCACTCTTGGTTGATGTATTGACAGTCTGATCCAGGGAGTTTGTGTTTACAAATTCCAGAAATCTCTGTGCCTATACATTTGGTGTCATATATGATTCCCAGTTAACAGTGGGGTAATTAAAGTCACCCATGAGTATGGTATTGGGTTGGATGACAAGTGTTTCCAGTAAGTTTAAATACATGGTATGGGTTCCCCTGGATCATAAAGGGGATCTATAGCTTGCAAGGAAGTGGTATTGGATTTTGCCTATGGTGATTTGAACATGGAGAAGATCAAGTACATTGTCCTGTTTGACCAATCTTGAGATATATTTATTTTTGATGGAAAATGAGACACCTCCACCTTTAGTCCATGTTTACGTAGTAGCTGGCCTAAATGTGAGGAAGGCATTATAACCTTGCACTGTTGGTGAGCTCTCTGCAGCTTTAAACCATGTCTCAGTGGCTGCACAGACATCAGTATTCTAGGGAGTGGAGTTTTTTCTTTAGACTCATAGCAGTGAAGAGTAGCATCTGTAGATTTTCTTAGTTTTGATTCACTATGTTGGAAGTACTTTCAGTTTGGCATTGCCTAAAAAGGCGCTATGGGGGAGGACAATATTTTAGCTAATATTCAAAAGCCTAGAGGGAGAGATGCAGACCATCCCTGGGAAAGCAGTGTGGCCTGTTGATCATCTTCTTCCATGCTGACAAATATTGTACCCCGTTAGAGTGACACCATTAACTAAGCCAGTTATTAAAGTCAGTCATCTTTTGTTCATATTGTGGCTTCATCTTTGGAGAAGGTAAAATGCTGCTCATTGCTATGTTCATACCAGTCTGGGAAACATATTCCAAGAACTCCATGATGTCTCCATTCATATAGTCTAGGGAGGCACACATTTAGTGCTAAATCAGGTACTAAACTTATTGAGTAGAGCACTTCACATAAAAGAGTTTTTATTTCTAATTGGGATGCAATATACACTCTCTTGGTGCACACGTTACTTCCATTATCTGCTTACTATGAGTTTTGTGATTACAAACATATTGCAATTTAATTAACATAATTGCATTCCTTGAGTCTAATAAACATTGCAGGTCTTTTCCTTCTACCAAAATAGTACTTTTAACAAGACTGGTTATAGCACAATGGCAAAAGGCATATTCATTGATTCATTTAGCAAGTAACATTTCAGAATTGCCTAACTTCACAGTCAGATTTACAGATACAAACTGTTTACCAGTCTGATACCATTAGTTGTTCAATACTTTGATATGTATCTTGGCATAGAACATTTAAAACAAACTAGCAGAGAATGCAATGATTTTTACTTGTATACAAACAGAGAGACACTCATAGGTCAGGGCTTGCTAGTAGCCATCATGCATGCAAGCCAGACTTAGAGTTTGCCTCATCTGTTAATAAAAAGCATTCTACTGAAACAACTCACATGTCAAAAGATTTAGAGTCACTCTGATGCACCCACTTTCTTACATTGATAGAGGATGCTCTTTTAAATAAATTTATAACCAATAGATCTAGAATTTTGCAAGCATTTATATCAGGCTATAACCACAGTTTCAAAATATGCATTAAATCAGCCATTTGTGACCCTATTGATTTGTCTATAATGAATGGCCAGTTGTGAAACTTGAATAATACATGTGTTTCTTATGAAGCAACCTTCAAGGCCATATAGGCCCCACTCCATTAAGTGTGAAGGCAGAATCCTGGTACACTTCCCTTGAAGCTAATGCATACATATATAATAAAAGTATAAATATACTTGTATATGTCTCTATTCAAAACACAGCTAATCTATACAAAGCCTTTCAAAAATCATTGACTACAAGTTCCATCTTATCCTAACATAATCTACTGAAACATTTGGACAACTCAATAAAATCAAACCTCTTATGAATATGTAAAATCGAGATTGTCGTACACTGAGTCTCAGTAACAAAAAAACACATGGAAACATCTGTCACTGGGGGTTTCCCCTACAACCCCCTTTATATGGGTCTACTTGATTTCATTGACCAACCGAAACATCTAAACCCAAAACATTGAGCCCACTACATCTAAAACACAGAATGTCAACATGACAAAACATTGTTGCCCTAAATATTGAAGCCCATAACACCAAAAAAAGTACTGCAAACTACACCTAACAACACTAGTACCTTCTATACCTTAAAACAACATAGCCAACTAACATACTCACAATAACACCTTCTTCACATTTCTGCAGGGAGGCTCTGACCCTGCACTCCCCACACCCCATATACATTAAATATACCGACTCTGAGATTGCACTACAGTGGAGAAAAGGTAAATTTCCCAATCCCCACTGTAATGTGATCTCAAAAACTTGCAAACACGCACCTGTTCCTCGCACAAAACACCTAAACATATCCAACACACACACACACTTCCCCTCTTAGTACTTTGTCCCGCCACCTTAACCACTACAATACTTTAAACCTTATACATCCATTAATAAAAATAAAAAAAATCACTTATCCGTTGCTCAAAAACTAACACAAACATATCCCACACAATACACTACAGCACTGCAAGTTACCTCTGCCATGTTTCTTCCGTACAAAATAAAACGTCTTAAAGCAATATTACAATATAAAAATTCTACAGCACTAATACAAGAACATATTCAACTATAACAAACTCAACATTCTAAAGTTTCAACCTTTTGAAAGTTAGATATTATGGTCTCGACGTTCTGTACTTTGATCTTTTGGTAAGTTGACTAAATAAAGGGAATCTCTTTATATATATATATATATATATATATATATATATTTATACCATGTTTGTGAATATACATCTACAACCTAAATAAATCCCTGCCTTCACTTCTGTACTACACTAATAAGTTACAACATCACTGAATTCTAACATTGCACTTGCTGTTTGAACAATGTGTGTAGTCTATGAAACTAAGGGGAACCATAAATAGATATGAACTGTTCTAAATCCTTTATAAATGCTGTGACTGCACCCTCTGTTCCAGTTCTGGACCTATCCTTTTCCACTGCTGAAATTCCCTCAACAATACAAAAGTCTTATCATGGATTCCTTAGATGAGTTTCCTGAACAAATTGCTAAGTATTTAAAGTAGATTTCCTCCTATGGAAAACTACATTTTGTTTTTAATTTCTGAGAAGGCGTCTAGTTCACTGCTACTGCCATAAATGTTGTTTTGCTAACTGTATAGCCCAAAAAGGAACCAATGTTATCTAAACACTCAGAGAAAACCCAAATCCCTTTCACGGCTCATTAAATATAGCAATATATTATATGAACAGAGGGATTTTCACCTCCTTTTGTTTCACTAAAAGCCCGCTTAGGTTATATTTTCCAGACTATCACATCTAAAGTTTCAAGATACAAAGCAAAGAAAATCTGAGACAGTGGAATACCTTGAGTTGTCCCCCTAGACCATCAAAATGCAGAGACAACCCAGAATGCATTTTTAACTCTAACTTTAGAGGATGCATAAACCTCATTATCAAATCTGTAAAATCCTTAGTAAACCAAAATCTAATAAAACTTGTATTAAATAATAACATTTAACACTAGTGAATGCTTTCTCTGCATCAAAGCTCACAGACACTACTTCTCTTAGTTCTACTTGTGCTACCTTCATAACCGCATTCTTCAAAATGTTATCAAAGGTCTGTCTGTGTCCCACAAGTCCACAGTGATCATTCACTATCAATGTACCATTGAAGTACTCATAACAGACCTGAATAATTTATACTCATGATTCAAAACAGACATTGATATATATGAGGAAGGCAATGTTTGATGTCTACTCTGTCTAGGTATAGCAACTGTTCCTACTTGTACCCAAGAAAGGTGTATCTCCTTAGCTTCCCTCCCGTGGTTAAAGGATTTAACCACCTATGATAATGCTCTCTCTTTATTATTTCTCTATAAGTCTTTAGACATACCACCACTACCTGGGGTTTGCCAGATACCTGCCCTTGCAGCACGTCCATGACTTCATCTTGTCTTCCTGGATTCATCAAATGGCTGCCTGCTCTGCTGTAAGTTTTGGCAGCTACAGTCCCATAAATTAATCACTCATCTGATTCTCATATTCACTGCAAGCAGTTTAGGCTCTGTACAGAACATAATACTAATCAGAAAATGTTTTCTCTGTCACCACTTGGTCTCTGCAAAGATGTAAGCCTACTATAATGCCCTGTGATCTCTGCATGTAAGCCTTCTATAATGCCCTGTGATCTCTGCCATCTTAACCTAACTGCTAGAGCTTTAATTGTAAGTGAGTTGCAGAGAAACAAATGTTTTATCCAGCATTGCTTAGTTTCCTGTTTTACCCCTTCTTTCCAGTAAAACAGCTTCCCATAATAAAAGTTATTAAGCAAATCTTCTGACTGAGCTTTTTTATTTCTTAAAACATCCTGACCCTTATGCTACCACTCATCCTTATATCTCCCTATCTCCTTTGGTTCTTGCTTTAAATGATCCAAGTCAAGTGATAAAGGCTGCCTGGACAACTTATTTCCTACCATCTGCTTACAGCAATCTAAAGAGGGACTTGTCTCAAGTGTCGGGTCAAGAACATGCCAATGCTTCTCCAACGAAGATGGTATTAAATTATATAATTTATATTCTAAGGGTCCTATTCATAAACCCTAACACTATCATGTAGGGCTTTGTGTACCCCAGAATGGTGCACAGAGCCCTTTCTGACTCGTAAGAACTGTAATAGAATGAAACAAGATTGCACAAGATCCCCTGCATGATTCTGTTCTGTTGTGTAGTAACCACCTATCCCTTAAGTGAATGAGCCCTCTCCCAGTCATGCATCATTCACCAAGGCAGCACCTGTTCAGTCCCATCTTCTCCCAGGTGAAGTAAGAGTAGCAGCCTGCACATCTGTGCTGTGCTTGACAGACTGGAAATCCCTCTACTGCTAGAATCAGGCTTAAGATACACTGTTGCACAACATACCCACAATAGCTTAACCCCACCTCCTTTGTCAAGAAAGAAATTGCTCAATGGTATTGGAATCCCCTAGAATACATGTTAAACCTATTCACTTCCCACAGCGTGATGTTGGTGAACACCTGCATTGGGTACTTGTACAGCTCCAGAACCCCTCAGTACCATAATATGGTAATGAGGTGTCCTTTACCAGCATAGGCCGTGAACTTCAGATGTTCAAAAATTAATATTAACCGTGACTGTAAGGGACAGTGTATCGAGTACTCTGGACATGTTAGGAGTGCTCTTGGCACCTATGCCACAGTGAACATGTATTGATACTCTATCAATACTAGTCCACAGTGTCCAGTAAGTTCTATGAAATGAGATGTCACTGTATATATCCAAGTCCTGAAACACTTCTCAGCCAATAGCAGCTGCTAACTATAAGCAGCTAAGGTACTGGGAGCAAATAACTAGAGAAGGAAAGGTAATAGAATGGGAAGAGGCCAAGAAGACATTTGGACTGCAGGCTAGAGACTGCCTTCCTTATCATAGATTGATATCTGAGCATAGGCAAAGAGAAAGAGATAGTGGAATCTTAAGTGAAAGATCTGCTCTGGTAGAGTTTTTACTTGAATCTAGAACAGAAGCTGGTGTTAAAAAATTATAATTAGTAAAGCATTTGAAACACTCCACAGTAACTACCGAAGTCAATCAGAGGAGGTTAGAAAAGATTGGGAAGAGAGATTTGATATGCAATTCACAAAGAAACAATGGGATGACTTATGTATGTCTCCCAAATATGCAACAAAGTCTAGAAAATTTAGGATTTTTGCTTGGAAGTGTTTGCATATGTATTTTTATACCCCAAGTGGACTCCAAAGAATTTTTCCTCAGGTAGATGTGAGAAAGAGGTGACTGGGAGCACATATTTTGGAATGGATTGAGTAGACAGACATTATTGTATTTGTAAGGAAAGTTACACCCATTTGCTCACCATTTTGGGTGAGCAAATGTATGTAATGCAGGAAATGATTTTTTGAGCTGGGATACAGGATCTGAATTGCCTAGACATAGTAAGGCCTTGTTAAGTTTAATTTTGGTGGCTGCCAAAAAGCAATTACTAGAAAATGGAAACCAAAGTCTGAATCAACTGTATTTGAAGTATTGAGTATTTTATCAGAGACAGAAGAAGTGGAAGTGGGATTTTCAGAAAAGGGTAGGAGCATTTTTAGTAGGAACAAATTACATAGAAAAAATAGAAATTGTGGGAATAATACATGCAAAATAATGTTTTGGAGGAGGAGGAATGAAGTTTAAGGGAAGGTAGGATTTGATCAATTTATATAATGTTGAATTGATAAATATAAAAAAGAATATATGTGATGTATAATGTTTGTGACTGGGAGTATGTTAATATGGTTTGTTTCCTTTATATAAATGTATATTTGCTAATTCAATAAAGGTGTTAAAAAGAAAAAAATAACTGAAAAGCCGGTGTTCTTTATTTACTATGTAGGGAACTCATCTTAATACAGTGAAAAGTAGTAAAGTGTTTATATTTATATATATATATATATATATATATATATATATATATATATATATATCGGTAGGTCAAGAAGTGGGGTATCATAAACTTTTTTTTCTTTTGAGCTTATATTTCCTGATTACATTAATTATTAGAATATGATATGGAGAAGCAGGAGATTGTATATGAGATTAATATTGTAACTGTATGGGTTATTTTGGAGAGAATGGAAGGGCCACAGGAACTTGTACTAACATGCTAGATTATTTAATTAAGACTATATGAGAAAGAAAAATCCAATTTTTATGTTAGTTACAAGGTCTTTATCAGATGGTTTAATGAATTTTGTTGTAGCTTAAAAATGGCCACAACTCAGCAGTGGACTTGTCTTTAAAGACTATGAAATTGCATTTTTGGAATGAAAAGCCAAAACTAATGAGGGATAGTATATTTTATCAGGCAGAAGTAGACATTGTTTAGTTTTTAGGTTTTAGGGAGCTTCTAGATACTTGGTTCTGGAGGTCACTGGGCATCCTAGCCCAATTTCTTAGTTGCCCCAGAGCACTAACTGGTTGTATGACTTGCTTATGAGTTGCACAGTAAGCAAATGGAGGTTGAGGTAATCAAACCGTGGACTACAGGAAGCTGTTAATTTAAAACTCACAGCCTTAATCCTCTATACTATTTGTCAGCTAAAAAGGTTTTAAGTACTATAATCTGGGAATGAACCAGGAACTTCAGTACCTTCAGTCCAGCACTTTCCCAGCTGAGTTGCTGAAGCTCATAGAAATCAATCCAAACTACTAAGCTGTCCAATTGATGCAATTCCAACAGACTTGTAATAAATTACAAGAAAACTAGTGTAATGATCTTATCAACTGTTAAGAATTTATCAAGTATCCATTCCATTCATATAAGAGATCATAAAGGAAACACTGTTTCCAGTATTACAAAGGAAAAATACCTAGGCCTTCTTGAACCTTCTGTTTCTCTCTATTAGCACATATGCACTCTGTGGTTAAAGTATTAGCTCAACTTAAACTTTGATGTAAAGTCACACTCCCTTTCTACCTTTCTGTCCAAGAGCTCTGTTAACTATTGCTAAAAAATGTGCTAGTCCTTAAGCTTTGGATATAGCTTCCCATTCCTAGTTTTACATTTGGCTTACAATATATTTAGAATAAAAAAAAAACAAAAAAAAAAATTCAAAATTTGAAAATGTATCCTTCTTGCTTACTCTTTACTCCATTGTGTGTAAAAATGCTAACTGGCTTTCAGTGACAGGGCTAGCTTTCTCGTAAGCTCAATAATTATTTCAGGATGCTAAAACAAGGCCATTGTCCACCTCTTAAAGTACTACTGCCTATTCTTGACAGCAAATTTGCACTCAGAAAATGCCCAAGATATATCTCTCACAATTGCTCATCCAATATTCAAAACCATACTAAGCGAGAGAGCTTTCTTTAGATTGGGGCGTGCAACCTGGACACACTTAGAATCGAAAGAAACACAAATTCTTCAAAGACTTCAAGAAGGTGCACAAAACATCTAGCTGAATTCACATACACCTGCTTTAGAGACAAAGGTTAACAGCTCTGCATTTAGTATATCATCAGCCTTGTATTTTTAGCTCTGTATCGCGTCTTATTTTGGTATTTCTGCCTTGATGCTATATATTTTATTCAATGTTATGATTTTCCAACTGGTGTAAACATTGGCTAGGCAGCTATGTATTAACTGTTTTAATATTGCTTATTGCTTTATGAGCCCTGGTCATGACTGGATAAAAACAACTTAGTTGACCAGCTTACTTATCCAGTTGTCAAATAATAGTACATTAAACCCATATTTTTCTTTTATTATGCGTCAAACAGAAAATTGTACATTAAAAAAAAAACTCATAGGAAATTACTTGAATGACATTTGTAAGTAAGGGCAACCAGAGACCAAGGGGATTAAACCAAAAGTACAGGATGATTCTCATCAGCATCTCATAATCTTAAACCATTATGCTAAAACCAACAGACCTAGTTTTTTTTTTCCTGACTACGGCTTAAACTTTTTCTTTTTCTTGTGCAAGCTGTTTTTTTTTTGTTTTGTTTTTTTTTCTTCTTGTCTAAACTTTTAGTTAGAAAAGTTTTGTTCCAGTTTTTTAACATGTAATGTGTTACATATGTGCAACTTTGAGTATCAAAATTAACAGTAAACTCTATTTGGAGAGAGAATTTATTAGTCAAAGGGTCTATGCATTTCAGTCTTTCAGCAGGAGAAATTGTTGCTGCAGAGTCAATTTTACCCTCTTCTGAAAATTGTGTGTGTGCACCTGTGGGCAAAGTAATAATTCTGAATATAAGGTTGCACTGAGAGGCACTGTGCTCAGTCTGAGGTGAATGAAATTCATGGGAGCCACTGATAAGTCTGTTTAGCAGCTGCATTGTGTGGAACTAATCTGGGTGTGGCAGGTCTTAGTTATTGCCCAGAGCAGCAGTACACATTTACTATATACCCTTAAGTTTGGTTCTCCTTTGCATTTCTAACTAGTACCAGTAGGAGTCTGCTATGCAGTTAAGTACTGACTGCAGGAGTTGTAGCATCAATTTATCACATACTAATTATCTGCAGCATGTGGGATTTGCTTAGCAGACAGTGTAGTTGCATAGCCTATGAAATGTCTTTGGTCAACAAAAAAGTGTCTTTACCTGTGATATAAGGTGGATAGGCAACAGTATGCTGCACAATGGTTATTTTATTTTCTAGTCAGCTCATTTTGTTCATTTCCCAGTTACTCTATGTGGAGTGTGGAAAAATGCTGGCATCACACGTGGTGGTTAAGGAGTTCAAAATGAAGAACAGGGCAATGTATCATGCCGAAAGAAAATGTTTAGTAGCCTTTGTGGGCAGCTGAGATGCAGTCCACTGAATTGGCAGCAGTCAGGTGATGACTATAATTGCAGAGCATGCAACAAAGCAACTTTGTCCATTTTTAGATGAATGCACACGTCTTGTTAGAATTACGTATTGGAGTCAGAGCTGAAACATCTGGAGGTTCAGGTACTTTAAAGAAAGAAACATCTTGAGACATGGGAAGGGAATGTGGCATAAAAGAAAAGAGCAGTGCCAGCATGATAATGAATGATTGCTTCTTCAGTAAAGGCATGCAAGTACTGTGGGGAAGGACATTTATTCCCAAGTGTCAAGGACAGTACCAAAGTGTAAATACGAGTATGATTCTGGCAGTTTTATTTGGGCATTTGTGGTGGGGAGGATGCAATCAGCACCAATCTTTCTAGTAGCAGTGAGTGAGGTTTTCAGTTCTCTTTACAGGTAAGGTAGTGTATTCTGCATCAAAAAGTAAATAAAGATTGTCTGAATTGTGCTAAAGTGAAACCCTATTTAAAAGTTTTAAGTGGACCATTTAAGCTTCTAAAAGGAAACTTAGAGAATATACAATAAAGGGAGATAGTCTGACTGATTAGATTACCAAAGTAGTTCTGTAGATCAAAATCCAAAAAAGCTTGTGCTTAGCCAAATCCCAGTTCAGTTAAAAAGATAAATCAGCAAAACAAAAACGTCACTGGGAACTGCTGCACGTTCCAATGAGCAGTTCAGAAGTGCAACATTACTGATGACGTGAGAGTGTGTGACGGCTTTGTAGCCAGTATTTCACAAATGCATTGTAAGGTGGTACTCTGCAGTACTTGTGGGTGTTGAAGAACCCATAGAGGCATTGTATGTCCTCACAGCAGGTTGCACAGGCAAAAAAAGTGAAACTTTGGCTGAAGTAAACAAGGTGTTAAATAAAGTTTCCAGTCTAACACATTGGGTTACGTTAGGGTACAAAAGCTGAGTAAGGAAGATATCAGCAGCAGCACAGCAGTAGTAGATTGTTTTGAAACTGTGGGTTGTTATTTTGATAATCTTAAGGGGCTTGTACTTTTTTCCTTTAAAAGGGGAAAGAAAATATTTTTAACAGGGTAACTCATCATATGTAACTAAACGAAACCAAAGTAACTTCATGAATAAAACCAATAAACAAAGCTTTTCGAAGATGAATTAAATCCAGCTAAATAAAGTATGGAACACCAAGCTTAGCGCTTTCATTCACTTTATTTGATGTGAACTTCATCAGAAACAACTCTCCCAGACATTAGAGCACTTTATATAATAAAACAGTAGTCACATGTTCTATGATGTCAATAATCAATTAATTCCATTAAAGGAAAACTATATATGCATGTATAAAAAAATGTATTCTAAATTATAATAAAAACAAAATAATGTATGTTAATCAATATATAAATGTATATGTGTGTAAAAACAATATAAATATATGTTTAAATTAATTTCATTTGTAAGAAGCATTTTATGTTGACTAGATCATTCAGTCCTGGAGCCTGATCTGCTCCTAAATACACTTGCCATATAGATTCTTTACATTCCAACAAATGTTTGTTGTCTCCAGTAAATACACTATTGTCAACACTGTCCAAAACAGAAAAAAATAAACGTTTTAAAATTATTACACTTGGTAGAATGTTTGCCCAGCGCATTCATCATGTCCTTTTTTTTGATGGCCAAAATGTGTTCACTAATTCTTTTTTTGAGACTTCTTGTAGTCATCCCTACATAATAACTAGGGCATGATTTGCACTGGGCTAGATACACAATCATTTCACTGTGACAGGTGTAATACTTTTTGGACCAGTGTGTGATGTTTAAATGTAAAAAATAAACTTAGGAAGAGTTACTTATGTATCTACACTGCTTACAATGGTGGCACGCGTAAGTGCCCTTAGTGTTGATACTAACTCGTTTATCAGTGGAACTGCCTAGACGCCAGAAAAAAAATATATAAAGGACCTGGAGGAAAATCAGTTACAAAAGTTGAGGAAAAAAACACAGACTGGGAAAAGTACTGCAGTTGTTCAGCAAGAAGCAGTGCAAGTTCCAGACATGACTCCCAGTAACCTAGAGGAAAGTATAAAGCAGTTGCACACAGACCTGATTAAAATAAATGAAACACTGAAGGAGTATATTAACACAAACAATAAAAAGCTGGAAAAAAATGGAAGAAGATTGAAGAAATATTCAGATAAGGTGATAGAACTGCAAAACTCAGAGGTTGAAATAAAGAAAAGGTTGGCTGAATATGAGACTGCACAAGAAGAGATATTTCAAAATACCAGAGAAGCTGGAAGTAACAGATTATATTAATTTCATGAAAGCACAGATAAGTAACTGGACTGGTAATACACAACAAGAATTGTTAATTGAAAGGGTATATCATGTGTATGCTCTAAAACCACCTATGAGAAAACAACCTAGACCTTTAATAGTAAAAATGCAGTCTTACCAGCAGAAGGAGTTGATTCTGACAAAACTGTGGCAGAAGGACAACGTACTAAAAGTGGGAGACAGAGTGTTTGTGCAGAATGATTACTCATTGTACACCAGGCAGAAGAGGAATAAATTTGTTCCATTATATAGGGCATGCCGAGAAGAAGGCATGAGATTCAAACTGCTGTACCCAGCTATCTTCAAAATATTTTTCCCTGGAAGAACAAAAACATTTTTTGATGAAGTACATGCCAAGGAAGAAATACAAAGGTTTGTCCATCAAACAGTGAGCTGTGAAACAGAAGGACATGTTGCTTCTTGTTCTTCTGGTAATAAAGACCACAGAGAGACTTGCCAGTGAAACCTTTCCCAGTGTTTCAATGGAAAATGACTTAAAGAGAGAAAAAAGCACAGAAATTGACTAAGAGAATCGAGAGTGCACTGGAGATGAAGCAGAGACAGGGTTTGGGAGATGAAGATGAACAGGAATAGAACAAAATAATCTGAAAATATTGGACTTTCTTGGACTTTGTTAAACTCGTAGGGAACTCTAAAGCATATGTCCTACTTCATGTCATTAATGTTTGAAGACTAAAATCAGTAACCTGGAAATGACAAATGTTGGATTACAAAGCAATAATTATATTTGTGAAACAGGACAGAACACGAAAATCTGGAAATATTGGACTTGTTTGGACTTTGCTAAACTTGTAGGGGACTCTAAAGCATATGCCCTATTTCATGTCATTAATGTTTGGAAAAATACTCAGGAGAGGGGAAGAGGAGGGAGAGAGTTAAATGTAAGTAAAACAATTTTTTTTCTTAACAGTATCACTAAAGTGCATGTTTTTCTCTGCATGTTATAAAGTAAAGTTTTTCAGTAAATTTTAGGTGTAATGGGGCTACTAATGTAAATAGGTGCTTCTATTTATTCTTTTTGTTTCTTTCTCCCTTCTTCTCTCTTTCTCCTTGTTTAGTTTTAAGGAATGTAGTCACTGCAATGTAAAAATGGGAGGATCTGGTTAAAAGAGCATGACAAAAGAAGAGTTTGCATGCTTTTTCTCATTCTTGCATAGAGGAATGACTGTTAGCTTTATATAGTAACAAGTTTTGACAGAAAGCAAATAAATGAAAATGAATATTGAATATTTTAATGTCTTTTTTTCTAGAACAGTCCTGTATCTGGTTCTCATGCCACAAGCAGACAATCTGATAAAGAGAAATGGCTTGGAGAAAAATGTTTTCTTAAAGCATTCAAGTGTTTCCCAGCTAGGAGAGCTATAAAGATAAGGCAAAACCGGACAATGCTTAATAGAATCACAGGCTCTACCATACATCTTAGCATGGATAAACTTTCTTTCTGTTTAGCTTGAATCTGTGTGTGTGGCTGTCAGTTTGGAACTTATGTTCCTATTAAGGGGGTAAAACTTCAATATTTGAAGATGTTTTTATTACGTTAGTAGCTTGTAGGGGGTACGAGGTATGTGTGTATTTTTATTTGAAGGTTTTCAATAAAACATAAACATTTGTAAGATGTGACATAGGCTCAAATGGAGATGACAAGAAACAGTTGTATAAAAGATTAACCTGCAAAACAGTGTATGCATGTAAGGCAAAAGCTGGAACTAGTCACTTAACAAAAAAGCTTTTATGCATAAAAGGTGGGAATGATAATCCCTTAAGAATATGATTCTTTCTATAATGTCTTTAAACATTAATGGTCTCACAGATAAATCAAAGAAAGAAAGAGTAGTAAACTATATTAAAAATGTAGAGTGCAAATATCTATGCTAGATGAGACACACTTAGAAAAAACTAAACATGTGAATATGATAAAGAAAGGATTTTAGGATAGTTATTCAGCAGAATACATGGGGCAAAGGAAGAGAGGAGTACTTATATTAATTGCAAGAGGAGCTGCAATAGTAACAGAAGAAAAAAAAAGACAATAGTGGTAGATTTATAGTACTAAGGGGCTACTGACAAGGGAGGAAGATTACACTGGCATGTATTTATATTCAACTGAAAACTGCTACAATAGAGCTAAAGAAAATGCTGGAAGAAATAATCAGCTTTCAGCAAGGAATATTACTTCTAAGTGGGGACTGGAATTTAATTTGCAACAGTGAAGATGTGTCTAGGAGCCCAGAAAGGGAAATATTACAAAGGAGGGTAAATTTTAAATAAATTTCTGAAAATATCTGGCATGGAAGATTCAATACTAGGAATTCAGAGTGTATTTACATATTATTCCCCAAGATACAAAAAGTGGGCTAGGCTAGACAGAATGTACATTTCATAGGAACGTTTGCATTTAATTGAAGGCCTTGATACATAACCAATAACTATTTCAGATCATGCACCAATAATAACTAAAATAAAAACACAGGGTAGTGAAATAAAAATGAGATACTGGCACTTTCCCTCCTATCTATTGAAAAGAGAGGAATTTAAAGAATGGGTAGTGGAAATTATTCATTAGCTATTAGAGAAGATAGAAACAACTTCTGAAAATATAGCTAAGGAGTGGGATAAAATTAAAATGGAATTTAAAACTAGGCTAGAAATAGGGTTACCACCCGTCCCTCTTTGCGAGAGACAGTCCCTCTTTGGGCGGTCATGTCCTGTGAAGAAAACTTAAAAATCACAAATGTCTTGAGATTTTAGGACAAAACATATTTTCAACGTTTTCTTTAATAGTTACATAAAACTGTTATTTTACATCTGAAACACCTAAATGTTATATGAAATAGCATAAACAACTCAAATGCTACAAGAATAAGCTCTTAGTTGGGCAAAAAAGTGAATTTTTGTCTTTTGCACTGATCGTGGGTATGTTTTGTCCAGCAAAATCTCACGTTTCTACAAAAAATGTCCCACTTTGGGCATCTGAAAAGGTGGCAAGCCTAGCTAGAAATAAAAGAAAGGGAGATATGGTTAAGAAGTAACACAAATTATTTAGAGGGACTGACAAATATTAAAGTATTGCAAAATAGGGGGAATCTCACAGAACAAGAAGAGGAGCAACTACAGAAAGCTAAACAGAAATTAAGGGACTACCTTGACTATATGTATGAGTTTAGAAAGAGTGCTGTTAAGCAGATGTTTTTTGATAATAACTCTAGGGCACAAAAACTTTTAGCACAATGACTCGGACAACAGAAAGTAGAAAGGGCTGTCAACCAAGCTTAGGAAGCCTATTACAAGGAAAATAACTAGGGATCTTGCAGAAGTATTAGAGATATTTCAGAAATGTTATGAAAGTCTGCATAAAGCAGAAAAATGTGGAAATGAAGAAAAGGTACAAATGGAAATGTTTATGGAAGAATTAAATATTCTAAGGCTAGAGGTGGAGGAGGCTCAATTACTAACAGGATAGGAGGAGATGAGATAAAAATGGTGATGTATAACCAATCTACAGAAAAGTCTCAAGGATTAGATGGTATTTCTGTGGAAGTTTGGAAGCTAGGAGGGGGAAAAAACTGATGAAGATCTGGAAGGTTTTGTTTAACAGTATTTTCAGAGGAGGAGAAGTACCAATATCCTGGAAGAAAGCGGTAGTAGCTGTACTACCTAAAGAGGGTAAAAAATCCATCAGATCAAGCTTCATACAGGCCCAGTTTAATACTAAATCATGATTATAAAGTTTTTAGGTCTATACTGGAAAAAGTGGTGCCAAAATTGATAGATATGGATCAATGTGATTTTGTGGAGGGAAAGCAAACATTTGACAACATAAACAGAACAGTGATAATCCTGACGGAAGCGGAATGTAAGAAAATACCACTGTCTTGATGCAGAAAAAATATTTGACAGAGTAAGTTGAAATTTCATGAACAGAGCAGTGCAAGCATTTGCATTCCCTGATAAAATTAAAAGATTGATTAGGAGGATATATGAAGGATTAGAGGTGAAAATTAAAGTGGGTTGGATCTTCTCTGATAATCTCTGCTTGGACAGAGGAACTAGGCAGGGGTGTCTTCTCTCCCCTTTGTTATTTGCATTATATATAGAACCATTGGCAAAGAAAATAAGGGACTCAGAAATTCAAGGATATAATTGCTATGGTAGTCAAGAAAAGCTGGCACTATTTGCAGATGATATTATTTTATACCTGACAAAACCAGAAAGAGACATTACAGTGTTGTGGAACATACTGAAACCATTTCAAACCTTTTTGGGATACCAAATTAATGAAGCAAAAACAAAAGCAATAGCAGTAAATTATGTACCTACATACGAACTAGTTCAGCAATATCCATATTTACAGGGATATGATAAAATGAAGTATTTAGGAATATGGATTAAAATGATACTAGTGTGGCAGCTAAGGATATGTGGGAAGAGACTAAAAAGATAACACAAAAACTGAGAAAATAGAAGCTCTATTTTATGGATATTGATAGTAAGATACAAGCAGTTAAAAATGTTTTTACTACCTTTAGTCTTATAAACTGGTCAGGCATATTTTTATCAACCAGAGGATAAATTGTGGATAGAAATTAATAAAAAGCTGAAGGATTTTATCTGTGAGGGGAAGACAGCAAGAGTCAAGTGGAATAAGCTTATTATTCTTGTAGAATATGGCAGATTGGGATTACCTGAGTCTAAGGGGTATTTCAGAGCAACACAGTTAAGGCTCCTATATATATATAACACAAGCAGAAAACTATAATTCAAAGTGTAAATAGATGATGATGAAACAGGGGGAGCTTAAGTAACAGGGAGAAACTAGAATTTTGGATGAAGACCTTTAAGGAGAACAGCAATAATCATACAGAATATTATATTCATTAAGTAGCAGAAGGTCTTCTAAGAACTAAACCAGCACAGGAATGAAGAAAAAAGATTCTGCCAATAGGGATGACTGCAGTTAGGGATACAGACAATAGGCAAGAGGGGGCGAGAATGTATTGGAGAAAACTGGAAAAGGAACCAAGGTACTGGGAACAAATAGCTAGAGAGGGAAAAGTAATAGAATGTGAAGATGCCAAGAATTTATTTGGACTGCAGGCTAAAGACTGCCTTCCATATCAAGGTTTGATATCAGCGTATAGGCAAAGAAAAAATAATGGGCGGGCTAAATGAAAGACCAGCACTGGTAGAGTTTTTAGTAGAATCTAGAACAGAGGTTACCATTAAGAAAGGAATAATTAGTATAGCATATAAAATATTGCATGATAACTATAATAAACAGAGGAGGTTAAGAAGGACCGGGAAGAGACATTAGATAAACAATTCTCAAAGAAATAATGACAGGATATGTGTATGTCTCCCAAATATGCAACAAAATCTAGAAGATTTTGGATCTTTGCCTGGAAGTGCTCACATAAGTATTTTTATACCCCCAAGTAGGCTTCAAAGAATTTTTCCTCAGGCATACAGCAAATGTTGGAGGTGTGATGGGGCAGAAAAAGGTAACTGGGAACATATTTTCTGGAAGTGTAATGGGTCGGTAGACTTTAAAGATTCCCTAGTTGGAGTGACCAGGGTAATGATTTTTTTGAGCTATGATACAAACGCGGAATTGCCTGGGCATAGTAAGACCTTGCTGAGTCTAATTATGATGGCTGCCAAAAAAGCAATTAATAGAAAATGAAAATCAGTATCTAAACCAACTTTACTAGAAGTAGTAAAGATAGTAACAGAGTTAAAACAACCTGAACTGGGATCTTTAGAAAAGGGTAGGTGCAAATTACATAGGAAAAAATGGGACCTGTGGGATCATTACATGCAGAGGAGAAACTAGGCTTAAAAGAAGGTAGGATATGTAATGGTTGACTAACAAAGACTGGATATGTTAAAGGTGATATATAATGTTTGCAGCTACAGCTGTGTTGCATGGTTTGAAATGTATAATGTTTGCAACTGAGATTGTGCCGCTATGGTTTATTGTCATTTATATAAATGTAACATGGCCTATGTCATACATGATAAATTAATAAAGATGTTTCTTGTTTAAAAAAATCCATGTAGGCACAGGTCTCAAAGGGAACAGAGTTTTTCCTGCTATGAGAGAGGTAATACTTGATAAATAATTAGCAAGAATAGAATAGTTTCTCTACAGCAATAAGTAGGGGCTGATAGCTATTTGTTGCATTGGCCCCTTGACAGTTTTTTGTGTGCATCTCAGCCAAGCCCAGTCATACAAACCTTTACTGTTTTTGCCCTAACTCATTACTCAGTTTATAATAACAAGTATAAAACTGCATGTAAATTTTACTCACCTAGACAACATCTGGTATTTCTTTTTTTTTCCAGGGGGGAGGTTGTCAGGAAAATATAACTTCAGAGAATACATTTATAAGATCTTCAGTTCCTCCTTCCCATGCAAACATTTGAAACCAATTAACTGTGGCCTCAAGGTGTTCACATTTATTTGAATTCCAGCAAGAGAGTTGTCAGTTGGAGTGAGGAAAAGTAGACACTGTGACAGTTAATGAAAATTATAGAAATCATTGGAACAAATACAATGTTAATCAGAATCCAGATTTGTCCTGAATTCCCAAAGTAGCATAACAACTACAGTGTCGACATATGTTCAGATCTTCTTCTTCTGTGCTTATGCTCTGACTGCCAAAACTACTAGACAGCTCCCAAAACTCTAAGTTCATTGCAGTAGACTGGCCGCTTGATATACTTGTATCATTTGGTAGCTACAAAAGCTAACATTATTCAATAATTTTACCATGGATCATGTTATTCAAGTCAATCAGTGGCCTTGACTCACCATGACAGCTTTTTTTTAACTCTTCTCAAATGAGATGCAGCCACTGAAACAAGCAGCAGGGTAACCAGAGATTAATTCATAAACTGAAAAGTCTGACAGCTCATATTTAAATTATAATGAACTGAAGAACAAAACATCTCCAAAATATTATAATAAAACTCTACAGTGTCTAAACTCACTACTGTTTTGCATTCCCATCCCATTATCCCCAGTGAATGAACTGCCAGATGGGAGAAGAGCTGCACTCTGTTCCCATAATGTGGGTGGCTGGACTCTGGAATCTAACTGTTGTTTCTCTCAGGCAAATTGAAAACTCTTCTACTTTTAAAAAGTACCAGCACAGTCCCGTTCTCAAAACGTGGCTATGTCGCTGTTCTGCTGCACCTGGTTAGTCTTTTCTGTAACAATATCCTTCACCCACATTTCAATGAAACTGTACCACAAGGCTGTCTTTAAGCACTGCCTCCAAGTTCTTTTGTGTATATTGTATATATTATGAATATCCTCCTCAGTCTATGTATCGTATTAATACTAATGGATAGGTTGTCACTGCTGTGTAGTTGAATTAGTTTTACTATGTATAGCCTTACATATCCAAGTACTGCATTCTATAGAAGCTGGCAATGTTTATATTGCTGTGTGCTGTAAATTCTTTTGGAGTGTCTCTTACTGTGAGCTTTAAAATGTTTTCTGAACTGTCTATTACTATTTGCTTTTAAATTGTTTTGGAGCTTTTATCCCTGGACCTTCACTGAAAAATGGTCTTGCATAGCCCAGATAGACTTTCCATGTAACAAATGCACATATAATACATAAAAAAATAAATACAGAAATTCATGATTTTCATAGCATTAATTATTTTTCTTTTTTACATAGTAAACCAACTACATAACTTTTCAGTAACTTCCCATTTGACCTCATAAAAGTTGACGTACTCTGCAGTACTCTGCATCTTTAGTGTCCCATGTGATCCAAACTGCAGCCACAAATATGAATATGTTTTCTTGTATTACACCTTTACCTCACTCAGATGCAAGTAATAACACATCAAATTTATATCACAGATTTTCTGTCACATTCATTTTCAAAGTAAGTACTAGCATTATTATAAAAGTTTCACAATTATGAGTTTTTTCCCTGATTCGTGATGCTTGACATGAGTCTGTGGGAAGGGACACTTTATAAGTGAATTCTGCAAAACCATGTTGTAGTATTGTCGTAAACTAAAGCAGTATAGATAGGTAGTTGCCTCTTTAAAAGAAAAAAAAAATATCACCAATGTGAAAAGCAACCACTTTGGGAGGAGAGGTAAGAAAATGCTAGGAAGTTTGAGAGGAAGTTTTGTACAACCATACACATCTTCCAGTGATACTGAATATGAAGTGGAAAATACAGGCGGAATTAAAAAAAATGATAATAGTAATAACCAGCTTTGGGAATGGGAGTTGTCCAGTATTTGCCTGTTTGTGCTTTCATTACCTTTGGTGATCTGACTACATCTTTGGTGAGTCAATATTGCATAACTTACATCCCAAAGTGAATATCTGGTTAAATATGCACTACAGTTTACATGTCTCAGCAGTTCTGCCTTTCACATTTAATGCTAACATATTAATATGCAACATTTCAGAAAGTAAGGCAGGAAATGTTGCTATAAGCAGGAACATAAATAAATGTAAATGTACATTTTACAATGTACTCTTATTTTTTAATCTTCATACAGAAACAATGCTATCCACCCATCAGTGTGAACATTGGCTTTTGGTTATGGTCACAGTTGATGAGACATCCCGGCCCCAAATACAAAATGGTAAAAAGGGCATTGATGCCTACACAAAAACACATTATGGTGACTGGATACAATATAATAAGAAATACCAGGCTACATAAAAAAGCTGTACAGTGAACGAGTTTTTAAAGATTTGGTCAAAAAAATGAAATATACAGAAAATGGAAAGGCAGATATTTTGCATGTAATTCACTTTAGTTTGGCACTGATGATTGTTAAGTTTGAAATGAGTTGTGTACATTGTTTCAACCCTGACAAACTGCAAGAACTGAAACAGTGAGATTTATGTATTTACTGAGAGGGTAAGCCCACTAGACGCAAGTGTCCCTTTTGAGAGGTGGTCTAGGAATATTGTCTGGTTATGTGTGTTGCTCAGAGTCATACACTAGGCAAATGGAGGTGGTAGCCTGGACTACAAGAACCAACTCATTGACAAAGCTTAGACCTTAATATTCTGTGCTAACTGCCAGACAGTCCAAATGCAGTCTCTTCTACATCAGCAGCAGTAGAATCCATAGCTGAGCAATACAAGCCCATCCTCATGAGCTACATTCAGGACAATTTACCACAATCACAATACATGGCTGTTTGGAATTCTGCCTTTTCACAATCAGTTTCGACATTTGTACTATTAGTTTCCCATGTATTCAGATTAGCTATAAAATGTTGCTATAATATATTGCAAGAGAAAACATTTTTAAGAAAACATTTTGGCAGGAATCTCTGGAAATATATTGTGCTTATGGACTGTAGGAAATTTAACCTGTGAACCCAGTAAACATGCATTTTGAACAGATGTAGCTGCAGCTTTGTTTACTGAGCAGAACAGAATAAAAATGTAGATACATAAATCAAGTATGCTTGCCTTGGTATTTGAAAGTCATATAATGTATGAATGGGTATGATAGGAAAACATGAAAAAGTTCTGCAGTTTGTCTAGTTTGACCATATAAATAATGATCTAAGCATGTTATTCATGATATATGCTACTTGCCACCTCATATTATCTGTGACTAATAGCAGTCTTTTAAACTGAAAAGGTGAGAATACACAAGACAGAATGAAAGTGAACCAGATGAATGTGGTAAAGAGATTGCTTACTTTTTGAAAAAAAATAGAACTAAATAGAAGTATAACCTGAAAATTTGTGTAGAGTCACATTCTGCATGTTTGTTTTTTTCCGCAGCACCCTGGACTAGGTATATTGAACTGAAGCTACTTACTTAGTAGTGCAGCGGTCTTAGGGACTTACAACCTCACTGGCACCACATTCTTCATCTCTTGCACTTTCTGTGTCTCTCTCCTCAGTTCAGAGCTTTCTCTCAGAACTGTTACTGAGTGGCAGAATGTAAACTGTTTATGTAAATCTTGCATACTTACATATTTACAGTTACAGTATGTGCTTGTAGCTGCTTTAAGAGGAAAGCCATAAAAACTTTTTCCAGCTCATTGCCAGAAAAATTAGATAACTTAGTCTAACAGCTCAGTCATTTCCCTGACCTAAGTCCATACTCTGCCTGTGGTATCATCCAGTAGCATTCAGTAACACCACTAGTAAGGCACCAACTGCCCTTTGCCTTTATGAAGCTGGAATCATGCATTACATGTAGAGCAGATCATGTTCGGAGCTGTTTTCATAGACCAAAAATTAAAGTTCAGTTAGTCATTCTGTGTGTGTGTGCATGTGAGTGTGTGTGCATGTGAGTGTGTGTGCATATGTGTGTGTGTGTGTGTGTGTGTGTGTGTGTGTGTGTGTGTGTGTGTGTGTGTGTGTGTGTGTGTGTGTGTGTGTGTATGCATGCGTGTGTATGTATATAGTTATGAGAAGGATGAAAGCTCACAAGAGCAAACATCAAAAGTCAACTGGGAACATCAAAAACCTGGAAGGTCAGACAGCAAAAACCTTGACTGTGCAGGATCATGGTACAGTGGGGATTGGGGTTTTGCTCTTTTCTTACTGTAGCGCAATCTTGGAGTTTGTATAAATAATTAGCAGGGAGTGTGGGAGGTGCAGGGAGGCTTGCCACTCTGCAAAAAAGCAGGTGGTGTTTTTTTTTTTTTTTTGCCTTTTTTTTGTTTGTTTGATGCTCCCATTTCAGTTTTAACATTCACTCTTGTGAGCTTTCATCCTTCTCATTTGGTTCTCTCTCTCTCTCTCTCTCTCTCTATATATATATATATATATATATATATATATATATATATATATATATATATACACACACACACACACACATATATATATATATATATATATATATATATATATATATATATATATATATATACACACACACACACACACACACACACATATATATATATATATATATATATATATATATATATATATATATAGTGACAACCCACCACTGGACCAGTAGTCAAGGAGCCTCAATTCTTACCTCTGGCAACAGTGGGGTAGGTACACTGGGAGGATGACAAGTACACACACAGTATTTCCAGATGCAGCTCTTTGCATCAAGGGCAATTTCCCTTAAGAGCACACAGAGACCACAGTCCCTCTTTCTCCAGATCCCCAATAAAACTCCCCACTGGCACAGCTATAGACTTGAGATCTCAGCTTAGTGGCCTAGCCAAGACTCCAGCACCCTCTCTGTCCAACCAGTGCTTCATGTCCTTGCCCAAGTAGCTGCCACACACACACACTCTTTGAGGTTTGATTTACACACACACACACACACACACACACACACACACACACACACACACACACACACACCTGGGAAAGGCTGGCACAGGTTTACTAGCTATGCCTCCTTGTGCCCAGCCTATAAGGTAGTTATCACTGCCACCAGCCAACTCCAGCCAACTCCTTATCAGCTACTGTAAGGCCCTTAACAAAGGGTGTTCAATCTTATTGTGTAATAATATTAATACAAATGTTAGTTTGACCAAGAGAAAGGCTATTAGGAGTGGCCTAGACAGCGTCATCAAATAAATATGCAAGTACTCTTAAAACTTAAATATCTCTAGACAGATCAGCCACAATGAAAGGTTTAAATATATTTAATAATAAATAATAAAACAGCAAGAAAATACTCAGTATATATTCACAGTGACATCAGAGATCAAAATCACAGGAAATATTTAAAACAACATTGCAGGACAGTCTTAAATAAACAAAAATATCTAAACTAAGCTTTTCTATTTTCCTGACTATATCTAAGAGAATTATACTGTTCTCTAGAAACTTATTTCATAAGAGCAAGGCAGATGTGTGGAGAATGGATCTTGTCAGGTGAAAGACAGAATACAGAATGCACTGTCTCACTAAGAGACTCCTCAGATTAATATCTCAAATATTACTGCTGGGATAGCTTGCAGAATGACATTATTTCTTGCCATCTGACTCTATCCCAGGTGAAACCCCCACTGCTGGAAGCTTGGCAGTATTTAGCATCTACCTGTGAAAATACATAGAACTCAGATTTTTGGCAGATGCTGGAAGTCATAAAACAATTGCATTCCTTCACATTTCAAAACTATTAATTAGTTAATTCCGAAGACAATACAGAGAGCACCCTAGTTTTAGACATTGTGTCTCCTTTCTGCATTGAAACTGAAAGATACCATCTTTTATGACGTAACCATAAAGCAATTTAATTTTAGCTATATTTCTGAAGTTAACCTCCTGTATTCCAGTTTTCACTGTTAAAATATATACATTTAAAAAGTTACAATAGTGCATGCACATTTCTGTTCTATTCCAGTAGGGCACACTGTGTTTACATTTCAAACAGCACTTTGCAAAAACCTTTTCAACATACACTTCTGTACCAGCAGTTTGATATATACATGACATACAGTTCTAATACATTTGTAATACAAGCATCTTATATAAATCATGTTGATATTCACAAATTACATATAATTATTTACAAAATTCCAGATAGCTGTGCTGGCAGTATCCCCCTTTGCCACGTGTGTGTATGTGTGTGTGTGTGTGTGTGTGTGTGTGTGTGTGTGTGTGTGTGTGTGTGTGTGTGTGTGTGTGTCTGTGTATGTGTGTGTGTGTGTGTGTGTGTGTGTGTGTGTGTGTGTGTGTGTGTGTGTGTGTATGTGTGTGTGTGTGTGAGTATATATATATATATATATATATATATATATATATATATATATATATTTCATATATGTATATCTGTATTTAAATATGTATAGAGAGAAAGAACATATATGTTTCTGTATTTCTCTTTGTGACTGTAATGAGAGCAGAGGCTCTTATTGGTCCAGTGACAGTATCACCCAGTCACCCACTCGGTATGTTGGAGATCATAGGTTTGAGCCCAAAATTACAGATAATATTATTGGTCCAGTGGCAGTATCACCCAGTCACCCACACGGTATGTTGGAGATCATAGATTTGAGCCCAAAATTACAGATAATATTATCCTTTCACTTTCTGTCTGATGGAATATTAAGGAGTTCTTAAAGAGTTCTTTCTTGTGGTCCATGGGTTTGATTCCCTCAGCCTCCACTGACTAATTGTGTGACTCTGAGCAAGTCACTTAATCAGACAGTGCTTCTGGGCTGAGTTTGCAAAAGGTTCAATGAGATCCATGCCCTGCCCTAGTTAATAAATACAGTCAAATAAATAAACAATGAAGGGAGTTGCTGTTTGTTAAGCCATATTATGTATGCTTGAACTTAAGCTGAATTAATTCAGAAAGTGGATGTGCAAATACAAATAAAAGGAATACCAGAAGAAATTATTTTAATACAAAAAAATCAAAGCAGTATGAACAGTGGCTAAGTGTCATCTAGACCTATAAAACTTCAGTGCTAGTACACTCAATAGTCATAGGATCACAGGAACTACAAGGCAAGTAAGTCTCTTGACCATAAGCACCTTGCCAAATACGACCCTCAAGATTTACTCCCCACTTTTGAAGTTCCTAGAAATATACCATGCCCTTTTTTAATTTTCCAACAAAAGTGCATTGCATTGCATTTCTTTGTGTTAAATATAAGCAACCGTGATTTGGATCAGCCTTCCAATTTCATGGAGTCCTGTTTTAGCATGGTCTCCTTGAAAATATTAAAGTCAGAGCCTTCAATTTTTTTTACTGAGAAAATATTATGGTCATGTCAGTTTTGACAAGTGTTTGAACAGGTACATTCCAAAAAGGGCATTATACTTAATGATTGACTTAATGAGTGCTGAGTGAGGAATGATTATGTCCCCGCCCCTGGAACCATACCTTTAGTTATAAGCTGTGCGATGAAAAAGGGCTTCTTTTACAACAGTGGATACATAATTATCAAAGGACAGTTCATTATTGACATAGGTTCCAACATCCATCATGACTATCTCTACCTATGTTCCTCTCCAAGATAACTAGCCATATGATTTTAATCTAAACCAAACCCCCTTTTCACATCTTTCAGCTAACACCTTTTTGAACTTAAACCTCCTACCCACCTTACTTTTCATCTTATGCCAGTTTCACCATCATTAGAATTTCTCTGTGACCTCTTTACCTTTCTTCTCCAGTACTTAACCTCCCTGTCCATCAGTCTCTCACTTCCTCATTCTCTTCTCTAGCTTCCACTCTCCTCTCTCTCTTTTTCCTGTCTACTAATCCATCACTATTCCCACCACTTTTTTAACTCAATAACTCACATCTTTGATCTACCATACTGCTACTGCTATTCATTTTTGCTCCTGAAAAGTTCAGCTGTTGAAATGTTTCCTGTATTGTGACTGTATATAAAATAAGTCATACAACTTGTACTGCTGCTCCGTTTTTCACTTCATATTTGCACATTACGTATACCCTTGCATTTACTGCTGATATTGCAATGTGAATGTTATGTATGTTCATACCCTGTTGCAGTTATAGCTGTACATAGCCTTTTATACTTTTGCATTTTGTTATTGTATCAGTAAGCAATATATACATGCTGTCATAGTATCTGATCTCATTTTGTATTATTGTCACTTGTTATTGCAGCTTTTCTTCCTGGAGAGCTTTTTCTTTGGTGAAAAAGGGTCTTGTATCTATTTGGACTTTTCCAGTAAACAAAAGCAATCAATAAATAAACATTTTTTTCAGGGGTGTGTTGTCAAAGTGACAGTTACAAGGGGACTTGCACTTGCCAAAAGATACAATTGTACATTTATTGACATGTATCTTTAGTCCATTGTTTTGACACCAATTATTTGTTTGGGACAGGTCCTCTTGGGGGATCTTGGTGTCATCTGGAGAGATTATGATGGCACCAAGTTTGCAGTCATCTGCAGACTTGGTCAGCCAGAAACCCTTAATATTACCTTTGAACTTCCAGAAGTAAATACCAAAGAAAAATGGATGAAGGGCTGAACCCTGGGCTACAATGCTAGTGACAGTTTTTTTGGAGGAGGTAGAGCTATGTGCCCTTGCCTCCTACATTCTATTTGTAAGCCACTTTGCTATCCAAGAAGTTACATAGGGGTTAACATTTAGCTGGGAGAGTTTTTTATATGATAACTGAGTGTGGGATGGCATTGAACACTTTTGCAACATCCAGATATGCAGTGTGCGCCGATGTACCCTCATCCATTGCTTAGTAACATTTTTTAAGAAACCATGTAGCTTAAGTAGGCAGGACCTGTCCTTGATGAATTCAGACTGGCTTGGGTCAAGAGTATGTAGATTACCTATGTTCTTATTTATTAATTCCATAAAGATACTTTCCATAGCCATATATATGAGATTGGTCAGGCTTATGGGTCTACAATTATCCAGGTCAGTTAAAGCCCCATCTTTATGCAAGGGAATGACTGTTGCTGTCCTCCATTTATCCAGCATGTTGTCCATTTTGAGACTGATATTGAATAGCCTCTGTAGGAGGTTTGACAAGTCATGTTTCAGGCTGACCAACAGGTGACCTGGTATTTTATACCGTCCCATAGATGTAGTGTTCTTATCCTTAGCTAGTGTCTTGAGAATTTGTTCTTGGGGGATTTGATGGGGGTGTAGATGTGAGTATGTGAGTTGAGAATATTGGAGGGGAGAAGGAATAAAGTTTGAGCTAAATTTGTCCCCTAGAAGATTGACTGTGTCATTTGGGTCTGAGCATATGGTGCCATTTATTTTAGCTCTTCACAGTGCTGGGCATTGTTTCTGTGATTTATACATAGTTAATGAAGGCTTTGTGGTTACCCTTCACCTGGGTGGCTATTTTTATCTCATATCTGGCTTTGGTTGGTTTGATCAGAGTCCAGAGTTTTCGTATATTTTTAGTAAGATCATTTCTGACATCTTGAGAGATAGATTGAGTTTTGTTTGCAATTATTTTTTTTCTATTACCATAGAGCCTGTTTGTATTAGGGTTCTATCAAAGGCAGTTATTTTTGAATTTGGCATTGTATTTATTAATACTGGGGACAGATGTACATGTACAGCTATTTACATGTGCATAGAAATTGGCAGTAAATGATTCCACATCAACAGTGGGGTCTTCAAGGTGGAAGAGGTTTTTAAACTTTGCTAGGTTATCACTCAATATTTAGTAGAGTAGTCATTGCATAATCTCAGAATACCAAGGTATTAGAAGATGCTTCAAGCTTCAGTCTTATGGTTAATGTGACTGATTTATGGTCTGATTTAACCAGGGAGGAAGTTGCATTTGTTGGAGAGCAGAGTTGCCCTATATTGGTAAGAACCAGGACCAGGATTTTATCACCCTTAGTTGGTATAGTCCAGAATGTTTGTATTGATGAAGTCCAAAAATCTCTAGGCATAAGTGTTTGAGGATGTACAAGTCCACCAGTTCATGGAGTGGGTAGTTGAAGTCTCCTAGGAAAATGGTGCTTGCCTTAATATGCAGGGACTCCATACTAATTAAGTGGGAGGAATGGGTAAAGGGGGACTGAAAGGGGGGGTCCTATAGTTAGCTTTAGCTATTTTCCTGTTTTTTTTTTTCTACTAGGTTAATGTAGAGTAACCCAAGCTCTGCATGTCTTGTCCATTTGTGTCCTCATGGTGATCAGTGATACTTATTTATTTTCTTGTTATTAACTGAATCTGCTGATTTAATTCTTTGCTCCTGTTTTTTAGAGGGATAATCTTCCTTTGATCGTTTCTGTCTTGATCTGTTATATGTAATATGTACCTTTTAAATAAACCTCTCAGCTATAATCCTCACTATGCTGTATCTCAGTGACTTCATTAATGTCCAGATAGGCTCCTTGTTGAAATGTCAGCAGTCAAAATGCTAAGTGTCAAAAAGCAGAAAAAAAGACCAAAAAACATAGGAGAAGAGCAAATCTAGAAAATTGTTCTTCTTAAAATTTATTTTTGGTGTGGGTGGTAATCCTGCCCCCCCCCCCCGACACACACACATCTGCTAAACTTATATATACCAAGATCACCATACCTCAGAGAAAAGGGAATATTCTGAGAAATGGCATCTTGGACTTTGTATATGTAAGTCTGTTCAGACATTTATTCTCTGTATTTCAGAACTCGCTCAAGCGGGTCCCAGCATTTGAAATGGTTATCATCCAGATGCCTTTATCACATCAGTTCTACCAGTTCATGGATCTTCTTACTTTATTTATTGATATCGACACAATCCTTAGGTCTGTATACTTTTCTTCTGTCCCATATTCTGAAAGCCTCACCCTAGTCTTGTTGGATTTTTAAAGACTGCACCTTTACATTGTTGTCTGACAATGTCAGTTTTGGTGTACATTTCTTACTATAGCAGTAATCACCACAGGCTCAATGTTGATTACTGCTATAATAATCACCAGTAATCCTGTCAGTTGTGATAGTTTAGATATGACCAGAGTGTTTACCATGAGTACAAACTCTGAATGTCATTGTGAACAAAAGGCCAATCTGTGATCATTGCTATGATAGAACATCATTGTTTAAAGGACATGTACACACTAAACTCAATTTTACCTCATCTTAGAGTAGTTTCCTTTGATCCCTACATTATCCATTTCACCGACAGCTTACAATACTGAATTGCAACATACTAAATCTTAAACCATAGAGAAGCACACTTAGAACACTAATAACTAACCCTTTCCAGAACTTAAAAACTACTTACTAACCCTTTTAACAGAAACAGGACAATGTACAACCAAACTAGGTGGCGGGCTACGACCCCTCACACCCCCTAAAGTGGAGGGCTGTGCCTCCCACACACCCATAATTATATATACTAACTCCAGGATCACACTACAGTGAGGAAAAGGGCATATACCTTTAACCTGCCTTACAGTATTCTACACGCTGTCACTACTGCAGGGAACACACAAAACATTCACTAAATTACTTTAGATACTGCCCATAAAAATGTAAATAGAAAAACCCACATTTAGAAACACTACAACACTACTTTCTACATAACTATCAGAATTCTAACAGCACTATAAGTTACAGCAATTCTTTTTATCACAAACAAGTCACAGTTGAAGGAAAACCCACAAGTCTATGTCTTACTTGTCAGTGAAATAGGTGTCAGTCAAATGAGTTTTAGGTCAAATGAAATTTAGGTCAGTTGAGTGCTGGTCAAATGGGTGTCAGTCAAATGAAATTCTGGTGAAGTGAAATAGACCCATATATATATATATATATATATATATATATATATATATATATATACACACACACACACACACACACACACACACACACACACACACACACACACACACACACACACACACACAAACATACACACACACACACATATAGTATAAAATCTAAGCATTCTTTAATGTTTCTCCCCTTGTGTGGCATTTCTATGCTATTCATCTTTATCAGTGCAAACAATATTGGATTTGCAAGAAATCATATGGTGGTCTATGTAAACTTAAATCCCAATCTCTTATATCTTAATATCCATTGCATTTAAGATTTAAGGCCCAGGACAATCCCATCTAACAAGGTGTTTGTCATCTTGATGGCTTTCCCTACCACTGAGGCATAATTTCCAACCTATAGACATTGAAAATATGAACAAAGACCCTTGAAAAATATGAACATCCAGCTGAAAATCTGGACATATAATTTACATACAATTTGAATACCAAATGACACAGAACTCTTCCCATTTCCAGTAGTAATGTGGGATACTAGTAAGAAACACATCTAAAAAATGAGTGACAAAATGATGGCAAAATATAAGCACGTTATCAAAATGATAGTATAAAATCTGTAGACTTTAATGAACTATATACCAAAATTTTACCACACGAGGTCATTTATTTTTGCTTCTTAAGAGGGAGTTGTAAAATATGTCTCCTCTTTCTTTAAGTTGTTGTTGTTGCCACTAGTGTGCTGTTCATGTAGCATGGTTTTCTATGTACAAGACAGCTTCAAAAATCACATCTGATGAGTGGGAATCAGAACATTGTGTCAGGGGGTAAATCAATCCTGAAAATGGGACATACATCCAAAAACAGGGATGTCCTAAATCAGGCCTGAAAATAGGAACATTTCTCCAAAATAGGGATAGTTGAGAGGTTTGCACTGAGGCCATAAGCCCACTGAGTGTTGGAGCCTCAGATTTACTGAGTAGAGATGAGCCATATCTGTTGTCATAGATCAATGTGCAGCTCAGGAAATGTGACACATCTGGGTATCAGAGTGAGTGAGTGAAGGATACCTTAGCTAAAAAATAGTAGTATTTCACAAAAGCAACACATTTAATTGCTGTCTGCACCTAAAGTAAAAAGGGGCCCATGAACATCTGTTCAGATGATGACAAATAGTTTATAAATGAGTGGTAAACAATGTACAATTACTTTGTCCAGAAATTCTTAAATAAGCAGAGATTCATAGTACTCCTATTATGAGTGAATGGCGGAATAACCTGATGCAAAATTAAAGGCAAACAAAAGTCATACTGGGGGGCACAATGTAATATAGAAAATAAGAATCTTTCATTAAAACGTAAAATCACATCTGTCCCTCTCTGACCATTGTTGCGTAAAAGAACTTAAAATATTACCCTGTAGAGTGATGCAAGGACGTTAGCTGTGAGACTAACAGATAAATCAGAAGCCCACTTCCATGAATTTTATAATTTTATCCAAAACAGTGTGACCTCAGAGATAATTAAGTTTAGTAAGGAAGTATGAGGATGAAGCCCCTACATTGATTGGTACAGGGATCTTACCCTGCATACCACCCAAACTGTCATTTTTAGCGTTTGAATGGCTACATTCAGTGATGTAATTCTGACAAAATGGTCATCACTTCCATGACCTACATCCTACTGGGAAACAAGTCTACATCACATGGGATCACCCATTACCAACAGTTCAAAAAATAGATGTGAGAAAACCAGATATAGTGGTCCATGAAAAGAAGACAAAAGTAGCATTGATCATTGAAATCACTACACCCAGTAACTACAGTGTCTTGCATACAGAGACACACAAAGTCATAAAATATCAGGATTTGCAGGCAGAAATAAGAGCAATGTGGAAGAAAGATACCCAGACAGTTCCAATAGTAGTAGGAGCAATGTGTCTCATAAAAAATAATCTACAGTCGTATTTAGATATGTTACTGATACATGTAACTCTGTATGAACTGCAGAAGGAGTCATTACAGGGCACATTGCAGATGCTGCGAAGAGCACTTCTGGCTGACATCAAAGATCAAAACGATTCTAACTTCATGAACTTTAATCATACTTTGACTTAGGAATGGGGCCCTTCCTGCCAGCCCCTCAGACAGCAAAGCCACTAATCAAACCTGGGTTGTCTGAGCATAGTTGAGGCTTTATCCCTCTGTGTTGTTGTGCTGGCTGTCATGTGGCTGCCAACCTTCTTGGTTTAAAATGTGCAAAAAATAATCTCAGGCATGTCTTAGAAGGAAACAATTATAAAGTTTTAGCAGCCAGAACTGCTGGACCCATTTACATTTCTGAAGCTGACTTTTTAAGACGGAAGGAACCATCACAAAAATCCATGTTTTTGATGTTGAGATGATGTGCTTGACAGAATATTTCAGGCCATTGTGAAATTAGAGACAGGGGTGAGGTTATTTAAGACAGCTTAAAGTGGTTACATAGCAAACACGAGGCTATGAAAGAGAAAGTGGACTTTATTTCAACCTATTTGATGAAGAAAAATTAGACACTAAAGACCCAAATGGAAATTTTGGAGAAGAATACTTTTTGCAAGAATGTCTGAATTGCAGAAATTAAGACCAATATGTAAATGAGAGTTTGGATTAATTTCTAAAGGGGAGAATGTTGTGTATTTATATACATATACACACACAAGGGTCTACTTTGAAATCCCGACGCCCAGAAGATAGACATTCAAAATCCTGAGACGAAAATCACGAAATTGCTGAAACTCAAACATTGGAATTTTACTAGGGTAAGTAAACACTGACCAAATGGAAATGAAACTCACATCGAGGTAAGTAAAACCCACCTAGGTGGGGGACTATGCCCCCCACACCCCCAATGTGGGGGGGCTGTGCCCTCCACATCCCCCTAACTGTATAAGCCAATTCCATAATCATACTACAGTGTAGAAAAGGGCATGTTGGGCAAGTGTTTACTTACCCTAGTAAAAATCCAACATTTAAGTTTCCGCGGTTTCGTGATTTTCGTCTCAGGATTTTAAACGTTGATCTTCTGGGGTGTCGGAATTTTGAAGTAGGCCCACACACACACACACACACTATATATATATATATATATATATATATATATATATATATACATATATATATATATATATATATATATATATATATATATATATGTATGTATATATATATATATATATATATATATATATATGTATATATATATATAGATAGATATAGATATATATATAGATATATATATATATATATATATATATATATATATATAGATTTATTAGTTATTTTACATTTGTTGACCGGGATTGTCCGACTGGATGCATGTCCATTTTCAGTGGAGGCCCGGGGAGAAAAGCTCCACCTTACATAGTAAACATTAAGATACAACAAATTATAGTAAAAGATTTAAAAAATACAATTACATTACAAATCAGAGACATGATGGATTACATTGGTTACATAGCATCTGAATCATGTGATGATATGAGTATTTCAGTGGTTACATAGTATCTGAGTCTTGTGATGGCAGTATAAGTCCAATTTAAGGGAGGGATGAAAAGGGAAAATAGACTAGAATATTTACATTCATGCATTCATGATAACATTGTTAGATTAAATAGCATTCAAGGTGAGCTAAGGTGTTTAGAAATTGAAGGAGTTTAGAAATTCAAGATGGAGTAGAGAAATAGTAGGCCAGGTGGGGAGAGTGCAATTGCACTTCCAGTTGGAGGAGAGGTAGGAATGCAGTTGAGATTTGAAGTTATCAAAGTTTTCTGTGGTTCTTAATGAAGGAGGGAGAGAATTCCATTTTTTGACTAAGGAAAAAGACAAGAGAAGCTGTCCAGGAGGGCGGTTTAGTTTGTAGACAGTGATTAGGTTTAGGTAAGCAGATCTTAGTGGCCTGTGAGGGGTGTATGGTTGTAGTATGTTGGATAGTGCAGGGCATTTAGTAGGATTAAATAATAGCCTGTGGGCAGTAGTAAGTTGGAAATAGTCTAGATAGTTGGGGAGTTCTAGCCAGTTTAGTAAGTAGAGGGCAGAGCAATGATGGCAGGAGTATTTGGCTTTGATGGCGAATTTTGAAATTTTATTATAACAGCTTTCCATTTCGGAAGAGATGGAGGTAGATTAGTTGGTTAGTAGAGGAGCACCATACATTAGTGAGGGAAGTAGATAGGTAGTGGTGAGAATAGTAATATTTTGGATTTGTTAGCATTTAGAGAAAGGTGGTTTTGAAGCATCCAGTTCTCAGTGGTGGACAAGGCAGTTTGAGTCTTTGTTTGAAGCTCAGGGAGGTTAGTGGCACAGCAGATTAAAGTAGAGTCATCTGCATATTGTACGATTTTGGTATTAGGAATGGCAGAGTGGAAATCATTGATAAAGATGTTAAACAGCATTGGGCCGAGAATGGATCCTTGGGGTACCCCAGTGGAGGTGGGAAGGAAGTTTGAGGTGCCTTTTCTCCATTTTACAGCTTGAGATCTGTCAGATAGGTAACTTGAGAACCAGGATAGGGTATTGTGGGAGAGGTTAAGGTTAGCAAGGTGGCTTAGGAGATGAGTATGGGACACTGTATCGAAAGCCTTGGAGAGATCTAGTAGAACTGTAGATACTATTTTCCAGAGTCATGGGCATGGTTAACTATATCTAGGAATGAGAGAAGAGCAGTTATAGTGCTATGGCCAGGTCAGAAACCATGTTGGGTTTGAGAGATAAGTTGGCTTTTGGTTAGGAAAAGCATGAGTTGGTTGTGAATGCATTTTTCCAGAATTTTTGAAATTGGGGAGAGGATGGCTATGAGGCGGAAGTTTGAGATATTGTTATTTTTGCCACCTTTGTGGAGAGGAAGGATAAAGGCTGCATGCCACAGCTTGGGGACACAAGATTCCTGTATTTATCTGTTGATCAGGATGCTAATGGGGAGGGTGATTCCATCTGCAGCAATTTTTAAAAAGTGAGATGGGATGTTGTCTGGGGCATTGGAGCATGGTTTTAATTTAGAGAGACTTTTTTTATGTAGGAGGTAGAGATAGGTTTGAGTTCAAAAGTTGGGAGAGTTGGGTTTAGAGGCTGGGGAAGAGTGATTGACCTGAGTGGAAGGGTTATTATTTGAGAAGATCTTGGTTAGTTCAGCTATAGAGTTAGTAAAGAAGGAGTTAAATAGAGAGGCAATTTCTGGATCAGATTTACTAGTGTCAGGTCAGGGGTTGTTTTTGGTACCTGGGTTGAGAAGTGAGTTAATGGAGTTCCAGAATTGTTTGGGGTTTTTGGAGTGGTTGGCTTGGAGTTTCATATAGTGGGATTGTTTGTCTTTGATTATATACTTTTTAGTAAGGTTGCAGAGTTGCTTATATTTAAGAAGGGTCTCAGTCTGTTTATTGTGGTGGTAAAGTTTCCAGCATTTATCTCTTTGTTGCATAAGTCTTTTGGTTTCCTTAGTTAACCATGGGGCGGAGTTGGTTTTTATTCTTTTTGTTCTTGGTGGAGCTAGGGAATTGAGTGCATTTAGGAAGGTTGAGTTAATCGACTGCATTAAAACATTAAAACAATTGTAGTCTATCATAGCTTAAGCTTATATGGTTACAGACAATCAGATAGAAGGAACTAGGTATTCCTTACAATACTGCTTAGTGTACTATAGTACAGTAGGAGTTAGTCTGGATTGTGACAAGGGCATAGCCAGTGTGTCATAAAATGCCATTTGAGATTTTTCTAGAATTGGTTTAATGATGGATCTAGAGTTAGGTCAGCTGGAAGTGAATTCCAGATTTTGCCAACAGAGTTAGAAAACAAGGAGTCACCAGCTGAGTTGTTAGTTTTGAGTATTTGAATTAGCAGTTTGTCAGAAGAACAAAGTGGCCTGGTGTTCCTGTAGGGATAGATATTTTTTTTAAGTGCAGGGGTATTATCTAGTTGGTTGAGAATTTTGTGGTCTGCTATAAGTTGATTGTACTGAAGTAAGCTAGGCAATTCTAGCCATCCTAGAGGTTTAAAGTTTTGACAGTGGTGAGTTCTGTAAGTAGAGCCAGTGGCAAATCTAGCAATTTGATTGTAACAACTTGAGAGTTTGCAAAGTTCAGATTTGTTCAAGTTAGTGAATATGGAGAAGGCACAGAAAAGGGTGGAAAGAAGATGAGTGCAGGCAATGGCAGTCCTAGCTAGCGGGGTAAGGAACGGTTTATTTTTATATAAGGAGCCCAGTTTTTTATTAATGGTTTTAATGGTTTGATTGATATGCATGTCAAATTTAAGGTTATTATCAATTGTTACCCCTAGGAGTTTAGTATGGACATCTGGGGAAATACCAGTTCCATTATTAGAGGTTGTCCTAAAGGAAAGTGAAGAGGACCTGTGAGTGGGGGAGAAAAGTAGCAGTTTGATTTTTTTTTAGGGTTCAAGAGCAAACGACTTGAGAGCCAGTTTTCAACTGTGTTAAATGTTTTCTGGGATAGTGTAAGCAGGTGAGATGGGGTGGAGGCTGAGGGGATCAATGTGGAATCATCTGCATATTGGCTGTATGTAGCATCTGGAATGGCAGAGTAAAAGTCATTAATAAAGATTGAAAAGAGAAAGGGTCCTAAAACAGAGCCCTGTGGAACACCAAGGGTGAGGGGTAGTAGAGTAGATCATTTTCCCTGCCATAGTACTGCCTATTGTCTGCCATTCGGATAGGATTGAAACCATTGAATAGCATGGTTATTCAAGGAATAGCATGGTTATTCAAGGAAATGGATTTCAGAGTGGCAGTGATTAGTTGGTGGTTGACCATATCAAAGGCTTTGGAGAGGTCGAGGAAGAGGACTGAGGATAGTTTGTTGTTATTTCGGTTATGATTTATGACAATGGAGAAATAGAGGAAGGCAGAGGAGGTACTATGATACAGCCTAAAGCCATGTTGGGAGTTAGCCAGCAGATTGTTTTGTATGAGATAGTGCAAGAGTTGGTTATGGATACATTTCTCCATTATTTTGGCCAGTGGTGAAAGTATGGCAATGGGTCTATAATTTACTAGTTCTGTGGAACTGCTAGCTTTGTGGAGTGGTATAACATGGGATGTTTTCCAGATGGAGGGGATGGAGGCTTGTGTTATAGTTCTATTGATCAAGATTGAGATTGGATAAGCTATGGCATCTGCGGCTTTTTGTAGGTACTGTGCAGGGAGGAGATCTGCAGATAGGGTGGTCAGTTTTAGTTTTTTAAGCAAGGATCGGAGAAGTGAGGTAGAGATTGGTTGGAAAAAAATGGGGAGATGGGTAGTGGGTGAAGTTGTGATAGAATTAGTGACTGTGGGAGTTAGCTGGCTAGTAAGGGTCTGGATAGTCTCAGTGAAAAAACTGTTAAAAGTGTTGACAATATCCTCTGATGATTTATGGGTAGAAGTGGAAGGGGTTGGAGTGGTGGATTGTCCTGGATGAAGAAGTTTATTTATACCTGCCCAGAACTTTTGAGGTTTATTTTGGTGTCTTTGTTGAATATTATAATAGTTTTTTGTCTAGCAGAATGGATTTTTTGTGTCATTATGTAGCTGTTGATATCTCAGTTGGTCTAGAGGGGCTTAGGTGTCATGCCAGGTGGCCCATATTTTATTTCTAAGTTTGATCTTTGATTTGGTATCCTTTGTAAGCCATGGTGCAGCTTTTGTTTTAGTTCTAATGGTATGTGCGGGGGCTTGTAAGTCAAGTATGACAAGAAATTTACTATTAAAGAATACCACAGCTTCATCAAGTGGCAGGCATTTTAGGATTGACCATTTACATGCTTTTAGTTCATTTTGGAAGTTGGCGGGAATTAAATTCTTATTGTTTCTAATTGTTTTGTGCATAGGCTGGTGGGGATCATCAGTTTATGTCTGTCGATATAGGTTAGAGAGTGATCACTGAGGTCATCAGGGAGGATCCCTCCTTTGTATATATTAGCAGAAAAAAGACAGAAAATCCACCCAAGGATGGCCAATCAACGAAATCCACAAGTGTTCCAATTAAAATGTAGTCCTTTAATACGAATAAAACTTCGACTTGAAAATAAAATGAAAAATAAAAAAGCTCAAAACTGTCCCTTGAAGATATCCGATAAGCGCTTTCGACTGTTGTCTTCCTCAGATCGTATAAGACACTAGGGACTTCCATTTCCTTTTATATATGAAATTCTATACTATTTGACCAATCACCATTGGGGAATACTTGGCAACATCCAATCCTATCTTGTTATCTCAAGATTAATCTGCATATAATCAGCTCTATGCTTCTGTTTCCCGCCTTTATTGAGTATGTAAATTAGATGTTCCAGTCCTTCATTTTGACTGGATGTATATTATGTTATTGATGATAGTGTGAGCAAAGGGAGTATTACTCTTCCATTTTCCTTTAATTCTCAAGACCAATAACAGGTGGCGCTGCTCTCAATGATGAAGTATACAAAGTAAATAGAAGCATTCATAAACACTCCAAATATTAAATCGTCGAAGAAATTTGTGAATATAACTTTCTATTCATTACAATGCTATGCAGGTATGATGAATCTTTACCTGCATAATCAAAATAATGCCGCTTAAAATTATGGAATTACAATAAGTATCCTTCAACTAAATTATATCACATTTCGAAAAATACAACCAATGCCTGCTTCAGATATTATCTCTAAAATATCAAAGTCTTGCCAAAAACAGGAAAGCGTGTGGATAGAGCAGCAACGCTGACTGTTCACTTTCCAATCTCTTTCAAGCAAAGGCAACATCCAATCCTATCTTGTTATCTCAAAATGAATTTAGTTCTAGTAGGTTGGGAACAACACTTTGTCCTCAGTAGGAATAATCCATGGAAAAAACACATCTTATTCTACGGTCGATTTGTAGACGATTTGTTTATCCTATGGAAAGGAAATGGAGAACAATTTACAAGATTCCATACATACTTGGATCAACCTACTTCGTATCTTACATTCACTTCTGAATATTCTAGATCTAACATCAATTTTTTAGATGTTAGTATCAGTTTGAGTGATCAAGGTTTCCCGAATTTTGATTTATACAGAAAGAATACTTGAAGAAATCATTACTTACATAGAAGTAGCATGCATCCGAGACATGTAACCAAGAACATCATGAAGAATGAAACAAATAGGATTCACAAACATTGCAATAGAGAAGAAAATAGAATTAAAGAAATAAACTTCTTGCGTAACAACTTGAAGGCCCGTGGCTATAAGGAGAAAGACCTACAATCCAATGGGAACATAAGACAAAATTATGTTGAATCAGATGATACCTTTGTGAGATTATCTCTAACATACAGTTCAGATAATGCTCAGATTACTAAGATAATTAATCAGTTTCGGCCAGTGCTTACACAAGATGCACATCTAAAAGCTATAGTTGGAGAGAGACCTAGATTCTGTTTCAAAAACAAGAAACATATGAAAAGATTATTATGTACTAACATCCAGACACAAATACAATAATAGGACAGAAAGGAACAATAAAATATGGGAATTGTAATATCTGTTGTGTGATAGATGACAGCAACCACTTTACACATCCGGTTACAGAGAAAGACTATATTTGTAACATCAAAGCAACATGTAAAACCTCGGATGTTGTATATTTAGCTACCTGTGAGGTTTGTACATCATTCTATATAGGAAAAACTAACCAATGCTTCAAAAGAAGGGTACAGAGACATCAATTGGATATTAAGAACAAGGAAATACATAATGCGTTGGCACAACATATTGTTATTAATAAAAATCACAAGTTTCTATTTAAAGTTATTGATAGAGCTTTCTCTGGTCCATGCAAAGGGGACATTGAGACCTTGACAGAGCTGAAAGAAACAAAATGGATTATTAACCTGAGGGCAGATCAACCCCCTGGTTTAAATAGCATAGTCCCGCTTAAACCTGTTTTAAAGAACAGAAGATGTAAAGTGTAGTTAATCCATTGTGCCATCTATAAATTTACAACTTTAAAGTTAACTGACAAAGACAATACTATGTGAGCATCATCTGACTGAGACCAAAGTCATTTTCCAGCTTTTATCAAAGGACATTTCATTACCCGCTTATTGGCCAACTCCATCTTCTTCATATCTTTATTAATAAAAGGAATACATCCTTATATTAAGGAATGAAGAGAATATAATGATGATAGTTATTTTCATATTTAAGAACAGAAGAAGTATATAACAACAAAACTATTGCTCCATCTATATGACAAACCTGTAATTTGAATTTTGTCTGATGATAGTAACAACAAGTGAATTTTCCCTGATTAAGGCCAAATTTATTCTAGCCATTGTTAAAAGATATTATACTGCTTGCTTATCGAACAACATCATTTTCCTCACATTTTATATATTTTTTATTGGTAAAAGGAATGAACTCTTACATTAATGATTAAATGAAAAATAAGATCATGCTACCAATGGTTTAATACATGTTGAAGCCACTTTCTGTGACAAAATCAAAGTCTTCGCTGTTGTTGAAAGAACTAAATATTTAAAAAAAGGGAAGTAATTTCCCTCATTTGTTTGAAAGAGATTAGAAAGTGAACAGTTAGCGTTGCTGTTCTATCCACATGTTTTCCTGTTTTTGACAAGACCCTGGTATTTTAGAGAAGCAGGCATTGGTTGTATTTTTCGAAATGTGATACAATTCAGTTGAAGGATACTTATTGTAACTCCATAATTTAAGTGGCATTATTTTGACTATGCAGGTATAGATCCCTCATACCTGCATAGCATTGTAATGAATAGAAAGTTATATTCACAAATTTCTTCGAAGATTTAATATTTGGAGTGTTTATGAATGCTTCTATTTACTCATGGATACTACATCATTTAGAACAGCGCCACCTGTTATTGATCTTGAGAATTAAAGGAAAATGAAAGAGTAATACTTACTTTGCTCACATTACCATCAATAACACAATATACATTCAATCAAAATGAAGGACTGGAACATCTAATTTACATACTCAATAAAGGCGGGAAACAGAAGCATAGAGTTGATTACATGCAAATTAATTTTGAGATAACAAGATAGGATTGGATGTTGCCTTTGCTTGAAAGAGATTGGAAAGTGAACAGTCAGCATTGCTGCTCTATCCACACGCTTTCCTGTTTTTGGCAAGACTTTGGTATTTTAGAAATAACATCTGAAGCAGGCATTAGTTGTATTTTTTGAAATGTGATATAATTTAGTTGAAGGATACTTATTGTAATTCCATCATTTTAAGCGGCATTATTTTGATTATGCAGGTAAAGATTCATTATACCTGCATAGCATTGTAATGAATAGAAAGTTATATTCACAAATTTCTTCGAAGATTTAATATTTGGAGTGTTTATGAATGCTTCTATTTACTTTGGATACTACATCATTGAGAGCATCGCCACCTGTTATTGGTCTTGAGAATTAAAGGAAAATGGAAGAGTAATACTCACTTTGCTCACACTATCATCAATAACATAATATACATCCAATCAAAATGAAGGACTGGAACATCTAATTTACATACTCAATAAAGGCGGGAAACAGAAGCATAGAGCTGATTATATGCAAATTAATCTTGAGATAACAAGATAGGATTGGATGTTGCCAAGTATTCACCAATGGTGATTGGTCAAATAGTATAGAATTTCATATATAAAAGGAAATGGAAGTCCCTAGTGTCTTATACGATCTGAGGAAGACAACAGTCGAAAGCGCTTATCGGATATCTTCAAGGGACAGTTTTGAGCTTTTTTATTTTTCATTTTATTTTCAAGTCGAAGTTTTATTCGTATTAAAGGACTACATTTTAATTGGAACACTTGTGGATTTCATTGATTGGCCATCCTTGGGTGGATTTTCTGTCTTTTTTTTGCTTTTGCTAATATTGACTGTTTTTGTGACAGACCACCTTTAGCGTTTGGGAGTTATTTATTCATTTCCTTTGTATATATGGGGATGACTATTGATAAGTATCCAGTCTAGGATGCTTTCTTTTTTATTGGGTTTACCGATCCTAGTGGGAGAGGATATTATTTGTGTAAACCCGTATAGATTTATATGGGTGGAAGGGGATTCTAAGGAGTATGAGTTCCAGTCTATGTTGAAGTCTCCAAGCACAATGGTTTCTTGGGGTAGGTGTTGGTTAACCAGTGGAGGATGTCTTCTAGATGTTAGTGTTATTGCCTGGGGGAATATAAATACAGACAATAGTTATACATTTGTTATTGTTCATTTGTAGTTTGGTAGCAAGAATTTATTCTTTATCAAAACTGGGTGTTAGTAGGGGTTCTCTAGTAACATTTAGTGTATTTTGTAAATTACAGCTACCCTACCTCCCTTCCTAGTACAGCGGTCTGTTCTAATTATGTTGTATCCCAGTGGTAGGACCTCGTTGTCTTTAATTGTAGGTTTTAGCCAGGTTTCTGTGAGACAGAATATGTCCGGGGAATGGACATCTAAGAGGGCATGTAGGTTGTGGGCTTTATTGTTTATACTGCTGATATTTAGGTGAAAGGCTAGGAGTGAATTAGGGGGCCTGCTTACAGGTATAGTGCTATTGGGGTTGGAAGCATGGGAGCCATTGTCCACAGCAGTGGATGGGCCAGGATTTGGGTGGATGTCTCCATCAATGAATACGTTGTAGTGTAGACTAACTAAGAGCTTTAGAAGTTTATTTATTAGTTTTTGATGGTGTTTGGTTTTGGGGTTGAAATTTTTGAATCTAATAGGGTGGCAGATTATAGGAGAAGAGGAGTCAGATAAGAGGGGATGGTTAAATGAGGTCCTGGATATCAGAGTTTTGGTGTAGAGGTTTGGCAGTTTGGATAGTGGAATCCTAGATAGTACTGATTTTCGTAAGGGGTGTGGAGATAGAGTGAGCATTAGAGGCAGCAGAGAAAATAATAGTGATTTGGTTAGTGATAACTTTGTAGGTAGTTGGGACATTTTAGAGGGTTTTATTCTGAATAGGGTATTATGAGAAGAGAAGGAGAAGACTGGGTTAAGGAAGGGGAGCAACCCCTAATGATGTGTGAGATGATGGGTGGATATAATAAAGAGGGGCATGACCATAAAGGTATACATTTAGCACTACTGGGGGTGGGTGGGAATTGGGGGCAGGGTATGTGTGAAGCGAGCCTGAGCTTAGTGAGGACGAGTGGAGAGAGGCTTAGCCAGCCCACAAGATTTCTAGAGCCTATGCATACAAGGTAAAAACTTTAGGGGATGTAAAGCATTGTATTCCTTTAGCGTTTCACTGCTTAGTTCAAAATTCAATACTGGGGGATTTCAAAATACTTATTTTAACCACTAGTCTCTCCTTTAGTGGAATCTTCTGTTAGTTAGCCAATTTTAAGGGAAAGTTGTACATTTATGGGACTTTAGAGACTGGCTGGCAGTGCTTTAGACTCAGTTTGGTAAACTATGAATATGTTACACAGAGTAAGTTATAGATAGTAACCTTTACTGTTCTTTTAGTAATGAGAGACAAGCAGTGATTTTTCCTTTTTAATTTCTCGGGGTGTTATTCTTCTAGCTTTGTGCGCCTTTCAGGGTGGGAACAGTAGGAGTGAGACTATACCTAGTAAAGGATATAAAAGTTAGAACGTTTCCACACTAACTCCAACCATTAGCCTTATTAGAACTGCTACACAGTCAGCTTTTCATGCATCCATTTAATCTAGCAGTTTACCAGTGAGATATACAAGGCATCAGCCATTATAACATGTTGTATAACATGTTGATTTGGCCCCTGGTTTTAAGAAAATCACTAGATATCTTTATACAGTAATCAAACTAGTTCAGAAGTTTGCAGGGTAAAAGTAATATCAAATGCGACCATTAATACAACGTTTGTTTAGCACATGTAGACAACAATAAACTTGGTACTAAGCAGTTTCAAGCGTTTATCCAAAAACAAGCCTATGAGCAGTAGATTGCATACCTGTATAATTATTTTTACCCAAAAAAGAGTCTATGACAGTAAAATTACATACAGTATCAAGCGTTTACATAAATAAATCCTTAGAGCATTTAAACATGTACATTTGTAGGCATATAATAGAGAGAGCCTTTGAGCAGTAAATTACATTCACTCACAAGCGTTTACCCAAGCAGAGCATTTGAGCAGTTAAATACATAAGATTTTAAGTGTTTTACCCAGAAAGAGCCTACAAACATGAACTCACATAAATCTCTGTCATTAACCCAAAAATAAAGCCTATAGACAAAAATTACATACCACGCTAAAGGAAGGCAACCGACTGGGTCCAGAAGCACTGGGGCAGTTGGAAAATGGCAGTTCCAACAGGAGGGATAAGTAACCTCACTTCCTTAGCTGGAGGGGATCTAGCAGCTGATAAGATTATTCAGAGCTTAGCCAGACCACAAGATTTCTAGAGCCTATGCATACAAGAAGAACCTTAGGGGATGTAAAGTATTGTATTTCTTTAGCATTTTGCTGCTTAGTTCAAAATTCAGTATTAGGGATTTCAAAATACTTATTTTAGCCCTAGTTTTTCCTTTAGTGGAATCTTCTGTTAATTAGCCAATTTTAATTTCTAGGGGTGTTATTCTTCTAGTGTTGTGCGCCTTTCAGGGTGGGAGCAGTAAGAATGGGACAGTACCTTTGCTGTTCTTTTAGTAATGAGGGACAAGCAGTGGCTTTTCCTTTTTAATTTCTTGGGGTGTTATTCTTCTAGCGTTGGGTGCCTTTCAGGGTGGGAGCAGTAGGATTGGGACTGTACCACACTAAGGGAAGGCAACCGACTGGGTCTAGGAGCATTGGGGCAGTTGAAAAATATATATATATTATATTATATTATATTTACAAGTTAGGTATAGGGCAGCTGGCCAAACGACCACAATGTCAATGACTAGAATATCAACATAGTTATGTTGAAACACGTAACATCAGCATGTTCTTGCATGCCCCAGGGATCACCCCAGAATGGGCTAAACCAAATGCCTCCTCACATCCCCTGCTACTTTTATATAGTTACTCCAAGATCACACAATCCCCAGAGAAAGCACATATTTCCTTACCCAGGGAATTGTTGATCTCGCACATCTGGCAACTATCTGTTACAGTCCACCAAATGATGTCAACCACACAGATGTCGATGTTGTGGACATTTGACCAGCTGCCCTACATATATATATATATATATATATATATATATATATATATATATATATATATATATACACCCACACAGAAAAATATCTATCTATATCTATTTTATATGTGTATATATCTCTGTGGTTTACCTTATGTCAAACAGGCACTAGATCAACACCTGTTTGGCCAACACCATTTGGTTTACTGAAACAGATGATCAATATGTGCGTGAGATCAGCAATCCCCAGGAAGGAGAATATTCCCTTTTCCCAGGACTATGCAATCTTGGAGTTATTATGTATAAATAGCAGGGGGTGTGGAGGATGTAGGCAGGCTTAATCCCTGGAGCATGCACAGTGCCTGTCCACATTCTGTTTTTCAACATTTTGATGTCAACATTACAGATTTCGATCTTGTGTCTATTTAATTAAAAGGACTAGATCTATGTGTGTATATATGTATATATATATATATATATATATATATATATATATATATTGTTGTTGTCTTTTGGCTTTTCCCGGTCAGGGGTCGCCACAGCGGAACTCCGGTCTGCTAATGATTGGCAGTAAATTTTGACGAACGCCTAGGTGCCAGCTCGACTTTCAACCTTCAACGAAGGCACGCCCATTTATGCATGTCTTTTGAATGCCCACCCAACCGCAGGGAGGACATGCAGACTCCACACAGAAGGCACTCCCTGCACTCTAGCCGAGAATCGAATGGGAGAACCTCTTGCTGTGAGGCAACAACACTACCGCTGCACCACCGCAGAATATATACATATATATACATAATATATATATATATATATATATATAAATATATACATATACACGCACACACCCTAAAGAGGATTTAGCTTCAAAAACTGCCCACACTTGTAAATGCTTTTGAGAATTAATGTTGTGAATGCTGCTGAAGATAAAGTTGTGGTGATGGCTAGTGATGGCTAAATGTGTGAATATTTATGTTACTAAATTGTGTATGAGTTGCAGAAAAAAAGAGAAAAAAAAGAATTAACATTCATAGAGCCTTCCTTTCTTTTCAACTGTTAGACAGAAAAGGAAATCCGTTACATGCAACAGATTGACAACTCTTGGCGTGATCTCCTTCACCTTCTTACTTTTCATTAACATAAAGTTGCGGCCTGTGAATTTACTTCTCCAAGAATTATTCTCAGACACTTGGCTGCAGGATTATAAAATGCTAATGTAAAAGAAGAAAAAACTACCGAGAACATGAATATGTTTTTATGTTACAGTAACATACAGTATCCTTGCTTGGTTGGGATGATGTTTATAAAGAGTACTTGGTCTCCATTTTATGGCAGTCCTGCACAGTGTAGGTCAACTTAATTTAATTTTCTTTTTATTTTTCTGATCTTTTTGTCCTATTTTTTCTTTCATGCAGCTGACCATCTGCATAACCCAATGCCTTTCCTCATTTGTTAGGTCTACTTACCCTACCTAGCCTACCCTGCCACTGGACTCAGTCTGATCCTTCCCTGCCAACACCTCATACTCCTATTTTTCTGACACCTACCCCCAGCCTCCCCCAACCCAGCCAATTAAAGTTTGGACTGATGAGGAGGTGGAGTTATCCCATGACCATGCCAATATTGTTGCCATAGAGGTTTTCTACTTATGCCCTATTTACCAATTTTCTACATACTCATCTGTAATGTCCAATGAGTGGGCATGCAGTGGGGACATGCTGGCATATCATTCCATTTCTGTGGCAACTAAACCAATGTTCTTCACTCTTTACCAGTAAAGACAATGCCTCCCTTCCTGTTCTTGTCCTCCACCATGGATCAGACATGGAAATGCCCAGGCAAATGTGCTTCCTTCAAAGATAGGCACCCATCCTTTGCTGCCAATGCCTTAGATACTTATTTTCTGATTAGTTTAGTTCTTGCCTACTATAGTTAATTAGACACCACTGATTAGTCAGTTTCAAGAGTGCCGATGTCAGGCAAAATAATAAGTATTACAGAAATATTTTCTTTGTGTTACTGTTTTTATTTTTCTCATGCCCATAACGAAATGCAAGTTATATTTCATATTATATTGGTCTAAGAGATACAGTATGATTTTTATATCAACTGTCTGTGCAAGGATGATACTATTTATTATATATCTACAGAAGTAATAACAGACCTAGTATAAAAAAAATAAATAAAAATATTAACATCAGCCACATTTGGAGGAGGGCTAGGCATGCTGACATGTTTGCTCGTGGTGCAACAGATTTAAATGCTAAGCCTTGGACAAGGTATATTGGAAAACTATTTGGCATGCCTGTTGGGCATTGATATACTTTATCTGCATGTTTACATGATTAGGTAAATAATGGTCTTGGATAGCTTAATCATCACGTAAACAAAACTGGTAGCGGATGTGCATATTGCTGTGGCCATCTGTCTACTTATATTTCGCACTCATCGCAGCAACATATCTAACGTATATTATTCATGATGTTCTCAGTATCTCTCCTTCATCATTCCACTGCAATTCTTTCAAGTGAACATTTGGTACTAGCAAATTATTCCCTTTGATAGGGACTGTAGCATTCTTTCTGATAAACATTTTAACCTACTTTGAGCAGATTTTACTGTTGTCCTCTGATACAGTGTAATTTATTTCATGATCATATTTAATTCATCTTGATGTTACTGGTATCTAAAACTATGAACTTGTTACAATAAATATTTGGTGGGAAAAAATGAATGTGGATTAAAATGAAACTAATAACACTTAACAGCTTCCCAGGGTTCTGGCAGGTGATTACTTGTAAAATTGTTTTATTGCCTCTCTAGTCACATCATTTCTGATGCTGCTTAGGAAAACTCATTTTTTTTCATGCAGTATGCATAAATCATACATTATAAACAAGATTCATTTTTTTGTATTCTGTACTGGCCTTCAGTGATTTAAAAATTTCCTTTCCCAAACTCCATGCATCTTTAAGGCATCTGAGAAGACAAACTGCAATTTTATGGCTTGGGTCAATAGCAAGTAGGGATGTACAATTCAAGGAATTATACCAAGACAAGAGGATAATATAGTTGTCTAAGTATGCTTACTATAACAGTAGATGTTTGATCACTGCTGCAGTAGCCTTAGCTATATGGGTTACATCCTGCCAAGGATATAACAGCTGGCCAGCTTCTAAAGTGTCAGGGTGCCTTCCGCACACTCAAACTGTCAGGCAGCTTGAGATGAGCTGACTAAAAGCTAAGTTTGGGGCGTCAAGCCCGTCAGAGCTATACTAGCACTGAAAAGTATGCTCTTCTGAGGCTTTTGAGGATTGTTAGTCAGCTTGTGCTATTCCTTTGCTGGGCAGATAAGGTCCCTTTGGGAAAAAAAATCTGTTCTTTGTTGATTATTAATACTTTCCTCTTCAGAAAAGTTATTTTTAAGTTAGGAGTTTGTGTTTTAATGACACAAGTGGTCTTTTTTCCTGTCAAAAGTTGTTTAAAGTATTTAAAAAACATTATATTCTGTGGAGAAAATGTTTATTACACTTTTGGGGGCTGACAAGTGTTTTAAAGTATTTTGTACTGTGTTTTTGTGTGAAAAGGTGACTTTTAAACACTTTAAATTTTTACTGGCTTTTACTGCTTGTTTTCTCTGAGAAAGAGATTCCATTTTCGGCTTGAGCAAGGAACAAACAGTTGGTCCCAAGGCCAGTTCTCCTTCCAGCCACAAAAAGGAAAAATTAAGCAAACAGCCTTTGTCACCACAGCAGGCTAGCGATTTGCCTCAGCCGCAGGTGGGTGACTCTGCTGTGGCCATTTGTTGTACCTCAGACCACTCATCTTTTACACCAGATCACTCTGGTGTAGCACCTACAGCCACTATGAACCTGGGGTTAGCCAGATCCTCTGTGGCTGTTGAGGAGTCCTCGGTGGGCAAGGAAGAGACACTCTTGTTTGTCCTGGGAGAGGGAACAGGAAAGGCTTCCCTGTTTTTGTCAGAGTATTGTGTCCATCCCTGGAAAAGCTACTGCTGCCATTTATAACACTGCTGGCCTGTTTTTTCCTGTCAGAAAGAAACAGAAAACTAAACATGTATTTATTCCTTCTCAGATTTAGACAGGAGTATTTGTTTAGTATGGCTCAGGGTTTTTTTCAGGCATTTGATCATTCTTATTAATTTATTTCTAGTAAAAGAAAGGATACCTTGTGTTTTTTTGAATAAACTGAAGATTCTAAATCTGGGCAGGAAGATGAAGGAATAGATACAGATTTTCTCAGTTTTCTTATTCAGACTCAGAGGATAGCTCAGTTTCTGATTCTCCCTTTGGGCTTCTTGTCTCTTTGAAGCTATTTCAAGAATGTGCAATTGTTTTCAGTGGAAGGGCACCGAGGTTTCTCATTCCCTCAAAAAATGTTGTGAGCTATTACGGAATGAATTTCCTGAACCTTCACCATTTCCCCCTGTTCTCAGTATTGGAGGATGTGTGAGTGTGTGTGTGTGTGTGTGTGTGTGTGTGTGTATATATATAAATATATATATATATATATATATATATATATATATATATATATAGCAGTGAGAGATATGATGAACATCAGTGGGACATGAGTACAGAGGCATTAAATGTGACTTATTAAACTCAGAAAAACTGTTTCTGTCAACCATTTGATTACTTGTAATTGCTAGATAGCAGTTACCCAATCAGTTCAATTTCCATGTAAATAATGAGAGGCAGGTCACCATAAAATATAGCTCTGTTGTCAGCTGATTGGTTGCCTCGGTAACAAGATAAAAAAATGCTGGTTTAAAGTGCATATAGACTGCCTTTGCCAGGAAAATGTTTACTCCTTGGTTTCAAACATAATTTTAGTATTCTCTTTAGAGAAGGATAGCCAAATGTGTGTTTCTGCATGCACTTAAAATTTTGTTTTCATTCTAATTTTTAAGATATCCAGTAACTTAGGACAGAATCTATAAACCAGTTTGTAGTAACAGCAACAGTAATAACTGGCTGAGATTGATTCAGCATAGTGTTTTGAGCTGAACTTCATCAGCTTTGTACAGAGCTTGATTAACTTACTGTAATAAAACAGGACATTGTTAAGTTCTAATCCCACACATGGAACACAGGTTGCTGAATGTTTCTGAACTTAAAAGATTTAGGCTTGACACTGCATAATAATATGAAATGGTATAAGAAGGTATATACTTCATTTCAATGGTTACTATACAGTAATGATTTTGGTGTCTTCCAATTAATTTGGATGAGTCAGCAACAATATTTAATTTATTACTGCAGCACAGAAATAATAACAGCTCCTTAGTACATTGTTGTGGTGTGGCAGAAAGGTTTAAATATAAAAGAAATTATCTGGAGCATATCCAGAAAATACAAGTTATTCTATATAAGAGGTATAACAACTGTGAAAACTACTTTACCAAGAGAAAAAAAGAGAGCTATTTTCTGTGAGCTACACTGCAGTGTACTCAAAATGCATTTTTATGAATCCCAGAATGTTTTACAGCTCTGTTGCATGTGTTTACTAATTGCATTTTAACTTATATCTGATTGCAGGCTTTAAAATGGTCTTATTCCATTTTTGATATTGGATTTTTAAGAAACTTATCTTGAATATTTAATAGAAAAAATGGTAAGATAACAAGCTTAGCATTTTTTGTAGTTTCTATTATTGTAATAAAAATATAACATCACCACGTCTTTACAGTATGTCAGTGTACATTTGTTGAAATATCATGTTTATGACCACAAGTAAATTGTTAATAGTCAAATGTCCAAAAGTAGAAAGGTTGAATGCCATTCCAAGGAGCACAATTTGTTAGAACAGTCCATTATCAAACCACTTACAACCTTAGATGATGTTTTATGTGGAAGATGTGCCTTCCAGACCCCCTGCACCACCATGCGGACACATACAGTTCTGGAGTTACCACATTATGGGGGAGAGGGCTTTTCCTCTGGTGAGTAAATTCAGAGGCAAGTTTTTTTTTTACTGAGTTAAATTCAATAAACTATGCTTTATTCAAATCTTACTCTGCAAAAACAACTGCAACTACTTCTCAAATTTGTTTTCTTTCCACTGTCTACTGACCATCAAGCCCTTCTCACAAATGAAACTCAGAACCATCACTTTGGATGAAATCCATTTGTCCTGACCCTGTTATCCCTGGGGCTGCCTGATTCACACTAAAGCACAGTGAAGACTGGAACACATGCCTAATTCTCTGCATGCATGCATGTTTCCATGTTCTCATCATATCAGCTGTAGTACAAGGCCTAGTTCCACATAGTGCGACCCCAAGTGTTAGTGAAAAAGTTTTTCTGGCCTCTGCTAGACTCTACCACTGTCCTGGGTCCAGCAGCCTCCCTTTTCCTAAGATGGGTGAACAGGCATTGACCAATCATGATGTAATCTTCTACTGGCTCCAGTAGCATCTGGGTCATTATCTGATCCCTGGTTATAAGCAGGAGTTGACAGTTGCTCCCCAAAGGTTTGACAGTTCCCAACAAAACTGTGTTACTGAAAACCCAAACTTACCTGGTCACCATGATATGTGTGCAGGAAGTGCTGAACAGCATTTTTGCCCCATTGGCAAACAGTTTTGGCTGCTCATTTCCATCCAATAACTTTTTAGAAGTACCACTTTATCCAAGATTGTGTCACTGAGGATAACTAGTAAACCTTACCTTCTGTGACTTCAGGTTAGGCAAAGTATATGGTAAATCATAGGTACTTATTTTTTATTATTTATTTATTTATTTGGCATTTGTTTACCAGGAAAGTCCAGCTGGGATAAGGTCTCATTTTCAGTGGCAGTCCGGGGAGAAAAGCTCCATATTGATATAACATAGTTATAGTTAAAGTTATTACAAAGTGCAATACAGAAGAATGACATATTAACTAAGTAAAAAGATTCAGCTTCAGCTCATGCGGTATGACACTCTTGATCTAGTGTCTTAGACTGTAGTAGAATTACAATAGTGGCAGTACTGTTATTTGTGTGTCATTGCTTTTACAGCTGTTTATTTTCCAGTTTTGCTACTTGAGTCTTATATTCTGCTTATCATTTACCTGCTTAAAGTTGCATTCCAGGACTTTTATGTTTTTTGCTATTGTTTTTCCCAATTTTCTTTGTCTGTCTCAACCCTAACTTATCCACTAAGCTAATGTTTCTGAAATTCTAACCTACCTGGGGTCATTGACCTGTAGCTTAGAGTGAGTTATAGGAGTAGAGCTCAACTATTGGCTTTGTTTGGCTGGGCCATCTCTAGCTAGTCTACTTCTAGCAGCTTGATTTTCCCCCAGCCTTTTCACCTTTTTCCCTTTGTGGTTCTAAAGTGCTGTCTCTCTGTTTTCTGCCCCTTATGGTAATCTGGTAATCCATCCTTCACCTCTTTCATTGCTATTACCTGTTGTGTAAGCTATTAAGTACTTATCCCACTTGTTGTTTTCCATAGATCCACAATACTGCGTGTCCACCCAGCAAACCAGTATTACTCTTGAGTAAACTTCCTTTACTATAAACTATTTGCTGCTCATTTTCTCAGAACTCCGATCTGCTCGCTACCCTCTTTACACTCTGAGAGGGTCCTGAATTAATCCTGCCCTATCCTTGGCAGATAAGAGATTAATTTTATTGTTTTGTACTTCAGTTAGCTGTTTCAAAGTTCTACTGCTTTATTTTGGCTTTATTTGTTGATTTTGTACTTTAAATCATTTCAAAGGTCCATAATACTTGAAATCATCTTGTCCAGGTAGTTTGTTTAATTTGTTTTGTGGTAACGTTGCTTTCTTAAGCCATCTTTTTGCATTTTTACACTAAGATGACTGAGATAGTCTGTCTAGTAGCAGTAGGTGGTGACCTGGTCTACCTGAGTTGGGAAACACATAAGAAAGTTGTAAGTGTAGTCATACTGTTTGCCAGAGGGCTTAAAAGCTAGTTTCATGTGTTTTAAGTGCCTGTATAAATTTGTCATGTTTGCACACTGCTGCCCATCATGTAGCAGTGGTTAAATCCAATGTATAGACACAGAGACCTAGAGACCAAATTATCCCCATAAAACCACCTCTGAAACTGTACCAGCAACCTGGTGATATAGAGCAACTACTATACATGTAAAACGGACACAAGAAAAGTATAATGAGCATGATAAGAGATTAAAAGGGCATAACGAGTACAATAAAATGGCAAATTAAGCTTAAAGAACAAGGCAACTGCGTGTTTTTTACTAAAAGACTGTGTTTAGGCACAAACTACTATTTTGCATTGACTGAACCCAGTCAAATCATAACTAGAGTTGTTCGAAGTATCTCGGAGTGTGCGAAGTGTTTGCAGAGTGTGTGCTTTATTATGGTGCAATTATTTCATAGAGTTTGCTGTGTGCAAAGTACAGTTATATTGCAAAGTGCAGTCAAAGTACAGCCATTTTGAAAAGTTTCTAGTGCTGTGTGCATTTATTTGCAGAAAGCCGCCATTTCAGAGTGTTTCTTACACTGTGCAGAGTTATTTTGCAAAGTACAGTTATTTCAAAGTATTTCTTACATTGATAAGGAGTGGTTTCACAAAGTGCAGTGATTTCAAAGTGTTTTTGTGCTAAGGAAACTTATTTGGCAAAGTGTAGTTATTTCAAAGAGTTTGGTGTGCTACTGGGCATAATTACAAGTACTGGCGTAAAGTTTTGGAATATGTATTTATGTGTGCATGTTCATATAATTACAAGTGGACTTGGATTACATTGTGTTTTACTATAATTTGTGGCATGGCAGACAGATTTAAAAAAACATCAGTGTTTGTGTTTGATCATAATATAGCAGAGAACTGGAGAGTATTTGAGCAGGAATACAATATATGCATACAAACAGCTTTTTCTGACAAAGATGCATGTACAGGGGCATTCATTTTGCTTAACTTAGCTGGGTCAGAAGCTATTGAAAGAGAGCGTTCATTTGTGTATGCAGCAGTATATGAAGGAGAAGGGGCAAAACATCATATTGTGGTACCAGCTCATTCAAGGAAAGACCCTGAGTGCTTAAAACATAAATTTAGAGAAATGTGCAAAACCCAGACAAATTTTACATTAGCGAGGCACTTATTTTATACAAGAGACCAAAAGCCAGGTGAAACCTTTGCAGCTTATATCGCTGACTTGAGAAACAAAGCTAAAATGTGGAGATTTGGTGACTTGAAAAATGAGTTAATAAAGAACAGGCTTGTGTGTGGTGTTAATAGTGCTGCAGTGAGAAATATTTTGCTTTGTGACAGTGATTTAACATTAAGCAGAGCCACAGAGATTTGTCAAATCCGTGAGCTCACAGAAAGGCACACAAGTATGCTTACAAGTGATAAAAGCATGGTTTCAGCAGCCTCTAGAGCAAACGTAGACAGCATGCAACACTTGGCAAGTAGAAATAGGCCTAAGCACATGGCAGCTGCCAACCCTGTAGGCTCCCCAAGGAAAACCCAGAGCTTTCTAGAAAGTTCCAATACTAGGTCAGTTAAAGAAGCATGCTCAGTACAGTATAAGAGTGAGTCAGCAAAACCCAAGTCAAGTCTTATTGTTAACTGTCATATTTGTGGAGCCAACCATGAGTCTAAAAGAGAGAAGTGCTTAGCATTTGGTCAACAATACCACAAGTGTAAAAAATGATAACAATACCACAAGTGTAAAAAATGGAATCATTTTCAAAAGTTTTGTAAATCAAATAAACCTCATTCAGTTATTAAGAAAGATCACTCAAAAAAGCAAGTTGATCATATATAAAGCTGCAACCCTGCTTTCTATGTAGATGGTGTATCAGTGGTTGGTGAAAAGGTTAATGCAATAGATTTATTGGCAAAGAACAAAGTATTTTGTACTGTCCTGATCAATGGTAAACCTACAGAGCTCAAAGTAGACACTGGTTCAAAGTGTAATGTAATGTCAGCAGAAACATTTGCTAAAGTGTGAGCTGGTGAGCAACTCAATTTGGTCAGTTGTGCAAAGCTTGTTGGTTATGGAGATGAAGAGATTCAAACTGAAGGCTTAGTAATGCTTTCATACTGATCAGCAGGGAAGAGTTACAGCTTGCAATTTTATATAGTCCGAAGACCAGTGCAGTCATTATTAGGTCTCAGAGACAGTTTGAGAATTAAACTGCTTTCTTTACCAAAAGACGTCCATCATGTAAGCACATGTCCCAGTTCCAGCTTTACTGATGCTATTTTCTCAGAGTATGCTGATGCTTTCGACGACAAGCTAGGCGAACTTCCAGTTGTGTACTCCATGAAAGTAGACCCAGAGGTCAGTCCAGTGGTTAGGCCAGCAAGAAGAGTGCAATAGCTATGCAGGACAAAGTCAAGGTCCAGTTAGACAAAATGGTGCAGCAAGGTGTGATCTGTTCAGTCACAGAACCATCTGAGTGGGTGTCTTCCGTGGTAGCTACTCATAAGAAAAATTCAGATGAAATCAGAATATGGATTGACCCAAGAGACTTGAACAAGGCATTAAAAAGACCTCATCATCCTATGTGTACAGTTGAGGAGATTGCAACCCTCATGCCAAATGCCACTGTTTTTTCTGTCTTAGATGCAGAGAGTTAATTTTAGCAAGTGATGCTTGATCACAAATCTTCACTACTGATTACATTCAGTACTCCATTTGGTAGATACAGATTCCTCAAGATGCCTTTTGGAATAAATTCTGCCAGTGAAGTCTTTCAGTATGCAATGGAGCAAATTTTGTTCAGATTACCCATGTGCAGTAATAGTAGATTATTTACTGGTTGGAGGTAATGGTGAAACAGAGCATGACAGAAACCTCAGGAAAGTTCTGGACAGAGCGTGTGAAGTGAATTTAAAGCTCAGTCCTCTGAAGTGCAAATTCAGACTACCAGAAGTTACTTATGTAGGTCATTTGTTTACAGTACAGGCTTATGACCAGATCCTTCCAAACAAGAAGCCATTCTTGAGATGCCAGCTCCAGACAATGTCCAAGCCTTACAACATTTTCTTGGTATGATTAACTGTTTGGGCAAATATTTCCTTGACTTTAGTGAGTTATCAGCACCTTTAAGAGAGCTGACATGCAAAGATGTCACATGGTCATGGTTAGAACAACACCAAAGAGCATTTGATAACCTCAAACAGCAAATTGCTAACCCGCCTACATTAAGATACTGTGATGTCCACAAACCAGTAGTTCTTTAATGTGATGCTTCAACATTCGGTCTTGGTACAGTTATTCTTCAAGACGGCAGACCTGTTGCCTATGCATCTAGAACTGTTACCCAAACTGAGATGCAGTATGCTGAAATTGAGAAGGAACTTTTGGCAATTGTGATCGCATGTTCGGAGTTCCATGATTATATTTATGGCCGAGCAATCCAGATAGAAACTGACCATCAACCTCTAGTTACTATTTTAAAGAAGCCTAAGCATTCCACTCCAACAAGACTACAAAGAATGATTCTTAAATTGCAAAAGTATAATTTCAAAATGGTCTATACAAAAGGTAAACTTCTCTGATACCTTATCCAGATTTCCCAGTAATACTACGGAACAGCTTGACACAGAGCATTTTGACAGATGTCATGGAAGTGCATAATTTTTCTACCATGAGACTTAATGAGCTGAGAGATCAAACAAAGACTGATTCAATTTTGCAAAAGCTCAGTCATTTCATTAATGTAGGATGGCCATCAAAGCAATCTTGTGTACCGCCAGAAGTGCAACCTTACTTTCCATATAAAGATGAGATACTGATGGAAGATGGTATCATTTTCAGAGGTCCAAAAAGTTGTTGCTCCTACTTCCTTACAACATGAATACATTCAGATTTTACATTGTGGCCACCCAAGTTCTGATTCTACCAAAAGAAGGGTGAGAGGACTAGTATTTTGGCCTTCTCTAGCAAAATACATTGATAAAGTGCTTTCTTCTTGTTCAGTGTGCAACAGTACTAAGCTGCATTTGCAAAAAGAGGCACTTCAGCTAAGCCAAATTTCTGAACTACCCTGGTCAACAGTAGCAACTGACATATTTGAGTGGAACAGTCAACATTACTTAGTGTTGGTAGACTCTTATTTGAACTGGTTTAAGATCAATTTGCTACCAAACCTAACATCCAGTATTGTTATTACTAAAATGAAACGTTATTTCTCAGTCCATGGTAGTCCACACAAAGTTATTTCTGACAATGGTTCTCAGTTTACCAGTCAATTCTTACCCCCACTAGAGGTAGCAACATCCTTGACCTGGTCATTACTAACATGGGCGACCATTGCTCTACATCAATAGTCAACTCCACCCTGGCTAGATCCGACCACAAACTAATCACCTTGGAAATCCACATCCTCCCCCCCGCAAAGGTAACCACCATGAAATACTTCTCCAAAGCTAACTTTGGGTTCCTAAAAACAGAGGTGGCTAACTTCATGGCACCCATGCAAATGGAGAATAGTTGCATGACCGCCGAATCATACATCAATGCACTGTATGAACATGTACACAAATGCATGGACCTTGTCATACCCAATAGAACCAAGACTCCTCCAAAAAAAAGGAAGCCAATCTGGTGGTCCTTGCCATAAACAAGCTCTACAACAAAAGGAGGAAACTGATGCGGAATAAGGTGAAGTCCCAAAACTGGAAAAACTCCCTTATCAGCCTCAACAAAAAGTTGAGAGTCCTCATTAAATCCTCTAAATCTAGCTATGAAAACAGAATTGCAGCAGATAGTAAAGAAAACCAGAAGGCTTTCTATAGTTCTGTAAAGAATCTCCATGGCAATACCCAGATTTGCTCTGAGCTACTGCACAATAGTACCACCTATACCGAGCCAACAGATATTGCCAATATACTGGCCGACAGATTCAGTGCCAACTTTACCCCTCTCCCCCCACCCAAAAGACAAGTCACAATACCAGTAGATTGCCAGGCACCCAGTATTACTGCTGCACAGGTTAAAACAGCACTGTCCAAGGCCAAGAATACAGCTTCTATGGGACCTGACAACATCCCTGGCTGTGTTCTACATGAACTACAGAGTGAACTGGCACATCATCTGTGTGCCCTGTTCAATCACAGGGCACACAGGTGAACTGGCACGTCACCTGTGTGCCCTGTTCAGTCACAGCCTCACCTCAGGCTTTGTCCCTACTGAATGGCACACTGGTACAGTCATCCCTCTCCACAAAGGAGGAGCAACTGCAGACCCTGGAAACTATCGCCCCATTAGCCTGACAAGTCTGATATGCAAAGCTATGGAACGCATCACCATGGATCTAATAAACAAGGATATAGGGAATCTCCAAACTCTGGATCCCACACAGTTTGGTTTTGTGAAGGGTAGGTCATGCCTGCTCAACTTGGTCAACTTGTTTGAGTCAGTCACCAGAGCTGTGGATGAAGGCAAGGTGGTTCATACAGCCTACCTTGATCTGCCAAGGCCTTTGATACCATTCCCCACTCACGAATCATAGAAAAACTCACTAAGCTAGGCATCAACCCCTATATCACTAGGTGGTTTGTAAACTGGCTCACAGGAAGAACCTACAGTGTGAAAGTAGCTGACTCCAAGTCAGACTGCTGACCAGTCACGAGTGGAGTCCCACAGGGTTCGGTCCTGGGTCCTCTCCTATCTACTTCTCTGAAGTCCAGACCAAACCAAAGGGACTCTGGCTGACAAAGTTCACAGATGATTGCAAGTTGGGAGCTATTATTAACTCCTCAAGTGATGTTGACAGTCTTCAGAAAGGCCTCCCTGTGACCAACGACTGGTGTCAGAACCATGGCCTTAAGCTCAATGCCAAAAAATATGCCGTCATCCCCTTTTGGAGAAACCCAGTTCCCATGAATTACCACATCAATGGTAGTCCACTGAACACAGAAGGCATTATAAAAGATCTGGGAACATAAGTTGACAGCAACCTCTTTTGACCACCACATTGCTACTGTGGTCAGAAAGTCCTTCTATGTGGCACATCTCATTACTAAGGGTTTTGCATCCAGGAAGAAAGAGGTCATTGTCTCCCTCTACTCTTCCCCATTAGGCCAATTATAGAGTGCAATGCCCCATTTGTCATGTACCTCACTAAACACCTGCAACAACTGGAGAGGCCGTAAAAGTACCTCACAAAGAGGACCCTAGGCCTTAAACATTTGTAATATATGGACAGACTCAAAAAACTCCAACTATTCTCTGTCTCATATCGCCTACTTAGAGGCAATCTCTGCTTGACTTACAAAGCCATGTCTGACCCAGCTCTGTTAGAAATGCTACATCTAAAGAAATCCCAATCCCTCCGCACCACACGCTCCAGAAACTTCAACCTCATTACCACAATCAACAGAATATGCTGGAGGGACAGGTTCATAACCCAGAGACTGTCCATGCTATGGAATAGACTTCTCATACATATCAAGCAGAGCACCTCACTGGCCCTCTTCAAGAGAAATCTTGATGAGTGGATGGGAAATAGAAAATTCACCCCAGGGATCACTCCAGTGGCTTTACTCAACAGTGGCACTGGGAACTAAGGTCGGGTGGCATGATGCAGGGTAATCCTATGGGCTAGGTTTGTAAAGGCCCTAGGGCCATTAGCCTAGTACACACCTATGAACCTGTGAACCTGTGAATTGTTTCAGAGATTTGCTAAAGAGTGGGACTTTATCAGTGTTACTAGCAGTCCTGAATATCCTCAGTCAAACGGCCTTGCTGAATGTGCAGTACAGAGTGCAAAGCAATTATTGGAGAGGTCAAAGTGTGATGATACCAATATCTTCTTAAATTTACTTAATCTCAGAAATATACCCCGTGACAATCTACTAGGTTTGCCTGCTCACAGACTTTTATCTAGGCAAACCAGAACAGCCTTGCCTATCAGTTCTAGTTTGTTGGTGCCTAATGCTAAAAACAACACAGCAATCAAAGCCCAACTTTTTAAGAAGCGTTCTTCTCAGAAGTCCAGCTATGATAAAATGAGCAGATTTCTGTGTCCATTAAAAGAAGGAGAGACAGTGAGGATGAAAATGGCAAAAGGCTTTAATCGAATTGGTCAAGTGAGAGGTATATGTACCAAGCCGAGATCCTACTTAGTGGAATCTGAGGGTAGAGAGTACAGGAGAAACCGCAGACATCTTCTTTCTGTATCAGAAACAGTATCACAGCATTGTACCTGTGATACAAACTCTAGATCTCAGAGCAACCCTGACAATGTTTGTACCGAGGGACATGTCACAGTATCCAATCCTATTCCTGATGATGTTCCAGATGTCCCCAAAGTTGAACGTTCCTTGAAGACAGTCCCTGTTGCTAGATCCAATTCTGACTTTTATGTTACACAATCAGGTCGTATTTCAAGACCTAATGTAAAATACACAGCAACTTGGACATAGTTGTTTTCTGTGTGTCTAATTTTATATGATTGCATGTTAAATTAGTTCTGTATAATTGCATGTCAGAAGATCATTTCTGTAAATTGCATGTCTTTGAATACTATGATTTCTTATAAAGACTGTTTCTCAAAAAGGGAGGATGTATATCAGAGCAGGTGTATGTACCTTTAAGAAGCATTTCTAGATGTAGCACGTACATATAAATACTGAGCATGTGCAGGCAGCAGTGCCATTTTGAGAGAACAGCCAGAGTGTTAACATGTATGAGTGCAGTAGTCAGTCTGTTTATGAGTTTATTTAAGTTTAAGTAACAAAGCCTCATTTCTGATGTGTTTGTGTGTAATAAAGCTGCTTGAACAGAACCCACGAATGTTTGTCTGTTTTATCCTGACCAGATGAGCGACAGGGGACTAAAGGTGGAGATGTCTTCATCTACATTGATAACAAACATACCTCTGGTTGGTTAAATAGAATGACACTAGAATTCATCCACATCCAGATAACCACAAAGTCCCATACTATATCCTAGCAAGGTATACGTCATTTTGTACGTCCCATGAAACCAATTGCTCATGCTTATACCTAATGGAGACACTAACCAGTCAACCAAATACTATACTCATGGGGGACTTTAATTATCCCTCTATAAACTGGGAATCCTACATGATTCCACTTTGCAGGTGCAGCGATTCCTAGACTTTGCAAATACAAGCACACTTAAAGAAGTTAATGTAAAGACCTGCTAGAGGAACAAACATATTGGACCTGATAGTCACAAATATGGGAGAATGCTGCCCCCCTATGCCGTGTCCACTCTGGTAATGTCAGACCACAAAGCAGCCTCCTTCAAAATAAGAATCCGTTCTGTAACCCTAGCAAACCCCGTAAGAGTTAGAAACTACTCTAAGGCAAACTAACTTTTATTAAATGATAACCTGTCAAAATTTCAGGCTCCATCAAACCAGATAACACAGCAGCCTATGCAGAATTATTCACAGAAGCTCTATTCACCAATGACTGCACAGAGGCTGCTGTGCCTACCAGAAGTAAGTCCAAAACTAAGTAAAAAACAAACCACCCTTGTGGAGTTCAAAATCAAATAGGTTGTACAACAAATGAAAAAAGTCATAGTTAAAATTAGGAAGTTTAACACCAAAAGATAAAGACTTTCTCATCAAATTGAATAGACAATTAAGAGCACTAATTAAGACCAACAAAGCAAATTTTGAAGTAAAAATAGTGTGTCCCAGGCCAAGGACAACCATAAGGCCTTCTTTACCTATGTCTGAAACCTCAAAGGCAGCAAACAAAAGTGTGACAAACTGTTGGCAAATGAAGTCACATTCACAAAACTGGGAGATATAGCAAATCTTTTGGCTGACAAATTAATTTCCAGCTTTATTCTAGCCCCTCCCCCAGGAAATACCATTTAACATAACCCTGCTAACTATCAGTAGGCAGCAGGTCTTAAATGCACTCTCCAAGGCCAAAAATACAGTTTAGTGGGCCCCAATAATATCCAATGATGTCTCCTAAGTATCCTGAAATATGACCTATCAGGGCCACTAGAGCCACTGTTCAACTACAGTCTCTGCACAGACTTCACAGCACATGAATGGAAGACTACACCAGTCATCCCTCTGCACAAGAGTGGACCATCAAAGGATTCTGGGAATTACAAGACCCATTAGTCTGACTAGTTGCATATGCAAAGCCATGGAAAGAATTATCATGAGAATGATTCACAATGATATAGAAAACCTTCAGACACTGGACCCAATCCAGTTTGGTTCATAGGTTCATAGGTTAGTACTAAGCTAACTGCCCTTGCGAGCCATTTTAAGCCTAGCCAATTATCCCTTGTGAGGCTCAAACCCTGCACCTTGTGTTTGTAAGGCAAACACCTTAACCATTAGGCCACCCTCCCAACGAGGGAGGTTCCTGGTTCCTTCAAAGGCAGGTTATGCCTACTGAACCTCACAGATGCAAAGTACAGGGTTTGGTTCTCACCTTTGAAGGAAATCTGCTAGTTTTAAAATGGCTACGAAGGGCAGCTAACCTAGTACTTACCTATGAACCTATGTGTCTATGGTAGTAAGAAAATCATTCTGTGTCACTCAACTTATAAGTAAAGGCATGGATTCTAGGTCCAGAGATGCCATCGTGCCACTGTACTCAGCCCTCATCAGACCCATCATTGAGTATAATGCCCCCTTCAGTATGTACCCACCCAGGCACATGCAACACCTGGAATGTCTATAGTGGTTCCTCACAAAAAAAATACAGGGTATAAATACAAAGTCCTATGCAGATCTGTCCAAAGCCCTATCTCTGCATTCTGTTTCCTACAGACTTGTGTAATTGTGTCCTTGGATCCTGCTCTCATGGACCTTTTGCATATCTGCAAAATGAACACCAGAACTACTAGATCTAAGGATTCAGACTCTACTTGTAACTTAAATAGGACATGTTGGTGGGATAGATGTGTATCTCAGACAATCCTTATTGTCTGGAATAGACTTCCAGTACATGTGAAGCAGAGCCCTTCCCTAATCCTATTCAAGTGGAATCCGGAACAGTGGATGGGAAATCAGAAATCCATCCCTTCTCTGACACCTATATCTCTGATGGACAGAAGCAGCCATTAAATTATACCTTAACTAACATACACCCCTTAAAATAACCTCTAAGCGAAAATAACTTATAGGATACATTTGGGTTGCATAGCTAGGCTTATAAAGGCCCCAATGGTTGTTAGGGTTCATAGGATCATAGGTGTATACTAGGCTATTTGTGGTATAATCAAGCCAAATATTTGGTCCAGTCATTCTCAGGTAGTTCTCCACAGTGCCATAAGGTCCCTCCAGAATAAACCTATGGTGACTAAACTTGCCCCATTTTTTCATTTCATTCTTTTTCCTGTTGATGCTATATTTTACTTTGATTCTAAACATTGTTTAATATTACAACTTTTTTATATACAAAGTGTAGTTCCTTCTCAGTATTACTAGAAAGTTCCAGATTACAAATTAACATTGACCAATTCTTTGTAATGGCCCTTTTTATCAAGTCAGCATCTATACAATAATTGACCTCCGTGGCACTGTTAAAATGTTTGTATGTTTCCCTGTCCTTTGCATTATTCTTTGTCTCTACTGATTTCAGTGTTATGGATAGAAAGTCAGTCACCCCTTCCATCCAGAATTTCTTCAGCTACTTTCTGTATTAAGTTGAAAGGGTACCCTCCGCTATAAAATATTTCTTTGGATACTTTTAATTCCTTTTGGAACTGAACATCATTTGAGATTAACTGTAATAAACAGACAATTTGACCCTTTATAACATTTTGTTTCAGCCATTTAGGGTGTCCACTGTCATAATTTAACAGTGATTTGGGATAAGGTTTTTTGTAGAAGTTTGAAGAAAACATCTATTCTACATCATCCTTTTTGTTTAAAACATCCAAAAATTGCATTTTATATTTAGAACATTTAAGTTTTAATTTTAAAAAGAGAACAGTGAAATTCATGTAGTGCATGAACTCCCTTAATTCTTCATGGGAATCCTCCCATAAGCAAAAAAAAAAAAAAAAATAGATCAGCCGAACAATCTGTGAATCATTCAGGCTTACCATACTGAAGAAACTTTTGCCATTAAGGCTTCTGTACTACAGTAGTTTTCTTAGTCCTTTAATTGTGAATGCAGCTCTTGGATAGATAATAAAATGGTATTATTTTTCTGTAATGTAATAATACTAACACTTCTATTGTGTGTGGAACAGTACTAGTCTTGGTGAAGAAGGCAGCATTTCTTGTATCATCACTGTGACATTACACTGGTATTGAACCACTGATGTGGCATCATTTAAAAGAGAAGCATGTTTTTGAGGCTGTACTCATGAATGTCAGCAAGCATAAATTATGACAGAAAGGACCAATGACTTTCTGGTATTTATATATAATAAAAATAGTACAGTGTATTAAGGAGTTGATTATTGCTGTGGTATTTGCAGGCGTTAGTAAATATCTCTACAGAAACACAGCCAGACTTTTTACCAATGCTTACATAATATTTATCAGCAGTAATAAGTTGTATTTTCTGTTCTGTTCATGAATATTTCATCAGAAAATTTCATTTTTATGTAAAATAGATTAAATCCATTTATGTACTGTAGCAATAAATTATGTCTGTGTAATTTAATATGTCTGGAAATTTTTTTAAATAATAGTTGGAAGACCTTTCATGGATTTTGCTATTACAATAATTTACCTGGTATCTGTACAAGGGGAGAAGAAACAAAACATTCATCATAGAGCTTTAAATAAAATAACAACTTCATGTTCTTTGTCAGAAGTGCCATTTCTTCTTTACTTCTACAGACTTTGGAAATGGCAGATAACCTTTATAAAAGCAGATATTTTTGCTATATTTTTCCTCTGTGCCTGTTGGCCATCAAGCTACCACTTCAGCCACTGTCCATCATTTGTCCCCCCCCTTTATTAGTTATAATACAGTTACCTCTTCCTGGCATCCCTCAAAGTTTTTTAACTTTAAGCAGTATCATCCTGTGAACATACTCAAAGGGTTTCAAGGGATGGGAGTGCAGTGGGGTTGTGTATAAACTGGTCATACATTTCTTTAAGTTACACTACCAGCTGTAGGCAGATGCCCTTTTCCATTTCTGGCCTCCAGTAGAGATTCAAGGTGAAGCGCATGTCTTTGGACATGTGCTCAGAATCCTGCTTCCTGAGAGGGGTGAGAGGGCTTCAGTTAATCATTTTTCCCTCCGCAGCAATGGGGTCACTAACTGAAACCTGGGTTATAGTCTGGGATTTGTCACACTGGTTTAGGGAGCTGGCTACAAAACCAGATGAATGTCAATTAGCAAAATAAAATTCAGCTATGATCTGCAAGTCAGTGTTCCATGAAAATATTCAATTAATTCAGGGTAGCACTTGTTGCTATTGCTGGGTTTAAATAAAAACCTAAACTGTGTAATGGGATGACTTTTGTTGGCACTTCTAAATCATACTTTCTTTCACCTTTTATATGACTCTTTTCCTCAAATGGAGCGAACATTTTATTTTTTAAACAATAAAATATTGTTTCTTTTATCAGGGTTTACTCCAGGATTTTATGCTATCTTTACTTTAAGTGTTCACCATATTTTACAAATAAAATGAACTAATATATAGCAGAATTTCCCCCGGTCACATGAAACGTATTAGTTTTGTTAACCATGTATTCTCATTAAACCTAAAATCCTTTTACAGAAAAATAAACAGTATACAATAGGAAAATACAGATCTGCGTACTATTATACACAGCAAGATTATATAGGTCTACAATTTACAGGCAATACCTTATTTTCATGGGAATGAGTATCAATGGTTACAGGATAATGCTCCAAAATTGTAAGAATAAAAGTATACATGGCCATAAAATTGTGTACATTGAGACAAATGCTATGAGCAGATATTATCATTAGCATGTTCATTCCTTCCAAGGACTCAGAAGTTTGTATTCCAGATCATGCAGCCACATAGGTTCCTAGGTGATGACTCCAGGGGCCCTTTTTAAGTCTAGCCATACTTCCCAAGGGGAGAATAAAACCCTGTACCAGGTGTATATGTGAGGTGAAGCCGTGATGGTGCAGCGGTAGCATTGTTGCCTCACAGGAAGTGGTTCTCCCGTTCGATTCTTGGCTGGAGTGCCTTCTGTGTGGAGTCTGCATATCCTCCCCGCGGTCAAGTGGCATTCAAAAGACATGCGTAAATGGGCATGCCTTCATTGAAGGTTGGGCGTCGAGCTGGCACCTCGGCACAGTAAAAATCAACTGCCAGTCATTAGCGGACTGGAGTTCCGCTGTGGCGACCCCTAACCGGGAAAAGCCGAAAGAAGAACAACAACCAGGTGTATGTGAGGTAAACACCCTAACCATAATGCTAACCCCTGGTCCCAGTGAACCAGTGACATATCTGCATCAGTTAATTAAACTAGAGAACCAGAAGTGACTTATACCTAATCAGGAAAGTTAAAGTCACAGTATAACAATACCATGCCCAATGCTTGGGAAGCCAAAGCACAAAAGAGAAAATCAACACAAGTGCCATGCATAATTCATTTATTCTTGGTATCCTTTAATAAGTAATACTTTAGCTTTCTTTAAAACTATCTTTCTTGGTGCAGTTATACGTTACTATTTATTTTGTGATCTGGGAGTGGCAAGACCAAAAGATCAGTTTAAGCACACGCTGTCTGATTTGCTGAATTCTAATATCCTGTGAGAATACTTCATTTTTCTTGTTTTGTGACGACTGTTTAGGAATCAAGTCTTTACTGAACTGGAATATACTTCTCAACCTCTCAGAGAAAAAAAATCTGGACAAAGGCGGAAATAATGGGGACAGAAGCCCTAAAATTGTGACAGATTTTAAATAGTGCTCCTATAAACTTAGAAAGTTGCTAAAATAACAGGTTTTGCATTGTTATGTATTTGCTGAAGGATATGAAGTTTGAAACATGAATGTCTGTCATTATTTAGTATTATTTAATGACTTCAGGAATCAGTCCTCAATTATTTGCTGAAAAAACACACATTTTATGAAGAATATACCAAAAATTTGAGGCAAAAATCTGGACATTCTGCGAAAGTCTGTACAGTTGAGAGGTATGATCAGGAAATGTCATACTATCCAGTTGTGAGCTAATTTATAATTGACAGAATATCGCTTCCTTTGTCAGAAGTCACTACAGTAGGGGAACTACTCCTCTAAGGTGCAGTGACCTCAGAGTTGTTTATAATGAGTGTGGGCATGGGGACATAGCCTCCTGTAATGGGAGTGTGGATGACTTACTTTGACTTCAGAACTATTCACTGATGTACCTTTAAATGGAGACTTATGGCACACTTGGTGGTTAGAAGTTGCACTTCCTCAATGTCATTAATGGATTTGGGCTCCTTGATAATAAATTAAATATCCAACAGTACTGGGAGTAGGGTTACTTTACTTTGTATCCACAACTCACATTTGGTTTTCATGAAAATGCTGCTGACATGTTAGGTATGATTTACCAAGGCACTTTTTATAAGATTCAGTTTTCACAAGAGTGCTATTCACAATTTTGATATTACAAACACCATACTTGTTTGGGAAGTGTTTGATTCCTGAAGACCATTTTTTACCACTGTCATTGTTTAAAGCTATGACACTTTTAGATAGCCAAGCATTAAGGTTAGTAACTACTTTCTGAAGCTCTCTGCTTACTGTATCGATAGTGTTTCCTGACCACAGAATGAGATAATCATCTATATATTGTAGCTACGTGTAGCTATACCAGTGATGTTCTACATGTCGCTCACTATTACAATGAACAAGAATAGCTGTTTTACAGAGTTCTGAGATAAATCTGTGCTTCCCTGCTGTAGGGTGGAGAACTCCATTATATTCCTTTAAAATTTAAACTCTGGCTGATTAGTATGGTTGAGCTAACCATGTGTTGGATCAGGGAATACAATTAAGTGCTTTAAGGCATGATATCATGATAGCTGCACTGGCTGATCCTCTTTAATATCAATCAATTTAAAATGGTTAAGGGCTAACAGTCAACTGACAAAAACATGTTAAACTGGATCTAAAATCAACATGAGATACCATTCAAGACTTAATAAGAAACTGAATCCAGAACTAAATAATGTATAAATGAAAACTTCTCCCATGGTGTACTGTTTTACACCCAATTAGTAAAACTGGAACAGCAGATATTGAAAACCTGCAGCTAAGTCAAGAGAGCCCAACTTGCCATTCTAGGGGAAGGGTGGTGGCTGACCTCCCTGCACTGGCAACACCTACAGAATTGCAGCAAACCTACTCTGCAGAATTTCACTGATTATGAGGGGGTTAGCATGTGTGGTAGCATGAATGCTCAGTCTGCAAGCAGCAGTCATGGATCTCGCAAGCCTCCATACAGAAAGGTTAGGTATGGGGAACCTAATCCCTGAAGCAAGTATAACAACTCCCATTTTCAGTTCAATTAGATCTCACTCTGCAGGAATTGATAGGCTGTAGGGCTTGCACCACCAGAAAACAGAATCACATGAAAATCAGTCACCTTACTAAGAATCAAGCGATTTACATATAATCATACTATTGCCTTTAATTAAATACCTACAGTTTATTTGGTCAAAATTTTAAGAGTAGGCATCTGATATTTTATAATGCAGTTTGATTCTTTCTGATTTAAGAGGTAACTAATGTGATCCCCCACACTCCCATTTTATCATCCCTGGATGGAACAATGAAACCATAATCCTTTACTGCACCATGATGCTTTATTGAGCTGTGAGCATACTTTTTATGTAGTCAGTATCCATAAATGATAGACCCAGCAGTTAGACAATGTCTGAGGCAACAATAGGGGTAAGAACAAGAAAAAACAAATTATAAGACTAGAGTAATCAGCAAAATTAGGGAGAGATGCTGAGAAAAAAAGATGAGAAGAAACAGTTAACTAGTATTATAGACCTAATATAATCCAGCTCCAATGGCATAGAGGGATAAATCCCTGATTATGATCCAGGTGATGCAATTTAAGGTAACAGATTATGTACCTGCAGGAGCTGGTACAAGGGGAGGAGAGGAATAATGAGACTTCATCTGCTCATCTTGTTTCAAGGTGGAGGGACGTTATAAAATATCAGATGCTTATTCTTAAAATTTTGACTTTGAATCTCTAGAGCTCAGGTCGTAAATGCCCTCTGTAAGATGAAAAACACAGCATCTATGGGACCTGATAACATCCCAGGATGTGTCCTACATGAACTCCAACAAGAATTAACAACACCATTGGGTACTCTTTTCAATCATAGTCTGAGCACCGGCTTTGTCCCAGCTGAATGGAAAATGGCCACCATTATCCCTTGCACAAGGGTGGTGCTTCCACTGATCCTGGGAACTATAGACCTATTAGCCTGACTATCCTTATCTGTAAGGCAATGGAGTGAATCATCATGGACCTTATCAACAACATTTATAGGTAATCTCCAAACACTTGATCCTACTCGGTTTGGATTTGTCAAAGGGAGATCATGCCTGTTAAACCTGGTGGACTTCTTTGAGACAGTCACCAGAGCCCTGGATGAGGGGAAAACTGTGCATACAGCCTACCTGGACTTGGCCAAGACTTTTGACACTGTTCTCCACTCAGGCATTATTGACAAACTCACCCAGCTAGGTATCAACCCTTATATCGTTTGGTGGCACACTGATAGAACCCAAACAGTCAAAATAGGGGAATCCACCTCCAACAGCAGACCTGTAACCAGTGGTGTTCCACAGGGATCAGTCCTGGGACCTCTACTGTTTCCAACTGCTCCACACCTAAAAACAATTGCTAACATGGGTCAAGAAGGGGGTAAGGTTTTACGGTTTAGAATATCGGTGTTTAACTTTTTCAGCAATCGAAGTTCAGACTTCGTATAAGTGGATTCAACTATGTGTCATTCAACATTTTGATGGTTAACCCAAACAAATGAATGCTACCAAAGTCACGGGCTTAAACTCAATGCCAAAAAATGTGTTATCCCTTTCAGTAAAAGTGATGTTCCTGCTAACTACCACATCAATAGAAACACCCAAAGCATGCATTCAGTGGTGAGAGACCTGGGCACACAGGGTGACAGCAACCTTACCTTTGATCACCATGTCTCCACAGTAGTAAGAAAGGCATTCTGTATTGCTCATCTCATAAGTAAGGGCATTGCCTCCAGAAAAAAAGAAGTTATAACCTCCCTGTACTCTTCCCTCATCAGGCCAATAATTGAGTACAATGCACCTTTTGGTATATACCTTTCTGGGCACCTGCAGCAACTGGAGAGGCCATAAAAGTTCCTCATAAGGAGAATTCAAGGTATTCCACATCTGTCCTATATGGATCAGATGAAATCACTGTTACTTTACTCTGTTTCATACAGACTACTCAGAGGTGGTGTCTGCCTTGCATATAAGGCAATGTCTGACTCTGTTTTATTGGAAATGCTGCATATCCGTATGTCTAATGACTCACGGGTTACTCGATCTAAAGACCTTAACTTGATACATGACATTACCGCACCTGTGGAACAGATTCTCAATTCAAGCAGAGCACCTCTTTGGCCCTCTTCAAGTGCAATTTGGATGACTGAATGAGGAACCATAAATTCACCACAGTGGTTTCACCTGTGTCTCTCTTAAACAGGGGCAGTAGGTACTGATCGTGGAAACAAGGGCAGAACTTGGCTAGGCTTGTAAGGGCCCTAGGGCCATTAGCCTAGTAAATTCCTATGATCTTATGTGTGGCTGGGCTTGATTTCAGTGACTTTATAATAGACACTGGGGAATCACACTGAACATGCTCTCAGATAGGTTTCTGGGATCTATTAGTGTACCATATGCAGAAGTGTGGGGCCTTATGGGAACCCGTTACACATCATCCCCTAAAAGAATATGGACATGCCTAAAGGGAATGTAGGTCTAAATTAAAAAAATAAATAAATCTCAGACTGATATCTTCGACTGTCATACCTATGGAATGAATGGGTGAATAACTATTACCTAGGGGAATTAATGGGTTTACAGAGAGGTTCGAGGAAAGGTTCCATTGTCAGATGACACCAGTGACAAAATAACACATTAAACAGACATAATTATGAACCTAATATACAATGCTTTATTTTTATTGAAACAATTTGTATAACAATTGAAGAAGAAAGACACTTATTATTCATTAATATACTGCTGTCTGATTTGATAGTACTCACGTGAAGCTAAATTGTGCGTTTCTGAATCAACTAATTGCATATTCCATTTATAAACAATGTGAAAACTCATTTCTGTGCAGAAGTGGTGAGGTTTGAAAAAAGCAGATTTACGTTTTCCTAAATACTTACAAGAGCAAGTGAAAATGCAATACTGTTGAAGTGAAGTAACTTCGAAAAAGCATAGGTAAGGTTCTATAGGCCTTTTGTGCATTCTAATCGTGCTTCCCAAAAATGAAGTCTACATCTCTTTTTTCAATCCAACTCTGGTTAGTGGTATGAGTTCCTGTTATTAAAGTATTTACACTCAGAGGTGTGGGCCTGCGTTAGTAAGTATCTGTGAGCTGCTGCTTCCTGGTAGGAGGTTGGCATTAAGTTGTCCTTCCCGTTGTTCAATATTCATCCTGAACTCCTCCATGGTTATCACCTGCCTTCTTAGATGCTGCTCATTCTCCTCAGCACATTCATTTTCTTGGCTGACAGATGGCCCAAACACCCAATCTGGCAGAGAAGAAGTTAATTACAGGGAATTAGAAACAGAACAGTAGAATCAAAATATAACTTAAGAGGCCACAAATACTATAGACTGAGTGCTACAACATTACTTATTCTTTATTCAATTTATTTGGAATATAATGCAGTTGATTGATAGAAACATTTTTGCACTTTCTGTGAGAGAATATATATATATAGGGACAGCTCTAGCATGAATTTCTACTCTAAGAAAATATGATAAGAAAAAAATAGTGTTTAAGAAGAAAAATTTGTGTGATGATATTCTCAGGGATTACTTCATAACTGTAAAGTATGATGAGTGATGATGCAACACTGAAATTAGATGACAAAAAACACTGCTTTGGGGGTGTTTACTAATCCCCCCACCCATCATGTCCATAGCAGCATCCGCTGGGTGGAATGTGAACTGGGTGGACTGTGCTAATCCAATCCTCACTTCCAAAAAGAGCTGTTGCTGGCAAACCACCCAATGAGGCACTTATGAGGTTATTTCCATAGACTCCACTGAGGAAATCTAACCATATTGTGTGCCTCATGCACATGCCCCTCTTTCCTTCTCTCCCAGCATAAGCATGCCTATCGTTCCCTGCCACTACTTCAGCCTAAGCTGCTAATCGAACTCAAGTCACCTGCATCATAGTCAGGGCTTTATCCCCCTCAACTAACGTACTGTCTGTTCCTGATTGGAGCCCAGGTCATGGTTAAGAGGGTCACTAGACTAGCCATTTACCGGTTAACAAATCATAATAAATAAATAAAATGAAATTATACAACTACTGCTAATAATATAAAGTTATATAGGTACAGATGAAGATATAGATATATACATAGATATAGATATAGACATAGCTATAGATGTATATGTATATTTGTGTGTGGACTGGTGTCTTAACATAGATGGGAGATATCATGTGGCTACAGAGGAGGTACAGACAAGAATGCTTGAGCTGTGCTATGGTGCAATGTAAGGATGGTGAAAGGAATGGTTAGTTTTTTCCTAATGGAAAAACAATAAACCTAGTTCAAAAGAATAATGCAGCATTACTTACAGAGTAACAAATGTTAGGAGAGTTCACCACTCGGATAATTCTAAGGGTGAAATGTATCTTTAATGTGAGAATGGGTACAGGAATGAGAAGAAGGTTTGAAAAGAGGAGAAGGATAACTCTTCTGAGCAGGAGAAATTAAGGATAACTGCAAGGTTGCAGGGATTTGATATATGAAGGCATAACAAATTTGGAAATGGGAGGATACCAAAAGAAAACACAGAGGGTTTTCAAGTGACATCATAAAGCAAAGGGAGACAGTGATACAACACATGATAATTGACTATTTGTGAAATATGACTTCTATACAATAAGAGGCACAAAAACAGAAAGATAGATATGGGGTGGTAGTACCAGGTATGCATCACAAAGGGGGTTTTGTGAATATAACTGGCTGATACCTCAGGATACAAATATAGACAGGTCAAGGTTTTACAGTGGAGAAGGTAGATGCAGATTAAGAGACCCCACTCCAGCTTATGTGAGTACAAATAATACCATGAAATTAAAGCATTTGAAAAAGAAGTTATGTACTCACCATAACATTCCATCTGAGTTGTTGCTCTTCATTTGTCTTCAACCTGTGGGTTACCAGATCCTGCATGGATCTGACTCGGTCGCATATCCAGCACCTGATCTGAGCTCCAAGCTCCTCCCCTACCCATAATGCCCCTGTCTCCTTCCTCCCTTCAGAATGAGTTTGCTGCCTAACCTAGCATCCACACCCGACCCAACACCTTATCCCATGCTAAATATCTCTATAAGCAAGAAAGGGAGTGTAAGAGGAACCCTGGTGGTGACCACATACTCTGCTTTACCAGACCATCACACAGTCTATGCAAGGCAGGGGGAAGGAGGGAGGGAATGGTTGAAGACAAATGAAGAGCAACAACTCAGATGGAATGTTATGGTTAGTACATAACTTCTTTATCTGAAGTTGTTGTTTCCATTTGGTCTTCAACCTGTGGGACAGAGTCCCCAGCTACTAAACACATGGGAGGCCCTCATGGAAAAATATTCCGGAGCACGGCAAGGCCAAAGGATGCCCTGTTCCTGGATATGATGTCCAACTTATAATGTGAGATGAAGGTATGTGATGAAGCCCAAGTAGCCGCAGAGCAAATGTCATCTAACGAAACTCTGGACCAAAGGTCACTGAAGTAGCCATAGATCTAGTAGAATGTACCTTCAAGTGACCTGGCGGGGATAAACCCCTAGCAGACTATGCCAGTGTAATACACTGGGAAATCCATCGAGCAATGGTGACCTTCAATACTGGTTCCCCAAAAAGGTTTAGAGTAGGAAATGAAGAGTTGGTCAGACTTACGAAAGGATTTAGTCCTCTGCAAGTAAAAACGTAACTGTCTGTGCACATCCAACAAATGCAATTTGTATTCTCCCTTATTTTGAAAATTTAGGAAAAAGACTGGGAGATTAATCACCTGATTAATATTGGACACTGAAGCTACCTTAGGAAGAAAGGATGGATTAGTAAGCAAGGATACCCTATCCTTATGAAAAATCATATGAGGCTTGACCGACAAAGCTTGAAGCTCCAAAACCTTCCTGGCAGAAGTAATAGCAACCAAGAAGGCCATCTTCCAGGACAAAAATTGCAGGTCCACAGAGGCTATAGGCTCAAAGGCAAAGGGGGATGAAGCTAGAGCTTGCAGAACTAACATAAGATCCCACGGCAGCATAGGATCCTTCATCAGGGGCCAAAGAAGAGAAGTGCCTTTTAAGAAGGCTTTGCAAAGCTTAGAAGATGCTAAGAAAGCCATGTTATCACCTACATGAAAATTAGAAATCACTGCTAATTGGAACTTGACTGCAGAAGAACTGGCACCTTCTTGAAAGATCCCTGCCAAAAATTCTAAAACCACAGAAATTGGGGCAGTGAAAGGATCTAGGGCATGCTGCAAAGCCCAGATCAAAAAATGTCTCCATTTGCTGGAGTACACTCTTCTAGTGGAAGACTTATGAACTGCCAACAGGATCCATTTGACAGGTGAAGATAAGCCAGGAGTCCTGACTATCATGGGAACTGGAGCAGTCAAGCAGTGAGCTTCAGACTGTCCAGGTCTGGATGGGGAATCCCTAAAGGATGAGAAATGAGATCCGGAACTGGAACCAACGTCCATGGTGGAGCCACCAGGTGAGATCACAAAGAGGGGAACCAGACTTGTTGAGGCCAGAATGAGGCAATGAGGATAACTAAGCTCCCCAGCCTGTGAGCTTTCTGAAGGTATTTTGGTATTAAGAGAAGAGGAGGATGAGCATACAAAAGAGCGGGGGCCAAGCATGAATCAGAGCATCTCTGGGGGCTTCCACTGGTGGAGGGTTCAGAGCGAATAACTCACTGCATTTTGCATTGCAAGGAGAGGTGAAGAGAGCGCAACAAGGCTGACCCCACTTGAGAAAGATCGGTTCCGCTACTGAAGGATTCAGAGACTACTCATAAGGCATCAGAATAGTCCTGTTGAGCTTGTCTGCTAGAATGTTGGACCTCCCTGGAATGTGCGTTGCCACCAGAAAACAGCCAATGGATATCACCCACTCCCACACTCACATGGCTTTGTGACATAGGGGATAAGACCTGGTTCCCCCCTGCTTGTTGATGTACCAGACCACAGACATATTGTCCGTCTGGATAGCAATCATCCCTGGGGGAAGATGGGAATGGAGAGCCTGCAATGCTAGAAGCACCACCCTCATCTTCAGGATGTTGATATGCAATCTGGTCTCGTAGGGGGACCACGTGCCTTGGACTCTCCTTCCTGAGCAGTGCCCCCCACCGTAGCAGGGAGGTGTCCATAGTCACTGCAGCTGAGAGGGAAGGTGGAAGAAATGAATGACCCTAAACAAAATCCAGAGAATGAATCCACCACAAAAGAGAGTCCCTGCACATCCGAGAGACTTGAATGGGGTGTCACAACAGGAGAGCTAACATGGACCATTGAGCCCCGAGGGTCCACTGAAGAACCTGAATATGAAAATGTGCCATAGGTAAAAGACTGATTGTGGCCACCGTGGACCCCAATGCCCTTAATACCATTTCCACTGTTGGTGACTGAGCTTGAAGAATACAAAGTACATGTAGCTTCAGAGACTGTGTTCTCTCCAAGGTAAGAAAGATTTTGGTTTGAATCATGTCCAGTCAAGCCCCAATGAAATCTAATACTTGAACCAGGGCCAGTGATGACTTGCTGAGTTTGATGAAAATGCCCAACTGCTGAGCTGAGAGAAGAAAGGAATCCCTTGCTTGGCGGAGCTGATGCCTGGAAGGGGCAGTGAGGAGCCAATCATCCAGGTAAGGGAAGACCTGTATACCCTGGAGTGTGAAATGAGCTGCTACCACTGCCATCACTTTGGTTAACACCCTGGGGGCTGTGGTGAGACAAAAGGGGAGCGCTCTGAACTGGTAATAACTGGCTCCCAGCTGGAAGCAGAGAAACTTCTGAAAGCGCCTGTCCATTTTGATGTGGTAGTATGCACCTTGAAGGTCAATTGAGCATATCCAATTGCTCTCCTGCAGGAAAGGCAGTATAGATTGCAGGATGACCATCCAGAATTTCATCCTGGCCACTGACAGGTTCAAGATAGAGAGATCCAGAATGGGTCTTAAGTCCCCCATCTTCTTTGGCACCAAAAAGAACCTGGAATAAATGCCTAATCCAGACTGGTCTGGGGGGATGGGTTGGATGACTCGCTTTTCTAGCAGCTTTGCACTTTCTAGCACTGCATCCTCCCTTTACGTGGGTGAAACATCTGAGAGGTGTCTGTGTGATGGAGGTGGCTTGAGAAAGGGGACTGAATAGCCTCTGAATATAATTGCAACACCCAACAACCTTCCATGATGGACTCCCAGGCCGTTGTGTGTAGTGAGAGGTGACCCCTGACTGCCTCCAGAGACAAGCAGCCAGGAAACCATTCAGGGTTGCTGCACAGATCTCTCCAAGAAAGACTTTTGAGACCCTTGATTTCTCAGACCCCCTCTGTCTCTAGGGTAGCATCTATCAAATCCCCCTCTGTCCTTGGGGGAAGGCGAGTCCTGACTGTCCTGGGAGTAGCTCTGAATTTTCCAGAACCACATCTTCTTGGCCCCTCGCTGATTCCTAAAGAAGGTTCATTGAAAGGCTGAAAAGTGGATCCCAATGGCAGAGAGAGAGTCTTCCCGTCCTTTGCACTCTGAACTAAGGTATCACATACCGGCTTCCCACAAAAGGTGAAGCCGTCGTATGGGGCATTCATAAAAGACACTTTAAAGGGTTCTGAAACCGCACAGAGCCAGGCATGGCACCTGATGGCAATGTCTGTACCTGCAGCTCTAGCAGCACCCTCAGTTGCATGGTTGAGGAGACGCATAGAGGTGTTATCGATAGATGTCAGGGTGGTCATTCGAGAAGGGAACACTTTCTTGTCCTCCGCTATGGACCCAGGAGTAGACACAGTGATCTCCTTGACTAGGTCTTACTGCAGCCTAATCACATGTGCCAAATAATTCAGCACACACACAGAATACCTCACTGAAGTATACAACCGCTTCCCAAAACAGTCCATCATCCTGGACTTTCGGTTAGGAGGATGAACCGTAGAGCTCTCCTGAGCAAGGTCCTTCTTAGTGGCAGCTGCCACCACCATGGCATCAACCAGGGATCCCTTGGTCCAATAGGTCCTGTCTGTAGGGGCACTCAAAATTTTGTCTGGGTGTTTGGGAATGGGCTCCACTGTGTCCGGTTCCTGCCATGCCCGAGATGTAATAACATCCACCAAAGGATCCATGGGAGGGAACACCCAGGAAGTAGAGGGTCCTGCACAAAATTCCTACAGGAACCTAGATTCATCCAGGTTAGGTTTTTGGGTAGATCACCTCCCACGCTGGTGTAGGATTTCCATGATGTCTTCAAAGGAGACATCACTGGGGCTGACTGGGGGGAACCTTTCCCTTCCTCCAAATCAGTGTCTTCCATGAGGGACTCTGGGGGAGAATATTAGCTGGGAACTTAAATTTACCAGAAACAGACTGGAATAATATTAATTCAAGAATGTTAGTAAAGAAATTATTCACAAAGTATATTCAGGAACAGCAAATGCTTCAGATTGTAAAAAAAACTATCAGGGGATGGAATATACTAGATATTGTTAATGTTCCCAAATAAATTACTGTAACTTCAAGTCGTTTTACCACCATTGATGTACAGTAATCATGGGGTTATTAAGGTTAATTTATTGCTAGATAATTCTGCCAAACTGAAATCTAAGCCAATGCACAGAAGGTTAATTACAGATTATAGGGAAGCAAAACAGTTACTGTATAGAACTAACTGGAGTGAGGTGTTCAGTGGAAAAATTGCAGATGGAATGTGGAAAGTTTTGAAAGAGAAATTGTTTGAGTGCAAAAAGTCGAAAAAATGTTTAACATCAGGATCTAGGCACGCAAAATCAGGGTGGTATATTTCCATAAGAACAAGATATCTGATTAAGGTGAGAGACAAAAAATATAAGAAATGGGAGAGAGGTCGAATTACAGCTTTGAAAACTGAAATAAACAAGCTGGACAAACAGATTAAGCATAGTGTTAGACAAGATCAAGAAAAACTTAAAGAAAATTTATATAAAGATATTGAGCATAATAGGAAACCTTTTTATAGCTACATAAGATGTGGAAGGAGTAAAGATACACAAATTGATAAACTGTGTGCAGATTCTAAAATTTATTCTCATACACAACATATTATAGATATATTTACAAAATCTTATGCAAAACGGTTTGGCTCCACAAAAGGGGTGGTAAGTTGTCCTAGTGACATCCAGGTAATCCCAGATACTTAAATCAAATTAGATTATATTGAAAAAGAACTGTGCAAACTGGATCCAAAGTGCAGGGAGGAGACTGAATAAGTAACAATGACCTGAGAACACTTCAGCAAGAACTTACACTACCATTATATCTATTATTCACTAGGTCATATAAATATGGGGAGATTCCTCAAGATTGGTGACATGTACTTATTAAACCTGTCTTTAAGGGAAAGGGGAGTAGGACAAACCCAGAATCACATAGACCCTTATGTCTACTTTCATGTTGTGGAAAAATAATGGAGAAGGTAATACTGGATAAGTTATTGTCAGAACTGGATAGGTTGGGACTTGAAACCATACATCAGCATGCATATGTTGAAAATAGATCTATTACCACCTGTAAAATGATGTTCTATAACAATATAATAACAGCTATGAATGAAAAATTGTGCTGTGGTGTGATTTATATAGATTTAACTTCAGCATTTGACAGGGTCATACACAAAACACTGATCAAAAAATTAGTACAACTAGGTATTGATGTACTGTTGATAAGATGGATAACTGCATGGCTTACAAATAGGACATGGCAAGTATCACACACCAACTGGACAGGTGAAATCCTTGGTTACAGTCAGGGTGTCCCACAGGACTCTGTACTAGGCTCTTACTTGTTTAGATTGTATCTTTCAGACCTTACTTTTTCATCTGAGGTGTTCTACAGTCTATATGCTGACGACCTGAAATTGGGTAAACTGATTGCAAGTGTTACAAATAAGGCATGTCTGCAAAATAATTTGACTAAATTGACCATTTGGACACAGGAGAATAATATGTTGATAAATACATCAAAAACTAAGCATATGAGATTTGGGAAACATAAACTGAAATGTGAATATTTAATACAGTGCACAGTGATTGAAACTGTAGACTCATTTAAGGACCTGGGTATATGGGTAGATTCAGCTATGAATTTTTCTAATCATATCAAACAATTGGCTAATGATAGTTATAGAACTATAACTTGTATAAAAAGATTTATAAAGTCTAGGAAATCAAACATAATGAAGTCATTGTTTGTTAGTTACATTAGAGCCAAACTTAAGTATGGAATAACAATATGGAAACCCTATAGGAAAACAAGCATGAATAAATTGGAAAGAGTACAGTGGAAATATACCAAGGGCATCCATGGATGTGAAAATCTAAGTTATTATGAAAGACTAAAATATCTGAACTTGTACAGTGTCTCTTACAGATATCTAAAAGGAGATCTTATTCGGGTATATAGGGCATTTAGGGACAACTACCTCTGGGAATGTTTGGGGTTATCAAAAAGTAGAAGAGAATCATCAGACGATCTGTGTAGAAGATTCTATAGGAATGAGAAGTGTACTAATTGATTCTCTGACAGAGTAGCTGATACATGGAACATACTACCAAATTACATTAAAGCAATGCTAGTTTAGATATTTTTAAGAACAGTCTGGACATTTATTATGGGAACAAGTGTTTTGGTATATTGGCAAGCTAGAAGGGGATTAATGCCCGTGCTTGAAACATTTGAATATATGTATGTATGTATGTACATTATAATGAGACTGAAACAATGGATCGTGAAGATAAGCTTTTGGATTTATTGAGACAGCACTGTATTTAAAACAAGAATGGGGATAGAAGCAAAGGCAAAACTGACAGTGCATTCCCCACTTCAAAAATAATTAGGAAAGGACGTTAAAAAATGGAGAAACTAGTTATATAAAAATAAAGATGGTAACTACATTTTTGGTTAATATTTTATTTATTTTACAGTTGTTTACCAGGAAAGTCCGAATGGACAACAACTACATTTTCAGTGGAGGCAAGGAGAGAAAAGCTCCAAGGCATACAGAGAATACAAAGCATTTCTAAAAATTACAAAGTTACAAAATTTATAAAGAGATTAAAACTGATTAATAGTCCAAGATTGCAACTGGAAGGTCCAAAAATCATACAGACATAAAGATTGAACATACAGCTCTATATACAGGACTGGACAATATATACAAGTTTGAAATGAAAGATATGCTAAGGAAACTGTTTAGTGAGAGTACAGAAGAGATTAGTAGAATTGTCAGTTAGTTAGGGTACCACCTAGTGAGGTCAGAGTAAATTAGATAGTGACGAAGTAAGTTAGGTGGCTTGGTTTAGTCCAAGTCAGTTATTTAGCCAGGCTTAGTACATGGACAGATCCATGTAGCAGATAGGTGGGCTTTTTAGTAGTTTTTTTAATTGAACTGAGTTAGTGGTGGATTTAATGTTTAGTGGCAGGTTTTGGCGATACTACAAGAGAAGAGGTATTTTCCAGCATAGTTTTTGCTTTTTATTATTTTAATTAGTGCCTTGTTGCTAGAGTGAAGAGTCCAATTAGGGTAGTGAGAGAGTGTTATTTAGGGCTGGTGTTTTTTCAGGCTGGTTAATTATTTGGTGGGCCATTTTGAGCTGGTTGTATTTTAATAGAGTGGGGAATTCAAGCCATGAAAATTGTCTGAGAGAGAGTGTCAATGGTGAGATCTATAGTCTGCGCCTGTAGTAAACTTTCTGATTTTATTCGAACAAGTTTCTAGTTTAGTTATATCTGATTTTCTTAGGTTGGTAAAGATAGGGGATGCATATAGTAATGTTGAAATAAGGTGGGTTCTGGCAATTATGGCTCTGGTATCGGTGGTGAGATAGTGTTTGCTCCTGTAGAGGCAACCTATTTTTTTGTGTAGTGTTTTTATGGCTTGGGCTATATAAATTCTCAAATATCATGCTCTGGTCAATTGTAACTCCTAATAACTTTGTATTAGTAACGGGAGTTATGATGGTGTTACTGGCAGTGGTAATTTTGAAGGGGGGTGTCAGGGGCTCTTGTAGTGTGAAACAGGATGAGTTTAGTTTTCTTGAGATTAAGTATTAATTGTGCATTAGTTAGCCACAATTCTATAGCCGTGAAAGACTGTTGAGTTATTTGTTCTAGTTGTAGAGTAGGAGCTGCACATATTAAGGTTGAATCGCCTGCGTACTGTATGAGTGTAGTGTCTTTAGTGGCTGTATGGGGGTTGTTTGTGAATATGGTAAAGAGAAGTGGGCCGAGCATAGATCCTTGTGGGACTCCTAGAGTGACAGGCAGTAGTGGAAAGAGGTTTTTCTACCACATTACTGCTTTGTTGACAGCCAGCCAGGTAGTCTTGAAACCAGGCTATTCCTGGCTGGCTAAGTTTTAGATCAGCTAAGACATTTAAGAGTTTGGTATGTGATACGGTGTCAAATGCTTTTGACAGATCAAGGAAAATTGAGGAGACTAGATTACCTTCATTATGGAGCTGGTTCATAGAACTGGTGAAACTCACAAGGGCTGTAGTAATGATGTGCTTAGGTCAGAATCTGTGTTATGAGGGAGTTAGGAGATCGTTTGTTAACAGATATTATAGAAGTTGTGAATGGACACATTTTTCCAGGATTTTAGAAAGGGGAGATAGTATGGCTATGGGACGATAGTTAGATAGGTCAGTTGAGTTGCCACCTTTGTGAAGTGGAGTTATGTGGGCAGTTTTCCAGAGTTTGGGTATTTTCTGTTCTGAGATAGAGTGGTTTATTAATATAGAGAATGGGACTGAGATGGCATTGACTGCTATTTTCAGATATTCTGCTGGCAGGTTATCTGCAGCCAAAGTAGTTGTCTTGAGTTTTTTTAAGATATTTTTTACAGTATCAGTAGGGACTGGTTGAAAGTTAAAGTTGTTGAAATTATGTAGTGGTGGGGGTAATGGGGGGGGTGAGAGAAGTTAGTATTTAAAAGGCTGAGAATGGATTCAGTAAAGTATTTGGTAAATTGGGTTGGAATATAGTCCCTTGTATTGGATAAGGTTGGGGGTGGAGTGGTGATTTGACCTAGATGTAGTATTTTATTTATGGCCGACCAAAATTTTTGGGTGGGTTTCTGATGTTTCAATTGCATGTGTCTATCATGGTCTTTTTTATCCTGCCTGATCTGTTTTTTTTTTTTTGACTGAGTTTCTGAACTCTAGGTATTTTTGATGATTTGGAGTGGATTCCTCTTTTGAATATTTTTCCCAGGCTTTGTCTCTTGTTTTTAGTAGTGATCTGGTTAACTTAGTTAGGCAGGGAGTGTAGTTGGGTTTAATCCATATGGTCCTGGCAGGGGCTAGTTTATTAAGGATACTGATGAAGGTGGTGTTAAAGTATTCTACTGTGTCCTCTAAAGAGAGATAGTTAACTGTGTTCCATTTGCAATTCCTAAGTAAGGTTGTGAACTCTAGGGCATTAAAGTTTTTAGTATTATGGATTTGATGGTATTTTGGGGTTTTTGAAGGGTTTAGTAGTTGTCTGAGAAGAAAAGTAGGGAGGTGATCACTAAAACGGTTGGGGAGACAGCCAGAATTGTTTGCAATATTGGGGTGGTTAGTTAAGATTCAATCGAGAATTTACTCTGTTTTTTTATTGATTCTGGTAGGATTTTTGATTAGTTTTGAGTAGCCATGGAAGTTAATATGATTTGTGGGGGTTGATAAGTTACAGGAAGTCCAATCTATGTTAAAGTCCCTGCTATGATAGTTTCTTGAGGGAGAGTGGTGGATGACCATTGTAATATATGTTCCAGTGTAGGGATATTGTGTCCAGGTGGGATGTAGATGCCTATAATGTTTAGATTATTTTTTAATTAAGATAGAGTTTGGTTAGTATTAGTTCTGCATTTTGGAAGTCAGCGGTGTCTATGGCTAATACTTCTAGAGAAAGATTATTTTCATATAAAATAGCTACTCCCACACCCCTTTTTGTGTGTTTATCTACTCTGTGTATATTATAACCAGGGGGTATTATTTCATTGTTACAGATTTCTGGCTTTAGCCAGGTTTCTGTTAACAGAACAATATTGGGATGGTAGAGATTTAGGGTAACATTAAGTTCTTATATTTTATTAACGATGCTCCTAAGATTGATGTTTAGTATTAGGAGATCTGATTTTTTTCTGTTAGGGTAAGGTGGAAGATGAAGTTGACACTTAGTGTTTGTCAAAAGGCTTGTGGAACCAGGGTTGGGATGAATATTGCTACTGCATATAAGTTTTGTTGCTATAAGATGTAGCATTTGTAGACGTTTATGCATGGTCTAGTCATATTTTACAGAGATTTGGGGAGGTGAGTGCTGCAAATTTTGCCATTGTGATGGGGTAGTGTTATAAATAGTAGGGGTTATTGGGATGGATGGGTGTTGTTTGTGTGTTGGGTGAGCTAGTGTGGAGGTATGTGTGTGGTGATGGGTGTTAATGTTATTGTGGAGGGATGTGAGATGTGCAATTAGGGTTAAACATAGTAGTTTTGAAATATGCATGAGTAGCATATTTGTATAGTGTGGACGTGTGTGTTGTTGAGATGAAGGTGTGTGTGTGTGAGGGTATAGCAGATGCTCAGTGTGTGGGAAGAATTAAGAAAGGTTGTGTAGTTGAGACAGTTGTAGTATAATTGGGGTAGAGTAGATAGCGTTAGGATATAATTTGGTGTATTTGATAAGGCGCATTGTTGGGTAGGCAAGGGGTGATGTATATGTATTTGTATGTGTAATGGTAGAGTATTACATAAGGTGGCTTGGATTTAAGGTGATGGAATTGGATAATGAGCAGTAGGGTGTGGCTTGTTGAAAATAAATGTAGGCATAGTGGTGCGGGTGGAATTTGGGGGTAGGGTAGGGGAGCGGAGTGAGGCTGGAGCATGTTGCGCCCGATGTCGCTGTTGGGCAAAAAAAAAATCTCCAAAGCTAGTAACAGCTAGGTAAGAGAAAACAAAAAGGGGGTCTGGGCTGTAAGTAAAGGAATTATCTGGGTGGTAATAGGCTGAAGAAACATGTACAGTAAATTCTAGATATGTCAAGGGGAGAAGAGTTAGAGCAGAGGTAGTCTAAAGCTTGGATTCACTGTTCTTGGTTTGGTAGAGGCTTTCACTTGTTTATGAAAGCACAAAGCAGAGAACAAAAACTAAGGATATGATTAAAAGTAGGGACAGGACAAAAGAACTTGTGAACAGAGGTGGTCAGAGGTCCCTAGCATCGTGCTCTCAACAAACTAGCACAGGTGCTTAATAGTTGGTAGAATTACCAGGAAGAACAAATACATTTGCTTGTTTTTGTCTTTAAAAGGGGGTTATCCCACGCTGGGACTGGTGTGTCCAGGCTTGAGTTATACAGGGCAGAGCCTCAGGAAGATTACTTTACAAGCGACAGAAGTATGGGATGCCGGGGAGAAAAGAAAGACATGAGGAATTAGATACAATGTTTAGGGATTAGGGACAAATCAGCCAAACAGATCAGCAAATGTATTAATACTAACAGGTAATATCCATTCAATTTAAACAGGTAATATCCATTCAAGTTAAAACCATTCAGTTTGTGATACAGAGCAACAATCAGTAGGCACTGCAAAACATGGCATATGTGCTAATAGGACTATGCAGAATGCTAAATACCTTGATGGTTCAACAATACAGCACACCGCAGACTAACAAACTAATTAGTAGTGAGGAAAATATATAGGAGCACTGGGATGCAATAAAGGGGCTAGGTGTAGCAGTTATGTATACATGGCGACATTCAGATAAAGGTATAATAGTACAGTGAGCAGCTGTGGAAAACATAATATCACTAGGTCATTTGTGAGAGTAAAGTAAGCAAAAACCTCGCAGCAGCACTTCCTGACCCTAAGTAATCCAGGAATGAAAAATTAGTAAATGTACCTTCAGGATATATTTACAGTTGGGAGTACAATATTTGTATATACAATCTGCACCAAACAGCAATAATCACATAAACAAGTCACTTACCCAAGCACTCTGCTTGGAGACGCTCCGACCAGGTGAATATATGTTTTAAATATGGTGCCCGAGCATATTCAAATACTAAACAGGGTGAGGATTGTGGAAGGTAGATGGGAAGAAAGGGGTGGGGCAGTTGCAGGGGAGGGACATGTGAAATCCACAGTGTGACGACTAGCACCTGATGTCTCTGTTGGGCAAGAACAGCCATCTCCAAAGCCAGTAACAGCTAGATAACAGAAAACAAAAAGGGGGTCTGGGCTGTAAGTAAATAAATTATCTGGGTGGTAATAGGCTGACGAAACATGTACAGTAAATGATAGATATGTCTAGAGGAGAAGAGTTAGAGCAGAGGTAGTCTACAGCTTGGATTCACTGTTCTTGGTTTGCTAGAGGCTTTCACTTGTTTATGAAAGTGCAAAGCAGAGAACAAAAACTAAGGATATGATTAGAAGCAGGGACCGGACATAAGAACTTGCGAACAGAGGTGGTCAGAGGTCCCTAGCAGCGTGCACTCAACAAACTAGCACAGGTGTTTAATAGTTGGTAGAATTACCAGGAAAAACACATACATTTGCTTGTTTTTGTCTTTAAAAGGGGGTTATCCTGCACTGTGACTGGTGTGTCTGAGCTTGAGTTATACACGGCAGAGCCTCAGGAAGGTTACTTTACAAGCAACAGCGATATGGGGTAGAGCTTGCTGCTTGGAGACAATCCGACCAGGTGAGCATCTGAATATATGAAAACTTTAGATGACAAATGGCATTTTCCTCACATATTTGATATTTTGGTGTGTTTCAGTTAGTATGGTAAGAACCACAAAAGTAAAAACCCAATTACAGTTGTTGGAATATGGCTCTGTTGACATAGGAAATACTTTGAAAAGACAAAGCAGGTAAAAAGGAAATGAGGCTTATATATCAGTGCAACAGTGAGTGATAGAAGGGTGGCATGAGTAATCAAATATTAGAGAGCAGTAATATGAATGGCAGAAAAAAATTAAGGGTTTTGTGTGCTGTCAGATGTACAGAATCCTAGTGTGGGAGAAGAAAGGTACACATTTCAGGACAAAATGTGAGCATTTGTCAGTGCTGAATATGAACTATGGTAACAGTGGTTAAAGATGTGTAGGCAACAAAATGAAGAAGTGTGAGGCAGAGAAGAAGCAAAAAACATATCACCAGTTCAGAATATTTATATTGATGATGGATTCAATGGAGGGGACAGTCGTCTGTTAAAGTAAAAGAAAAAAACTGGTAAGAGTTTTGTATCAAAACATCTTGTGTCCATAGGGTTCTGTGATGGGACAGCTACATAGTATTTTGGTTTTATCATGGAAATAGCATACATTGTGAGTCTGCATTGTGAAATCTAAGAATATATTAATGACAGTTCAATAGATGTGATTCAGGCAATTCCCATTTTATCTTTATGACATTGTTTAAGTGTGTTTAAATCCTTTTATAAAACACATCCTTCTGCTTAATTTAGAATGTAGTGTGACTTGGCAACGCATTGAGGCTAAGGATCAAAAGCACAATGTAGCCTTTCACCATCGTTAACCACCTCCAGTGAGTGGAGCGATCCAAAAGCAATCAAGGCATAATCTAACCGAGACATAGGCCATATGTATAATAATGTCACTGAGGCTCTGTTATTTTTATAGACAGAATGACAGGCATGCTGAAACTTCATAAATTTATCACTACTCTTCACATCTATAAATAATTTGTCATATGTCATTATTTCAAAACTCTTACAATTTTTGAGGATAGGTGTAGTTGGGGAGATAACTCATATCATCCTTACTCACTTTTGGTAACCATAACCCTAACTCTGTTGCTGCCCATAAGCCCAGTCATATAGATTACCTTACCAAAAAAACATTTCCATAGCAGTATCACTATTCAGACAAATAATGCCTGTCTTAAGGGTATTTTTAACGTTTTACATTTTTCTTTCTTTTTTCCCTAGTTGATTTTGCAGTTGGCGAACTTTAATTTTTTTTGGTATAAGTGAATTTTTACATGTAGAAATTGATGTAATGGGCATTGATATTTATGCACATAGATGTTAGGGATATGTATATCTGTATCTATAACTATCCATCTATATCTGAGTCTACCTGGTATCATCGAAATTTCACTTACCCAAAAATCAGATGCACGAGACAAATTTGCTGAAAACTTAGTTTCACAAACACCCATATCATGGCAGTTTTAGTTCTGGAAACTAACCACTTGGCCGCCATGGTGAACTTTGCTATTTTCCCCACTATAGTGCAATCTAGGAGTTGGTATATTTAGTTAGGGTATGTGTAGGGTGCAGCCATCCACATGGGGTTGTGTGTGGGGTGAAGCCCCCCACTTGGGTGGGTTTGATTTGCTTCAGTTCATTTATTTTGTCGTGGTGGCCAAGTGGAGTAAAACTGTGGTGATCTGGGTACTCATGACACTAAGTTTTCGGCGAAGTCATCTCAGGCATCTGATTTTCCGGTAAGTGAAATTTCAATAATACAAAGTAGACCCATACACTCATATGGGTATAATTAATGTAGTTGAATATCCCTATTTTGGAAAGGAAAGTATGCTGGAACATTTCATCAAAAATGAACTGATTGTAAATTTCCCGCTTTTCTGTGTGCAGGATCATGGTACACTGGGGATTTGGGCATTTGTACTTTCCTCACTGTAGTGCACTCTCTGGTTGGTATATATAAGTAACAGGGATGTGAGGTGCACAGAGTGGTTTCCCCCTACAAAAAAAACATGTTTATTGGGTTTTGCAGATTACTTGATGCTTGAATTAGGATGGCTGTTTTTAGGTTCAGTGTTTTGTATTTTTAACTGTATGACATATAGTCATACTTAAACAGAAAGGGTGTTCGGTCCATCAAAAAACTGGTCATAAAATGTAGACTACAGGACAACAGAAGGATCTATAAGAACATGAGGTGGGAGGAAGATGAATAGCAGACTGATAAGAGGCAGGACAAATATGCAGAAGTTAATTGCAACAACTGGGTAGACATTAGACTGAGGATATTCTACCATCAGCTTCTTCATATTACTGTAAACTTGTAAGGTAGCCTCTTCAACGATAATTGTAGAAAATGCTCCAGGCCGAAATGACTAAACACTGTTCTTCTGTCATCGTATTTTGCTTCCCTTTGTTTTTAATAGTCTGAATAATTAGCATCTTTTTAAGTAGAGTTGCTTTTGACAGCTCTGTCTGCATGTGTTTTTAGAAGCTAGTTGTTTCATATTAAGGATCTTGTATTAGTTATATTTGTTTGCTGTTTTATCTTTTTGAAATGGTCATGTCATGCCTTTGTTTCTGCATTATCACACAAGATATGTTCCACATTTTCTGTAATTTTGCAGCAAATGTCAGATTAATGTTAGGCAATACAACAAGCAAACTATTGCTACAGACTAGGAAGCCAGGATAGTAATGTGATAGCATTGGCTGTGAAGATTATAAAGTCACTGGTAAACTGAGATTGGATAGTTGTGGGTTCTAGACCCTTAGAATGAACTCTAGTTGAAATTTCATCATATACACCATATAAAGCACATCTGTAGTAGCAACCTTCCGTAGAGGCAGAAAATGACAACTCTGTCTCATACCCCTATCTGAGGCTGGAGGGATTTTCTAAGCTTTGATATTTCACTTGTTTGTTAAAATAGCATCAATAAATCGCTTTCCTTATTAGGATTTACTCAGGATCTGAATGGAGAGATGATAAAATCAGCAAGGAAAGGAGAGTAGCATTGCTAGAACTGAATTCATCCTCAAGTCTTGGTAAATACCTTCATGAAGTGGACACTGTTTTTATAGAATCTCACCAAGACGATGCTGATATATAGACTGTATTTTATATAGCATATATCATGGAAAGTATACTAAAAGAAGGAAAAAAGACAGCTGGGTACACAAGTCCCAGGATAAAAAAGTGTTCAGTCTTGGTAGGTGCACTGGTGCCAGAACGAGAAACAATGACAGTGTAGAATCCTCAAGACACAAACATTCCTATAATAGGGTTAGGCTAGGCTCAGGAGAGGTTGCCCCCCCTGTTGTAGAAGGAAGTCGTACCCACAAACACAAAAACTAACGGACCAAAAAAGAACCGTATAGATTATAGAGTGGGGTATTGAGAATAAGAAAGAATTTATGTATTGTTATTATTTTGCAAGAAGCCCAGAATTTACAGATAGAAGATATTCAAAAAGATTAAGAGAGAAATTAGAAGAAAGAAAAATACTTGCACAAGAAAAACTGTCAAACGCTTCAAATGCAAATTTGTGTTCATTAATACAACAGATTTGTGAAAAATGTTATATAGACCAAGAAACCTTGGGCTGTTTGGAAAGAGAAGTGACTAAAGAAGTATGAAAATATAAAGATCAAAACATAGAGATTTTTGAAAGGTATAAAAAAGAAACATGGCAAAGGAAAGGAAAGAAAGATCTGATACGGTGCAATATTTATGCAAAGAAGAAAGCCAAACTAATCCCTACAAAAAAGCAGCTCCATGGATATTTGAAGGGAAATACTGGTAGAGGCACCCAGATATGGAAAATTTCACAATACAAAAAAAAATAAATAATAAGATCACAAAGGGGAACATAGAACACAAGATTAGTAAAGTAGAAGTTATACAAATAAAAGGTGAAGTTATGGAATACCTGTGAAGTGAAGGATTTAGTGTAGAAGGTCTAACACAGGTTATCTCACAGCATGATGGCACAATGAGTCTCCAAAGTAAGGAAAACAGCTGGAGCTAGAGACATCTGAAGACGAAATATGGATATGGGAAAGAAAAACAGATTTAATATGGTGCATTATGTATACAAAGGAAAAAGCAAAACTAATCAATACAAAAAAAGCAGCACCAAAGATATTTGAAGAGAAATACAGGCAAAGGCATCTGGGGTATGGAAACTTTTACAATACAAAAAAATAAGAAAACAAAGGGGGAAAGTAGAAAAGAAGATTAGTAATGGAGAAGTTAAAGAAATAGAAACAATTTATGGATTACCTGTGAAGTGAAGGATTTACTGTAGAAAATCCAACAATGGTAATGTCACAGCATGATGGAACAATGAGTCCCCAAATTAAGAAGAAACAGGTGGAATGGGAAGCATCTGATCAGTTGCCACATGAAGATACTCTGGAGCCTTCAGCTGGAGTTGCACAGTAAGGGAAGAAGCAGGAAGCAATAGCAGCTCTGACACAGTCAATGTTGTGGAGTGATAGGCCAGTGAGTTTTGATATGAAAGTGTAAGGAAGCAGCTAAAGAGAATATGTCACAAGAAGATGTTCTGGAACTTTCTGTAGAATGCCTGCAGGAAACTGTGAATAAAAAATGTGCCTTTAACTTAGAAGAAAAAGATCTAATGGGAAGAGCTGCTTGCTTTAATAGAGATGAATAGACATATTAAGATTGATGAAAAAATAGATTACAGAAAGTCAATAAGATGCAAAATGTTAGAAGTCTAATAAAACAAATGAATACAGTAATTAAGACTATTAACAGAAATTCATGTGATAGAAGTAAGTATGATATATTACTGTGCAGTTAAATCGATAACAGATAAAGTCTTTCCACAAAAACACAGGGCAATAAGGGAAAGGAAGGGAAGAAATCAAATGCCATCATGGAAGTATCGAATAGAGAAAACTATTAAACAATTAAGACAAGAAGTGTCACTGTTAGAGTATAGAAGAGAGAACAGATCAACAAAAATACTTAGGAAGATAGATATGATAAAAGCAACACACAGTATTAGAACAGACCAGGATCTATCATACACTACTGTAAATAATAACTACTAAACAACACAAAACCAAAACTGTTCCCAGGACAAAACCACGATCCAATATAGTGCACAATTGTCTTCTTTATTATAACACAATGAAATGGTTGAGCGCTTTCATCTACCCAACGTAGATTTCATCAGAACACTTGCACATTCAAAACCTACCCATTAAATACTTTAAAATACCCGCCTTTTGCACCACATGATCAATTAACTATCATTGAAATTTAAAAACATAGAATAACAGTACATAAAATCAATATGGTCATGACACCACTAAATAATATTATTAAAACTGTCTCATATACCAAGACAAAATCATGTTAGGCTGAAAGTATTTTTGTGTGTATATAGTACATAAAACCAAAAACAAAAGACAAAAACATTACATGTTGACAGTGTATAAATAGAAGTTATGTTCTTACCATAACGTTCCATGTTAGTTGTCTTCTTCTCGCCTTCTTCTTGCTGGATGGGTTCGGAGCCGACCTCGGCTCCGACTCGGCCACTCTGAAAGCTCGAGAGTTGGTTCCACTGGCTCGAGGCTCCCCTTATATCCCACAATGCTAGGCGTGAGTTACCTCAGATCTCGTTTGTAAGCTAGGCCCAGCTTATAATAGTAACAGAATAACTATAAACAAAGTCCACCTCTATAAACCAGGGAGAAGAGAAGGGTGACCTACATCCTGATCCAGGAAAATATGCACAGCAGCATATACCTAAAGTAAAGAGGTGGTAGAAAGAGAGGTCACAATCAAAACTCCTCTAGGTCTGTCCAGGCCAGGGGGAAGGAGGGTGGGAAGAAGAAGAAGCGAAGAAGACAACTAACATGGAACGTTATGGTAAGAATATAACTTCTATATGTTAAGTTGTCTATCTCGCCTTCATTCTTGCTGGATGGGACCGCCCCTAGCACCTTGTCCCGGGTGGCCTAATGGAACAGACTCTTGAGAACAGTGGAACCAAAGTTAGCTCTATGCCTAGAAGCTAAATCCAACTTATAATGAGAAATGAAAGTGTGAGGAGTAGCCCAAGTAGCAGCTGCACAAATGGTGTCAATAGGCAGTCTGTCTTGGAAGGCTATAGAAGTAGCCAAAGCTCTGGTAGAATGGGCTTTAGGTTTGTTAGGCAGCTTTTGGTGTCTAATTTCATAAACAAGGGAAATCAGAGATGTTAGCCATCTAGATAATGATACCTTTGAAACTGAAAGTCCCTTTCTGCCTTCTGCATAAGAGACAAACAGCTGGTCAGATTTTCTGAATTGTTTGGTTCTATCCGAATAGTACCTTAACTGACGATGAACATCTAGCCAATGCAATTTTGTTCAGACCTGTTAGAATATTCTGGAAAAAACACAGGAAGGTCAATGCTTTGATTTAGGTTAGACGCCGAGGGTTGGTTCGTAAAGATACCCTGTCCTTATGGAACAACAGATAAGGAGGTCGACAGCTGAGTGCATGAAGTTCTGAAACTCTTCTAGCTGAAGTAATAGCTACCAGAAAGAGTGTCTTCCATGATAGCAATTTTAAAGAACAGGAGGCTGCAGGTTCGAAAGGGGAAAGAATCAAAGAACTAAGAACTAAATTTAGGTCCCAAGGAGGAGGAGGATTTCTTATAGGCGGTCTGAGTAGAAAAACTCCCTTCAAAAAGGCTTTGCAAAGCTTGTGGGACATTATGGCAGACTCTGAAATGCCCACATGAAAGTTAGAAATAGCTGCCAATTGAACTTTAAGAGTAGAAGGAGATGAACCTGCATGGAAGAGTTCAGCTAGAAAATCAAGGACCATTTGGATGGAAGCAGTGAAAGGATCTATGTCCCTTCCTTGAGCCCAATAGGCGAAACGTTTCCACTTACTCAAATAAATCTTTAGAGTGGAAGATTTATGGGAAGCTATCAAAATATCTCGGACAGAGTGAGATATTTGAGGAAGCCTGGCTAAGGTTGGAATTGGAGGAACCAAGCAGTGAGGTTCAGAGAGGGAAGGGAGCGATGAAACTGACCCGACTGATGGATCAAAAGATCTGGAACTAGGTCCAGATGCCAAGGTCGCTCCAACAGAAAATGATGTAGAAAGGGGAACCAAACCTGTTGAGGCCAGTAAGGAGCAATGAGGATCAACGAGGCCTTCTGAGCGATAGCTTTCTGTATCACTTGAGAGATTAGTGGGAAGGGAGGAAATGCATACAGAAGTCCCCGGGGCCAAACTTGGACTAGAGCGTCTCTGCTGGGCTGGCCTGGTAAAGGGAATAGGGTGAAATAATCTCTGCACTTGCTGTTTTGGGGAGTAGCAAAAAGGTCGCAGCAAGGCTGACCCCACTTGAGAAAAATTTCTCTCACAACAGAGTCTTTCAGAGACCACTCGTGAGGCATGAGGATAGCTCTGCTCAACTTGTCCGCGATTTGACTGGACTTCCCGGGGATGTGCGTTGCTATCAGAAACCGCTGAGAAGAAATCGCCCATTGCCACAGTCTGAGTGCTTCTTGACACAGGGGGTAGGACCTGGTTCCGCCTTGTTTGTTGATATACCACACTACAGACATATTGTCCGTCTGGATTGCTATCGTTCCCAAGGGAAGAGAGTCTTGAAGGGCTTGCAACGCTAAAAGCACTGCTCTCATCTCTAGAACATTTATGTGCAAGTGGCATTCGTCTGGTTGCCATGTGCCCTGGACAGTTCTGCCCTGATAATGCCCCCCCACCCGATCAGGGAGGCGTCCGTTATCAGAGTAGCAACCGTAGGGGAAGGGACAAAGGGTCTTCCCAATAAGAGCTGAGGGGAAGACATCCACCACAGAAGATGATTTCTGCATGTTTGCGTAATCATGATGGTGTGGGACATCGGAAGTTGCTGGTATGACCATTGCGTGAAGAGCATCCATTGAAGGATTCTCATGTGGAATCTGGCTAATGGAAGCAGAGGTATGGCAGCCGCCATAATCCCCAACACTTTCAGAACTAACCTGGCTTTGATTCTGTTGCTGCTGAAGAGGAGCGAGACCAGTTTGTGTATGTCTGTTATTCTCTGATCTGTTAGTCTCGCAGACATGTTGACTGTGTCTAGATTTGCGCCTATGAAGGTAATAGTACGACAAGGCGACAAAACAGACTTTTCGCAATTTATTGAAATGCCTAAATTTTGACAAATGCGAAAGGTGTAGTCCCTGGCCAATAGAAGAAGATGCTTGGTGGGAGCTGTGAGGAGCCAGTCGTCCAAATATGGAAACACCTGGAATCCTTGACGTCTCAGGTGAGAAGCTACCACTGCCATGCATTTGGTAAACACCCGGGGGGCAGTGGTGAGACCAAAGGGCAGGGCCCTGAATTGAAAATGACTGGTTCCCAGCCTGAAGCGGAGGAATCTTCTGGAGCGTCTGTTCATTTTTATGTGATAGTACGCATCCTGAATGTCTATAGAGCACATCCAGTTTCCCTTTCCCAATAGGGGAAGGATGGACTGCAGCGTGACCATCCGAAATCTTGTTTTCTTGACTGACTTGTTCAAGATACTGAGATCCAAAATTGGTCTCCAGTCCCCTGTTTTCTTTGGAACTAAAAGAACCTGGAGTAGATTCCAGATCCTTGCTGGTCTGCTGGAACTGGCTGAATTGCTCTTTTGCAAGCAGCTTTGAAATTTCCAAAGCTGCAAGATCCCTTTGAGTGGGTGGAACATCTGGAAGGGATTTTTTGATTGGTTTGGAATGCGACGAAGGGAATGGAATAGCCTTCGAAATGATGGACTGTACCCATTTGTCTTGAGTCAGGGATAGCCAGGCTTCTGGGTACAGTGACAATCTTCCCCGACTGCCTCGAAGGTGGGCAGTCGGGCAACACCTCAGGGATGCTGAAAGGGCTTATCAGAGAAGGCTTCTCGATTGCCCTGGTTCTGCGGACCCCTGCCTCTAGGGCGGCGTCTACCATTGTTGTTCCCCCTCTGCCTCTGGCGGGAACCAACTCTGTCGTCAGGCGAAGTCCTTTGAGATTGTTTGTGGAACCACATTTTCCCACTTTTCTGGCCTTTGGGGTAAGGCCTAGAAGGAGTAGAAAAACGGACTCCGACGGCAGAAAGAGTCTTGCCATCTGTCTCGCACCTAGTCAAGGTTTCTTTCACTTGAGGACCAAAAAGAGATGATCCATCAAACGGAATTAGTGAATGACGTTTTAAAGGGGTCCGCAAAGTTGCATAGCCGCATCCAGGCATGCCTGCGTAAGGCCACACCTGTCCCTGCGGCCCTGCTCACTCCATCAGCCGCATAAGAGAGGAGGCGCATGGAGGAGTTAGCTATGGAGTTCAGGGTAGCCAGCTGAGTGTTCATCTTGTCTTGAAAACCCGCAGCCGTAGGATCCTTCAACATGTCACTCGCTTCTTTGATCAAGTCTCTTTGAAGACGAGTAAAATGGCATAGGTAGTTCAGCGAACGCATAGCAAAGGTCGCTGACGAGAACATCCGCTTCCCGTACCTGTCCATAGACCTAGATTCTTTGTTAGGGGATGAACAGGCACTGAAGGATCAGCTAGTTCCTTCTTGGTGGCAGCAGCTACCACCATAGCATCCACAGAAACACCTTTTGTGAGAAATTGCTTGTCAGTTGGTGCTGTTATAAATTTGGAAGGTCTCCTGGGGTAGGGTCCACTGAATCAGGAGCCGTCCAGGCCTTCTTTGCAACCACCTGCATGAGGGGATCAAAGGGGGGGGACACCCAGGAGGTGGAAGGGCGAGAGCCAAACACCTCAAGATACACAGATTCATCCTCCGAAGGGTTAAGGGCTGGCCAATTTCCCTCTGTTTCAGGATCTCTAGAATGTCTGCAAAGAGACATCTTCAGAAGGGGAACGCGGGGAACCCTCGGAATCCTCTAAATCTGTGTCAGAGGTGACAGACTCAGGTGAGTCTATGTGCTTCCTCTTACACTTTCTCTTCCTAGGGGGCTCCCCTGCCAATTCAGGGGAGGCCTCGAAGAGGATGAGATCCCACAGGGGATTCTTGAGGAGCTGGCTCTCTGCGGTCTGGGATGAGGGAGTGAGTCGACATAACCAAAGGTACCGAAGAGGGAGGGGCGGACGGAGCCGACTGTGGAGTCGAACAAGGTTCCAACACACTCCGCATGACCTCGAACGCACCCCTGTCCGGCAGAGCCAGAGGTCCCCGCTCCGAGAAGCTGAGAACCTCCCTCGGCACCGACAGAGATGGCTCCGAGGCCGATGTCGGAGCCGAACTCACCAGCGCCGAAGCACCGAGATGGAGAGGGGGGTCAGACAAGGGTACGATGCCACTCACCCCCTCGGAGCCGACGAGGGAAGCCCGGCGCCGAGATTCTTCAAAAGAAGAAATCGGAGCCGACGACGGAGCCGAAGACAATTGTATCAGCTCCGACGCTACCACAGTCTCAGTCCCGAGACGCCCCGGCTCCGAGCTCAAAGGAGTCGGAGGAGGAATATTTATTGGAACAAGTTGAGGCATCGACTGATGAGTCAGACTCTGGAGCATTTGGGCCAGTGCCTCGGACTTCAAAAGTCTACTCACTACCCTCTGGAGGTCGTGATCTGAGAGCCTCGATGACCTGGAGGAGTGAGATCTGTGGCTCCGTTCAGACAGCAGGGGAGACGCTGGAGCCGAATGAACGGAGCCAAGGGACGGTGACCTCGATCTCTTTCTAGATGCCGGCTCCGATGGTCTGATCGGAGCCGACTCAGGAATCTCTAATGCCTCGGCTCCGGCCGGAGCCGAGGAAACCACAGATACTGCAGTCAAAGACTCATTGGCTCCAGCCGGAGCCGATGAAGCAGTAGGCTTCGAAGCCTTAGGCCTCGACTCTGAAGCTGGAGCCGAGGTCTTGGAAGCCTTAGAAGGTTTCCCCGATGACACAGAAAGGGAACCTTCAGGCTTAATCAAACCCCTCAAAATGAGTTTATTTTTTCTCTCCTGCAGGACTCTAGGGCTGAAGCCATGGCATACAGCACAAGAGTCCTGCAGGTGTAAAGGTCCCAGGCAATACACACAAGAAGTGTGACCGTCTGTCAGAGACATTTTCTGACAGCACGAGTCACACTTCTTGAAGCCTGAGACCTTTGTATCCTTGGACATACTCAAGGAACCGAAGTGTAATCACACACAGAAAACACACACACACAGATTACACTGATAGGGGTTCAAAGGGAATTATTTAAACTAAAGGTAAGTTAAGTTAAAACTCCCTAATCAACACATACACACCCTAAGGATAGGGAAGGAAGGGCCCGAAGGCCTTAGGGAAAGAACTATAAGTTCTTTAGAAAAAAGGGGGCTGGATAAAAGGTAGAAGGGATAATATCCACTACACTAAGGGGAAAGAAAAATACACTAAGCTAGCTTAAGTCTAAATAATTTAAACTAGTCTAACTTTCACTAACCTGGAGCCGGTAGAAAACACACCTCGATCGCTGTAGCGGCAAACGAGATCTGAGGTAACTCACGCCTAGCATTGTGGGATATAAGGGGAGCCTCGAGCCGGTGGAACCAACTCTCGAGCTTTTAGAGTGGCCGAGTCGGAGCCAAGGTCGGCTCCGAACCCATCCAGCAAGAATGATGGCGAGATAGACAACTTAACATTATATGTTAATACTAAAAATACATAAAATATTTCATTATAATATGTATTTAGCCAGCCTTGTATATTACTTAAAAGATATATTTATTTAAATAAATAACTGAAGAAGAAATTTATGTACATCATATAGATATTTAATTTCTAATAAGGGGTTTAGTAGGGACATACTCATTGATACCAGGGGGACTAGCTGCATTAAGTCTAATTTGCCATTTAATTTCTTTTTCCCCCAGTATGGCTTTGATGTTACCTCCCCTTGGATTGATATTAACCACTTCTAAAATAGCAAATTTGAAGGAATCGCAGCCTACACTACTAGTTAAATGTCTGTAAAGGGCATTATTCATATCTTTCTTTTTTATACAATACAGATGGTCATAAATTCTATTACGTAATCTTCTGTCAGTTTTTCCAACATAAAAACTAGGACAGGAAGTGCACTTCCCCAAATATACAACATGTTGGGACTGACAATTTCCTTTACAGAAAGATATTCTACTTTTTATATTATTCTCTAAACTAATGCTCTCCATTTGTAATATGGACGAACATTGATGGCAATGTCCACATTGCTTAGGCCCTTTCATGTCATTCTTCCCAACATGATCTCTGTAGTTGGACCTAACATCAATCATTCTTTTGAAATTCATCCCTGTTTTATAAACATAGGTGGGTCTCTCACCTAATTTCTCACAGATTCCGTCATCACTAGTAAGTATATTCCAGTTATTATCAATAATCTTTCTAACTTCCCCTGTATGTTGTCCAAATTGTAATATATATGCCCTTTGATATTGTTCCCCTGTTGTATTGCATCTGTTTGCATTGGGTGATAAAAATCCCTTTCCTAGGACTGGTGGATATTTGTTACCCCATTCTCTTATAACATATTCTGTGACATCCTTTATCATGTGTTCTGGGTAACCTCTTTGTCTGAATAGATTACCAGTGAATGCCATCTCAGTGATAATATCTTCCCTAATAGATGTCATCCTGGCCGCCCTTCTACACTGCCATTTTAAAATACTATGTTTCTGTGTATAGGGATGATTACTAGAGAATTCCAGATAGGCATTACAAAAGGTATCTTTCCTAAAAATCTTAGACTGGAAAGTAGTCCCGTCACTGAATATGTAGGTGTTAAGATAATTAATCCCTGTCCTACTGATTTTATAGGTAAATTGTAAATAAGGGGTACTACCATTGATGTAATCCATTAATTTGAATAAATTCTCCTCTTCCCCCTTCCAAAGTATGAACAAATCATCCAGGTACCTTACATAACAACATATATATTCTTTCCAGGGTGAATCCAAAACAAATTCTTCCTCCCAGTCCAATAATACTAAATTGGTGTATATGGGGGCACATGCTGCCCCCATAGCTATGCCTGCTATTTGTTTGTAATACTCTCCCTCAAAATATATAAAGTTATTATCGAGTACTATATTTATAAATTCTGATAGAAGGTGTATCATTTCCCAATCCAATTGACTATGTTTGTTCAGACTGTTGATGAATCTATTCACCCCTTCAACTTTTGGTATACAGGAAAACAAATCCTTTACATCGATGGTAACAAATAATAATTTAGAATCCCATATATCTTGTTTGAACTTCCCAAGAAACTCCCAAGAATCTCTAATAATATGTGGTATCTTGGAATAAATATGTTTTAACCATTGATCAATAACTTTACCAAAAGGAAAGACTTTGCTGCGACTTCCTGAGATGATAGGTCTGAAAGGGGGATCCCTGATGTTTTTATGTATTTTGGGAATACCTACTATGGTTGCTAAGATGGGGTACTCCACTTTCAAAAAGTTATATAAATCTTGGTTAATTCTGTCATCCAATAAAAATTCTTCCAAGTACAAATCAATTCTTCTATGAGCAATATTAATTTCATTGATAGAAAATACCTCATATTGTTCAGAATTATTCAAAATATCAAATATTTTAACTATATAGTTGTCCATATCATATAACACTACTCCACCCCCCTTATCCGCAGTCATGATTCTAATTTTGTGAGTGCTTAAGGAATCTAACAGTTTCTCAACAGCAGTACTCCACTGACTGGGACCACCTGATTTTTTTTTTAAAGTATTGTGAAGTTCATAAATTTTCTTATTCACCACCTTCTCAAAGGTTATTAGGGTATTATGCATTGGTGGAGTAAAGTTACTTCTCTTCCTTAAACTATAAACTTTGTTGTTAGTTTGAATACTATTCTGAAAAAATATACCCAAATTTAGCTTTCTTAAAAATAGCTTTACCTCCACCAAAGTATCCACCAAATCAAATTGCTTCCTAGGAATGTATTTCATACCTTTTGAAAATATTTCAAAATGTTCAGTACTCACTGGATATTGGGTATAATTGTAGATTTTAAAGTCTCCTAAACTGTATAATACCCCATCTGTAACCTTAATGTCCGTGGATTCACTATTTAGTATTATAAGTTCTTGTAGGAATTCCATTTTCCTCTTTCTCCTTGTCTCCACTGGTGTGCTTGCCATCTGCGGTTCCCCCTCCCATTTTGTTCCTCTACTAAAAAATCTTCCCCTTGTTCACCCTCTTGGTAATATTCATTTTGTGCATAGTCCACGTCTCTATCCCTATTTATCCTATTGGCTTTTATGTGCCATTTATATGCTGTTTGATTTTCATACTGTCTTGTGTCCCTTAAAAACTTTTTACATTTCCTATCAAACAGTTTCTTACAGCTACTTTCAGCATAGTGAAATTGTTTTGCATGTAATTTTTCCCATTGTGGGAACAATAAATCATTAGTTATAGAAACATTTAATTCTTCAACTTCTTTCAACAATAAACTCAGTTTGTTATCATTACAAGAAATAATGAATTCCATAAATTGCTTACCAAAACTATCAAACATATTGTTACATATCCTAATATTAACCTCATTTAGTTCAACTCCAATGGGCTGTTTGAAAAAACGTAAACCCATTGGAACAATACCACTGTCAACGCATTTACGCAAATATAAATTGTCCATTTGTAAGGCTTTAATCTGGTTAAGCTTCTTTCCAAAATTAAAAATCATATCTTTTAAAGTAATATTTTGTTTGTTAGTATTACTATTTTCCTTACAGTTTTCCACAGAGTGAAAGTCATATGGCATCTTTAAAAACTTGTCCATATTGAAAACAGAATTATTGGACATACCCTCGGTAAAGTCCGACAACTGCCTTCTATTATTTGTATCAGTTTCTTTAGTTGTCACCTTGTTTGAACCCACTTGCGTGGATTATATAGTATTTAATGGGCAGGTTTTGAATGTGCAAGTGTTCTGATGAAATCTACATTGGGTAGATGAAAGCGCTCAACCATTTCATTGTGTTATAATAAAGAAGACAATTGTGCACTATATTGGATCGTGGTTTTGTCCTGGGAACAGTTTTGGTTTCATGTTGTTTAGTAAGTGTTGGGTTCCCTGGACTACGCTGTTGGTGTTTGTCATTTACCATGGATTCCATTGGGGATATATCCTACAACTTCTCGCCCATTAGGAGAGACGAAGTGGACAAGATACACTCAGAATTGGTGATTTTGAAGGGTGAAATCACCCGATTGCTGGAATTGATGACTCCGCCTACGATTATGCGCAACCCTTTATCCGAGAATACAGAGCCTGAGGGAGATGACATCACCACGTTCTGTAACAGGAAGTGGAAGTCCCGATGAGATTCCGAATGGACAGGGAGCGTTGCAAAGGACGTGTTCTCAATTCAATGGCACCTCTCATGGGAACGGAACCAGTAATGATAATGTGAGACAGTTCAATATTTCCACTTTATCTGGTAACGTTTCGGAGGACATTTATGTTTTATCGGGAGCCGAACCAAAGCGTATGCAACCCACTAGGACTTATTCCACGCAAGTGGGTTGAAACAAGGTGACAACTAAAGAAACTTATACAAATAATAGAAGGCAGTTGTCGGACTTTACCGAGGGTATGTCCAATAATTCTGTTTTCAATATGGACAAGTTTTTAAAGATGCCATATGACTTTCACTCTGTGGAAAACTGTAAGGAAAATAGTAATACTAACAAACAAAATATTACTTTAAAAGATATGATTTTTAATTTTGGAAAGAAGCTTAACCAGATTAAAGCCTTACAAATGGACAATTTATATTTGCGTAAATGCATTGACAGTGGTATTGTTCCAATGGGTTTACGTTTTTTCAAACAGCCCATTGGAGTTGAACTAAATGAGGTTAATATTAGGATATGTAACAATATGTTTGATAGTTTTGGTAAGCAATTTATGGAATTCATTATTTCTTGTAATGATAACAAACTGAGTTTATTGTTGAAAGAAGTTGAAGAATTAAATGTTTCTATAACTAATGATTTATTGTTCCCACAATGGGAAAAATTACATGCAAAACAATTTCACTATGCTGAAAGTAGCTGTAAGAAACTGTTTGATAGGAAATGTAAAATGTTTTTAAGGGACACAAGACAGTATGAAAATCAAACAGCATATAAATGGCACATAAAAGCCAATAGGATAAATAGGGATAGAGACGTGGACTATGCACAAAATGAATATTACCAAGAGGGTGAACAAGAGGAAGATTTTTTAGTAGAGGAACAAAATGGGAGGGGGAACCGCAGATGGCAAGCACACCGGTGGAGACAAGGAGAAAGAGGAAAATGGAATTCCTACAAGAACTTATAATACTAAATAGTGAATCCACGGACATTAAGGTTACAGATGGGGTATTATACAGTTTAGGAGACTTTAAAATCTACAATTATACCCAATATCCAGTGAGTGCTGAACATTTTGAAATATTTTCAAAAGGTATGAAATACATTCCTAGGAAGCAATTTGATTTGGTGGATACTTTGGTGGAGGTAAAGCTATTTTTAAGAAAGCTAAATTTGGGTATATTTTTTCAGAATAGTATTCAAACTAACAACAAAGTTTATAGTTTAAGGAAGAGAAGTAACTTTACTCCACCAATGCATAATACCCTAATAACCTTTGAGAAGGTGGTGAGTAAGAATATTTATGAACTTTACAATACTTTAAAAAAAAAAAATCAGGTGGTCCCAGTCAGTGGAGTACTGCTGTTGAGAAACTGTTAGATTCCTTAAGCACTCACAAAATTAGAATCATGACTGCGGATAAGGGGGGGTGGAGTAGTGTTATATGATATGGACAACTATATAGGTAAAATATTTGATATTTTGAATAATTCTGAACAATATGAGGTATTTTCTATCAATCAAATTAATATTGCTCATAGAAGAATTGATTTGTACTTGGAGGAATTTTTATTGGATGACAGAATTAACCAAGATTTATATAACTTTTTGAAAGTGGAGTACCCCATCTTAGCAACCATGGTAGGTGTTCCCAAAATACATAAAAACATCAGGGATCCCCCTTTCAGACCTATCATCTCAGGAAGTCACAGCAAAGTCTTTCCTTTTGGTAAAGTTATTGATCAATGGTTAAAACATATTTATTCCAAGATACCACATATTATTAGAGATTCTTGGGAGTTTCTTGGGAAGTTCAAACAAGATATATGGGATTCTAAATTATTATTTGTTACCATCGATGTAAATGATTTGTTTTCCTGTATACCAAAAGTTGAAGGGGTGACTAGATTCATCAACAGTCTGAAAAAACATAGTCAATTGGATTGGGAAATGATAGACCTTCTATCAGAATTTATAAATATAGTACTCGATAATAACTTTATATATTTTGAGGGAGAGTATTACAAACAAATAACAGGCGTAGCTATGGGGGCGGCATGTGCCCCCATATACACCAATTTAGTATTATTGGACTGGGAGGAAGAATTTGTTTTGGATTCACCCTGGAAAGAGTATATATGTTGTTATGTAAGGTACCTGGATGATTTGTTCATACTTTGGAAGGGGGAAGAGGAGAATTTATTCAAATTCATGGATTACATCAATGGTAGTACCCCTTGTTTACAATTTACCTATAACATCAGTAGGACAGGGATTAATTATCTTGACACCTACATATTCAGTGACGGGACTACTTTCCAGTCTAAGATTTTTAGGAAAGATACCTTTTGTAATGCCTATCTGGAATTCTCTAGTAATCATCCCTATACAAAGAAACGTAGTATTTTAAAAAGGCAGTGTATAAGGGCGGCCAGGATGACATCTATTAGGGAAGATATGATCACTGAGATGGCATTCATTGGTAATCTATTCAGACAAAGAGGTTACCCAGAACACATGATAAAGGACATCACAGAATATGTTATAAGAGAATGGGGTAACAAATATCCACCAGTCCTAGGAAAGGGATTTTTATCACCCAATGCAAACAGATGCAATACAACAGGGGAACAATATCAAAGGGCATGTATATTACAATTTGGACAACATACAGGGGAAGTTAGAAAGATTATTGATAGTAACTGGAATATACTTACTAGTGATGAAGGAATCTGTGAGAAATTAGGTGAGAGACCCACCTATGTATATAAAACAGGGATGAATTTCAAAAGAATGACTGATGTTAGGTCCAACTACAGAGATCATGTTGGGAAGAATGACATGAAAGGGACTAAGCAATGTGGACATTGCCATCAATGTTCGTCCATATTACAGATGGAGAGCATTAGTTTAGAGAATAATATAAAAAGTAGAATATCTTTCTGTAAAGGAAATTGTCAGTCCCAACATGTTGTATATTTGGGGAAGTGCACTTCCTGTCCTAGTTTTTATGTTGGAAAAACTGACAGAAGATTACGTAATAGAATTTATGACCATCTGTATTGTATAAAAAAGAAAGATATAAATAATGCCCTTTACAGACATTTAACTAGTAGTGTAGGCTGCGATTCCTTCAAATTTGCTATTTTAGAAGTGGTTAATATCAATCCAAGGGGAGGTAACATCAAAGCCATATTGGGGGAAAAAGAAATTAAATGGCAAATTAGACTTAATGCAGCTAGTCCCCCTGGTATCAATGAATATGTCCCTACTAAACCCCTTATTAGAAATTAAATATCTATAGGATGTACATAAATTTCTTCTTCAGTTATTTATTTAAATAAATATACAAGGCTGCCTAAATACATATTATAATGAAATATTTTATGTATTTTTAGTATTAACATATATTATACACTGTCAACATGTAATGTTTTTGTCTTTTGTTTTTGGTTTTATGTACTATATACACACAAAAATACTTTCAGCCTAACATGATTTTGTCTTGGTATATGAGACAGTTTTAATAATATTATTTAGTGGTGTCATGACCATATTGATTTTATGTACTGTTATTCTATGTTTTTAAATTTCAATGATAGTTAATTGATCATGTGGTGCAAAAGGCGGGTATTTTAAAGTATTTAATGGGTAGGTTTTGAATGTGCAAGTGTTCTGATGAAATCTACGTTGGGTAGATGAAAGCGCTCAACCATTTCATTGTGTTATAAAAAGAAGACAATTGTGCACTATATTGGATCGTGGTTTTGTCCTGGGAACAGTTTTGGTTTTGTGTTGTTTAGTAAATGTTGGGTTCCCTGGACTATGCTGTTACTGTAAATAATAAACTAAAGATATCAGCACAGGCAGAAAAACTTAGAAGATATGCAGTTAAATATAAAGGAAAAGTACTTAATAAGCAAGTAATTGATGACCCAAAAAAGTTTTATAGGGGCTTGGGAAACAAGGCAAAAGGAACTGAAACACCACCAACAAAAGAAGAAATAGACACATTTTGGAGAAATATCTATGGAGACCTTGTAGAACATAACAAACATACTGAATGGATAGAAGAAGTAAAGAAACAATAAGAAGTTCAAGTGTACAGGATATGAAGTAACAGCCAGAGAAATTGAAACAAAATTAAAAAAAGCTTCTAAGTGAAAATAACCCAGGCCCAGATGCAGTACCAAACTTCTGGCTAAAAGAATTAACGTCTTTACATGAAGATTTAACCCTAAGTAAGAACTACTTATATGTGCACCCCAAACATACATCAAACTGGTTAACAACAGGAAAAACAATACTCCTCCTTCAGAGTGAACCTGCAACCAATCCTAAAAACTGCAGACCAATAACTTGCCTTCCAACAATATCTATATACCGGAATTGATGCTGACAGAGTTTATTGTCATTTAGAAGAAAACTCAATCATGGCAATAGAACAAAGGATAACAAAAGAAAGTCATATAGAACAAAGGATCATTTCTTGTTAAATAAAGTCATAATGGAGAATAGTAAAAAAGGGAAGACTCGAAGAATAGCATGGATAGAGTACAAAAAAGGATTTGGCAGCATCCCACACTAATGGATAAAGGAGTGCTTACAGTTGTATAAGATATACCCTACATTGAGCAGTTACATTATAGGGACTGTGAAACAGTAGCAAGCCACTTTGCAACTAAGCCATGATAAAGAACAAATGAATATCCCAGGGATAAAAATTCAAAGGGGGATATTCTAGAGTGACACTGTCACTGCTGCTCTTTTGTTGTGCCCTTGACCCATTAAGCTGTCTACTAAATAGATTAAGTCATGGTTACAATTTGACTTCTAGACAAAAACGAAGTGTAAAGACTTCTCAACTTTTTTTGTGGATGATTTAAAACTGTATACTTCATCAGATGGGGAGCTGAAAGTACAGTCTGAAGTTGTCAAAACTTTCTCAGATGATATAAGAATGTCATTTAGTCTTGATAAATGTGCAAAAGCAACATTTAAAGCAAGAAAGCTGCGGCACCAAGAAAATATCAGTCTGGGACAGGATTGTGATATAAAGGGACTTGAGCAAGAGGGCATGCATAAATATTTGGGAATTGATGAAAGATCATCAATAAAACATGAACAAATGCGAACAAAACTCAGTAAGGAATATGGATATTTTAGACTACTAAAATTAATACTGAAAACAACCCTGACATCTAGGAATAAAGTCCAAGCTATAAACCAATTTGCTCTTCCTGTTCTAACTTACAGTTTTGGGGTGATTGACTGGGCCCAAAATGTATTGGATCAGATGGACAGGAAAACAAGAAAAATGCTTCATGCTTATCAAATAATATATAAAAATTAATATAGACCAGGATATATATATATATATATATATATATATATATATATATATATATATATATATATATATATATATTCCTGTTTCTGAAGGAGGTATGGGTCTCCTCGAAATTGATTACATGTATTGATCTGCAATTGAAAGGACTGCATACATATCTGCTGACCTTACCAGATCAAATTATAGCGAAAGTTTTGAAACATAAAGAGAAGAAATGTAAGATGAATTCCCTGTTTAGTTTATCAGAAGCATATTGATGTCAAGCGGGAAAGGAAACGAAACCGAAGTAGACAAAAGTCAGGCAGCAACTGAATGTGCCAAAATACAAAAGAAAGAATATAAGGAGAAGAATCAGATGAGAAGGCAAGAAATGTGGAAAAGGCATAAATATAGTTGCTAGGACAGAAACCTCCTAGAACAACCCCATGTTGATCAGGATATGATGCAGAAATGGTTAAGGAGAAGTGAATTTAAACAAAAGATGAAAGGTTAATATTAGCAGCCCAGGACAGTAAACTATGTACACATTTTGTTTACAATGTCCATTGAATATGTAGGAGAAACAGACAGGTTCTGTAAAACAGAACTGGAAACAATCACCCATCTTTTTCTGCGTATGATACACTAATGGCAGACAGTCTGTATACTGAAAGGCATAATAATGTGGCAAGACTGTTGCATTGGGGATTGTGCAAACATTACAATATTGAAGTAGCTGAGAAGCATTGGAAACATGAGCCACAAAGCGTTATAGAGAATGATGAAGTTTATATCACATGGGATTACCTATTACCAACACGTCAAAATGTAGATGCGAGGAAACCAGATATAGTAGTCCATGAAAAGAAGACAAAAGTAGCATTGATCACTAAAATTGCTACACCCAGTGATTACAGTATCTTATGTACAGAGAGAGACAAAGTCATAAAATACCAGGATTTGCAGGCAAAAACGAGGTCAATGTGTAAGAAGGATGCTCAGACAGTTCCAATAGTAGTAGGAGCAATGGATCTCATAAAAAAAGAATCTGCAGTTGTATTTAGATATGCTGCCTATGCATGTAACTCAATACAAATTGCAGAAGGAGTCAGTTCTGGGCACATTGCAGGTGCTGCAAAAGCACTTCTGGCTAACATCAAAGAATTTCACGAACTTTAATCATATTTCGAATTAGGAATGAAGTCCATTCCCATCATGGTATTAAAAACCCAAAATACGTGGAGAAATTAAATCAGCAGAACTGTATACTGAACATCTGTGGTAGCAGCTTTCAGAAGAGGCAGAATATGACAACGCAAACCCTTTTCTGAGGTTGGAGGCGTTTCTAAGTTCTCTTTGATAGTTCACCTGTTTGTTAAAACCACATCAATAAATCATTTTCCTCATTAGTAAAAAAACAAAAAATTAAAAAGTGGATGTGGAGTTCAGTTTCACAAGAGGGAAGAAAAAATGCAGAGACTAGACAGGTGGTGTGATGAAGTGCTCAGAGACTGGTAAGTCACATCTCATCTATAGTAAAAGGACAGAAAAGACAAGAAAGGGAAAAATAAGAAGGGACACAACCAAACAAGAATTTATCTTGAAATACTTTCATAATCTATAAAATAGGATCATGATGTCTTGAAAGAGAATTAAAAATCATAAATAGTTCATAATAAATTAAAGTCCAATGTAATTAAAATTCTGGTAACCATTAACACCCATCTTATGCACACACACACACACACGCACACACACACACACACACACACACACACACACACACACACACACACACACACACACACACACACACACACATATTATGACAAGTGGCAGTAGAACCAGTTTAATACAGGGCTACCTGCAGCTGTGTTAACAGGTATTTCTCTGGCATACTTATTTTATTTCATTTATCTTCATTACGTCATCATTTTTTTCTGGCTTAACACCTTAGGAATTATAAAAATTTTACAATTATTGATGTATTAAGAATGATTATACATTTATAGAACATGACAAAAACACAGCTTAAAACAGTCTGTCCACAAATGGCACTTGCTCTGAGATGTTGCTAGCCAGCTGAATTGAACATCATCTCATGTCTTGAGACAATTCCATCAAATGAAAGACTAATCAGAACAGTCTTCCTGCTCGTTTCCTCTTGGCAAACCTTGCTTCATAAATACTGTGCTCCTCAGTTCTGCCCCTGTTAATGTACAGCCCACAGATGGGGTAAGTATACTGGGGCATAGTGTGAGATAAGTCAGTCTATTGATGCAGGCATATTCAGGGGTGGCAGAGCACTATAAACCCACTAAAGGGTATAGTTAAGTTTATCCCATGAAAGCCTGTCTGTGGCATACATGGCCCTTGCCTCTGCATTGGAAATGTCTCAAGGAAAGAACAAGAGGCATTTAGTACAGCGTTAATCCTGTGTGGCTAAGGGTGTCTCTTTGGGGGCTGCAGAGTCAGATGGAGACTGAGTGGGGGTTGCACAACTGATGCACATCATAGCTAGTTAACAGAAGAATAAACACTGACAAAAATGAAAACATACCTGTCAGATCATACACTAGGTCTTTAATAAGGTGCCCAACTATAGCATACGCAACCACCACCACGATAAGCCCTGCCATTATCAGGTACAGAATATATTTTGGGAGGTGGATAGCATCGCGTGAGGGTGGGCGGTAGTCTTTATATGTGATGCTCACTTCCCCATCCGAATCCTGGGAAAACTGCTGCTGTATTACATCAGCCATACTTCTGCCATGTGCAGGGAACCCATGAATGCTTATTCACTGGAAAAATCATCAGCTAGTTAGTATCCAGAATTCATTCCATCAGCTGGCTGCATTGCTGTGCTTCTTTTTCAGAAATGAGGTATGGTTTCATGTCCTGGTTATAAAAATGAACACCAAAGAGGGGGAAAAATAAAAAAAATGCCCCAGTTAAAATTGAAGGATGTCTACATAAGCAGAATGTGTATGTCATTTTGCAGTTAGAATTTCCAAAGCAGCTTACATATAATCTTATTGGCTGCCTGCCAGCAAGTATGTAATGTCACCAAAATGTGTGAACAGCATTCCAGGGATTAACAGTAGAACAATCTGCAGTGGCAAGGGGTATATCTGTCACCTACTTTTTCCTGGTCTGACATTTCTTAACTGATGATTATGATGATAGCAACCCTCTATTGTAACACAAGCTTTTTTTTCTAGTAATTGAGTCCTTACAAGACATCATAGTTGATGCGAATCTAGGTGTGATAACTTTCCTATACATATTGTTGAATTTTTGCAAATATTTACCAACAATATCTTAAATCTAAATGTAATACCTTGTTTTCAGAAAGGTTCTGGCTCTGTGTGCATCTATGGCCATTTATTTACATAGGACCAGCTGTGGTTAAATGGGAATCCTTGCTTCCTATTTTGATTCTAATGCCAACCTGGGAAATCAGTGACATTCCTCTTGTAGGGCATATGGGATTAGGGCCCACAGGAAGTCTGAGTGTTTAGTGCTGAGAAGAAGTAACTGAGTCAGAAGCATTACTGAGCTCCTGTGAGGGGGACGATTACTGGTCAGTGCAGTCATGGATAAATTAGGTGTGAGAAGTATTTGACAATATTTCTGTGTTTTAGAAAGCAGATTCTCTAAGTGTGGACTTATATGAAAAGACAGAGGGACTTAACTGCTCTGGGAAGAAGTTGTATAAATGTGCCTGTTGTTATAGATAAAGATATATACTATCAATATTGCCTTCTTATAAGAACAGAGGAAAATACAAAGCAAATATGTGTGTGTGTGTGTGTGTGTGTGTGTGTGTGTGTGTGTGTGTGTGTGTGTGTGTGTGTGTGTGTGTGTGTGTGTGGCACCTGTTTCTCTAATGGACACAGGCAGCCTGTAAAACGTTCATCTCCCAGGCCCTTGCTTGTAAATGTTTCACCTCCCATGGTCTTTAGCCTAGTAAATACCTATGAACCTATGACAGAAAGAAGGAGAAGAAGGGAAGTACAAGCCTAAATTGTTTTGTTCAGAAAGTACAGGATGGTCTAGGAAAAAGAATATGTTTTACTTATTTTTATTTTATTTATATATCCTTTGTTGACCAGGTTAGTCCCACTAGGCTAATAGTTTCTTTTCAGGAGAGACTCAAGGTGATATTTATACTTCTAGAGGAAATTTGGCCAGGGCACCAGGGAATTTCCCCTTCTCTTATTAATAGGTGCTATGGGATCTTTTACATCCACCTGAGCTATCACCACCTCAGGCATATGAGGCCTCAGTTTAAAGTCTCATTCAAAACACATTCGAGAGTGCAACACCCCCTTATGCTGTACTGCAGTGTCAGCAAATCCACCTACCAGGAGTGGAAATAGAACCCACAGCCTTCCTTCCACACTAAAGGCGGGTGTGCTACCTGTTGCTAACTGACTGCATGAAGAAGCTAAAAGTAAGGACTAAGAGTGCCGTGGCAGTCCAAAGTAGGAATGGAGTTTCTGAGAGCAAACTAATTCAGAAAGAATGTCGTTATTCATTATTCATTGTATCAAGGAAGAGTGAGGAAATGGCACCTGCATGCATGCATGCATGCATCCATGTACACTACCAAAAAGTATTACCAATGACAAGCTGGATTACCAGAAAAAAAGGAAAACTATGACAGTAGTTAATTTGTGAAATTAAGTCTAGCGGTACTGCCTGTCAATCAGCTGCTGTATCCCCAACCCTTCTAAATTGGTGAATAAAAATCAGTATGATTGACACCTTGAAAACATGTGACTCCTGATTATTATTGTGTATATGCCACAGAAACAAATTGCCAGACATCTGTAGATAACATAAGTGTGGCTAAAATAAAAGATTCATCCACTGCAGCTGTGACGTAACCCCCATCCAACCCAACTGTCTACTGGGAAAAAAAATCCCTTTTCCTTGAATTTTCTAAGAATATTAAAAAGGTAATGAATGCAGACAAACCAGCCTGCTGTAGAGAAGGTAACTGTCTGTCCAGGCTGAAGGAGATCTAATTTGAGAACAAGCCCATAATTGCAGGAGAGTCTCTTAAATGGCTGGAAATGACTGTCTGAAGCACTGCTGTTCTGAGAAAGGAAGGGAGGTTGTAGGCCAGCTTGACTCTTTTATTGGAGGCTGTGTACTTTAGCTAGATTGGTACACTAAAAAGGTGGGACTAGTCTTTCTAGTAGTTTAGAGGGATAAATCCCCGACTATAGTTCAGATAACTTGGGTTTGATTAACAGCTCAGAAGAGTGAAGGAACAGAAGAGTGGGATGGACGTGCCCATCCATGTGGGGAGGAAGGCTGTGTGGGCATTCTTGTCAGCAATCTCTTGTGTAGGCTGGATATGCTGATGTCAGAAGCATAGCCCAAAAAGGGGAATAGGATGGGGACATGGCTGAGCTGCTGCAGAGGTGAGGTGAAATGCTGCATGTTCTCTTTGCACTCCTACCCCTCAGGCACAACTACACAAATCCTAGAAGGGGTGGGGGGGGAGGTAGGTCAAATAAAGTCAACCCTCCCAGTGGAAAATGATGTCAAGATCCACTGGATGCCCTTAGACTCCTTGACCAGCCCCAATTTAATTGGGGTAAACCAGGGAATTTAAGAAGAAGCTGGTAGACCTGGTGACAGATGGAGGACACAGGTGGAGCAGGCTGTTGTAAGATAATACAAGGGAGCACAAAAGACCTCCAAAAAAGGTGGGATTAGTGGTAATCTGCAGTGATTGTGGACACAAGTTACACATTACATGGAGGCAGTATGCATGCAACAGTCTAAAGTAATCCAGAAACAAACAGGGTCAGCTGAAATACACAGAAGGTAAAACCCTAGCAATGACTCAGATGACTCAGCTTTGTTTAGTGACCTGGATATTGATGGAGTTTACCAGGGAGTTTGGGAGTGAGTAGCCAATTCTGGCTTGCCCATCCAGGAAGAAGTGAGGGGGTCTGATCTGCCATCTGCTGACTATCACTGTATGAAGCAAGGAGTACATCAAGCAGCATTCAGGCATGTGACATGTTAGGTTCTGCTAATCTGTGGTTAACAATAAATTCTTTAGGGAGCATGTGTGAATGTGTGACAAAAACTTTGGATGGAGAAGACACTGCATGCCATCACGTATGCAAAAACACACTTCAACCACCAGAAGGAGGTACTTCCTTCTTTGACTGGCTTTTGCCCTAAGGAGTACATATATACTGAATGACCAGATCACAGCACTGAGGTAGTAAGTTCTGCAGATAAGGAGATTGGTAAGCAAAGAAGCAAATACCTAATTCTTTCAACAGCATCCAGAGAACCACAAAAAGCCCCTGAAGACCAAATACAAAACCTGAAATGGGCAGTACACATTAGTAAGCTCTTTTAAGTAAGAGGAACCAGAATGTGTATGGATTTTAGGTTCATTGATTAGCGATATAGGTTCATAAATAAACAGTAATATGAAATCAAATAAGTCAGTGTAGACCCCACAGCATAGATATAGTAGACAGGTAAGTAAGTACAGGACCAGAATGTAGCCTATCAACAGAATCCCCATATGATCTCCCTACAAAAGATATCTTATAAATCAAACTGAAAGAAATCCAGAAAACAGGGGCTGAGAAGATAATTAGATTTAAACATCTTGGTTGTCAAACTAGGTTACTTAAATTGGTGTTCACGTTTTTTGCCTTATTGCAGAGTTACTTGTGATATGACAATGGCCTTCAGAACATTATAAGACTCGTGTTTCATTGTTTGAAAATATTTATGATACATACTGGGCTAAACTTGGTTGGATCTTGATGGAAATTTAATTAGGAAACACTGTATACACACAAACACAGATATATATTTATACATATATACGTATGGAGACTGAAATGGTCTGTTGAACATGGTTCCCTTACAGAATGGGTTGCTGATACAATTAAAAGGTACAAGTAGTACTGAGGCTTTTAAGAAGGGAAGGAACAGTTAGTTTACTGATTAAAGGTATATTGTCTGGTAAGGATCAGACATCCTGAAATAAGTTATTCCTTGTGTGGAAACTGTGTACATGTAGTATCAGGATCCAGCAGTGCTCAGTATTGGGACAGCTACCTGTTATGCCTGTATAACTTAGTGAAAATTTTGACAAACTTGAAGGAAAGGTTTTCTTCTTTGCAGATAATCAAGTCTGATACACAAGATGGTATAGAAAATCTCCAACCTACATACCAGGAACCTTACATATTCTCTAAGTTCCATAGGTCACAATGCTATCTTAATGGTTGATCCTCCATGAAAGAAAACTCTAGGGGAAAAGTTATTTTCAAGGATTAGCCCAGCCACATGGAACTCACACCCTAATACATTTAGATCTCTATCTATTTTACATAAAGGAAAACATTTATAGCTCCTTGAAAAATAAGTATAGATGTGTTTCTGACATTTGACATAACAGTTCTCTGCCAGACTCCCACATACTCAATACTTTCCTAATGACAGTCCCTAAACAGAGTGTGATAAAATGTGAATATGTAGTATATAGGCATTTCTTCCTGTTCTTCGCATGTTTATCAAAAGATTATCTGCATTCTTGTTGCATCATTGAGCATTTAGTCTACAAATTTTGTGTATCTTCAGTTTTACTAAAAAGTCACTAAATTTACCATATTTAGGCTACTTTATAAAAGTTAAGCCAAATGTTTGCAGACTGCAAGCACAAAATAGTCTAGCCCATGTAAACAAACCTCCAAAACCAAATTTACACTTAGATCTAAAGAAAAATAAAATAAAGAAGTAAAATATAGACTACATGTCCCATTCACTTAACTGCAAAAAAAGTAACAGCATACACAAAAACAAATTCAGTCTTTATATAACACTGCCCAACTAAATCAACTCTGTAAAAATAAAAATTAAATGTTAATTTTAAAATAAAAAACTTAAAATACAAGCATAAAAATTAAATATAGCACTGACTACAGCTAACCAATTAAAAAATATTATTACTTACAAAAACAGACACAGTTTTATCTGTGTAAACAAAGAGTAAGCTAACTAAATACTTATAAAATTAACAAATCCTAACATAACTCTCATAACACTATGATAATGCACCAGAGATCACAAACTGACACTATAGAAAGTGTTCTTTAAAACTTTAGAACAGGATATTCCATTCATAAAAACCTACAAAAAGTATCAAATACTATATTCAGTAGTTAACTTGCACAATTATAGCTGTCTATTGAAATCAGTGAGAAGCTTTAATTCAGCCCTAAAAAACAAAGAAAATTTGATAAATAGAATATTCAGGGATTAAGTAATGTGGCATAGGAAATATCTTAGACTCTTAAGATTAGGGGGCTCAGTTTTGTGATCTGACACTCCTCAAGAGACTCATTCATTGATTTGTTTTCCCTAGCTCAGTAATAGCATTTTCACATTGCTTTAATACTGATGTCTGAATTCTATATTTGTGAACTCATGTAAAGATACTGTTGACATCATCAGGTATAGCTTAGCACAACATACATTTTACAATGCCAAAATTCTTCAAAGTCTCAGAATTAAAACAAGAGGAGGAAAATACATTTAATACTTTTCATGTATTCAGTGGCTGGGCTCACTAAGAGCTTACTACCTATGAAAAGATAGCTTTGCAAAATGTATTCTTGGTAGCTTGTTACAATTTTCATTTCACTTCCTAATTAAGCTGTGCAACTGCCTTCCATGTAGTACTCCCAGATACCAGCTACACAGTAGTATCTTATTTGAATACCTGCCTTACTTGAGTTTTCTTTTTTTCAATGCTGATATGATACCCCCTGTTACATCCCCACTCTGGGCCAGTAATCAAGGAGCCTGAATCCTCATGATTGGCACTGAAAAAGGATGTTCACTTGGACCAAAAATGGATACACCCAGTATTTCCAGATGCAGCTGTCTGCATCAAGCACAGTTTCCCTTAGGAGCATACAGGGAACACACGCAGTCCAGGGTATGGATTTCTCTATTTGTCTCCCTCCAGGTCCCCAATAAGACTCCCCACTGACCCAGACAGTTAGAGTTGAGACCTCAGCCGAGTGTCCAGGCAAAGTTCTCTAGCACCCTCTCCGTGAAACTATTGCTTCATGTCCCTTCCCCAAACAACTGACACATACACTCTTTGAGATTTGATTTTCACACACACACACACACACACACACACACACACACACACACACACACACACATACACACACACACACACCTGGGAAGGGCTGGCACAGATTTACTAGCCATGCCCCCTTTTGCCCAGACTATAAGGTAGTTACACCACCACCAGACACCCCAAATCCAGCTACTGTAAGGCTCTTGCAAGGGTACCCAATTATACTGAGTGAAATTAATATTAATACAAATGATAATGCTTACCAAACAGCAAGGCCTTCAGGGGTGGCTGCAGTGTCACCGAGTATATATAAGTACTCTCAGAGATTAAAATATTGTCTAAAAGACCAGCAACAATGAAAAGTTTAAATATATTTGATAATAAATAAAAAAGAACATGAAAATACTAAATATCTATTTACAATAAATACCAGAGTTTCATTCACAGGAAATATTAAAATAACACAGAAAAATAGATTCACACAGATACAGAAAACAGTACTTAACTAATCTCACTATATTTCCTGACTGATCTAAAGAATTATTATCCCCTGGTTACTTACTAGAACAATGCAAGATAAAATAGCTAAGGGGTCCTTCATTGTCAGGTTACAAAAAAACAGACTGCTCTGAGACTTCTGTCTCATTTGGTATTAAAACATCATGTTTGTCCTAGATTACAGAATGACATCACATACATCTGGTCATCTGACTTCTGTTTCCCATGCTACCCCATTGGATAGAAGCTGTCAGGATTTAGCACACATGTGTCAATAATATACACACACACACACATACAGAGCCTTGCTCAGATCCTGGAAGTCATAAAACAATTTTAAACTACGACCCTTCCAGACTAGCAATTAGTTTACCTCAAAGACAAAGCAGAAACCTTAAGTTAGCTGCACCTGTACTGTGATTAACCTCTTTTCTTCTAGTATCTTCTGTTAACATACATATACTTCAATAGTTAAAATAATACATGTATATTTCTTCCTCTGTCCAGCAGGATACACCCTTGGTACATTTTTAACACAAGCAGCTTTACAAATACATTTTCAACACAAGCATCTGTACAAATCTGTTTGATATACAAATGACATAGAATTCTTTGCATAATTCCAGCTAGCTGTGCTAGCATGTGTTACACATCCACTGCCCTACTTCTCCTGGCATAGCTGGTAATACCTTACATCAGGATATCTACCCCCCTTGTAGACTCAAGCTAGTTTTTCAAATGACTACTAAGAAATATTGCTTGAGAGGAATCTGGGAATAGATTAACCCATACCCTGTCCTGATTACCCATCTGCGTTGGCATTGCTGACCCCACTGTCGTGCTGCACTGTCATATGTGCATGCAGCCCTAGGCTCCACCTTAGTAACTTGGAATTTTGCTAGCTGGCTCGATGTAGCCAAGTTAAGGGACAGTGGTCTGTAACTACAGTGAATTTCCTCCCATACAGATAGGGCTGAAGTTTCTGCAGTGCCCATGCTATGGCTAGACATTCTTTTTCTACTGCTGCATAACATTCCTTCCTAGGTTGGAGTCTACAGCTGAGATAACCAACTGGGTGCTCTTCTCCCTCTGAGGAAACCTGACTAAGTACAGCCCCCACCCCATGGTTTGAAGCATCCGCCTGCACAACAAATTCTTTACTGTAAGCTGTACTGGATAGCACAGGGGGTCCAGCCAAAGCCCCTTTAAGCTTTTGGAATGCCTGCTCACAGGGTGGGGTCCACACTACCTTGCCTGGCCTGTTTTTCCTCATCAGGTCCGTGAGGGGAGCAGCTATTGTACTATAATTGGGAACACATTTTTGATAGTACTCCACTGTCCCCAAGAATGCCCTCACTTGCTTTTTGGTAACAGGGGCTGGCCACACCAAATGGCTTCAACTTTGGCATGTTCTGGCCTGATCTTACCACTCCCCATTCTATGTCACAGGTAATAAGGTTGCTGAGGCATTTCTCATCCCAAAGGGCATCTTTGTGAACTTGTATAATCCAAAAGGAGTCACAAAGGCTGACCTCTTTCTAGCAGTAGGAGTCAAGGGCACCTGCCAGTAGCCCTTGGTCACATCAATAGTAGTCACATACTTAGCCCTGCCCAGATGCTCTAAGGCTTCATCTGTCATAGGCATGGGGTAAGCATCTGACTCTGTGTGACTATTTAGTTTCCTGTAGTTCACACAGAACCTGGTGCTGCCACCTTTCTTTGGTACCAGCAACACTGGGGAGGCCCAGGGACTGTTGGACTCTTGGATTACCCCCAGTTCCAATATTCCCTGTATCTCCTCCCTCAGAGTCTGTCTGACTTGCTCAGACACACTATAAGGGGCCTGCGTGATGGATCTTTGGGGTCCTGTATTCACGTGGTGTTACACCAGGTGGGTACACCCAAGTTTCCCAGTGAATATGCCCCCAAACTCCTGTAACACTGCTCAGATTTCTCAAACCTGGGTAGGGGATAGCTGCTGGGACATTGCTACCCCTTCCACTGAGGTGTCAGTCCGAGCCTCCCTGAGGGGATCAGTCACCAGATCCCCCTCAGACACCTCCTGCCATTCACTGCAAATACTCAGCACCAGGGCCTCCCTATCATGACAAGATTTCATCATGTAAGCATGGTACAATTTGTGCCCCTGCCTCCTGCCTAGCAGTTCTGTCATGTAGTTAACACCAGTGACCTTCCATACCACTTTGAAGGGTCCCTCCCAAGCTGCCTACAGCTTATTGTGCCTGACTGGAATGAGAACCATAATCTGCTGTTCCACAGCATAATCTTGAGCTTAAGCATTCCTGTCATACCAGACCTCTTTCTGTTGTTGGACTCCTGCCAGGTTCTTCTGTGCCAAGCCCATGAGCTCCCCAAGCCTTGTCCTCAAGTTTAGGACATATGCCACAACAGACTCCTTGTGGGATTCACACTCACCCTCCCACTCATCACAAATCAAATCTAAAGGCCCCCTCACCCTATGCCCATACTGCAACTCAAAGGGTGAAAAACCTGTGGATTCCTGGGATACCTCTCTGTATGCAAACAGCAGATGGGATGAATATTTGTCCCACACTCTCCTGAACTGGTCTGCTATTGCCCGTAGCATGGTCTTTAGTGTAGAGTTTAACCTCTCCACAAGACCATTAGTCTGGGGATGGTAAGGGGTGGTCTTTAGGTGCTTCACCCCACAATACTTCCACAGACAAGCCAGCAGGTCTGCTATGAAATTGGCATCTCTGTCAGTCAGTATTTCTCTTGGGACACTTACCCTGCTGAAAATCTATAGGAAAGCATTTGCCACCTTCTCTGCCTCAATGGAGGACAGAGCCACCACCTCAGGGTATCTAGTAGCATAATCTATTACCACCAGGATATAGTTCTTCTCTGTGGAACTTGAGGTACTCAGAGGCCCCACAATACCCATAGCTACCCTCTGAAACAGCTCCTCAATTACAGGCAAGGGCATCAAAGGAGCCTTGACTTTGTCTACTGTCTTGTCTAATTTTTGGCACTGCTGACAGGTCCTGCAATACCCTGTTACATCCCTTGCAATCCCAGGCTAGTAAAAGTTCTGCATGATATGTCTGTACACTTTTTGCACATACGACCTGCAAAAGGAATGTCATGGGCTATGGCTAGAAGTGCCAGACGGTAGGGTCTAGGCACTACCAACTGCTGTATTACATTACCCTCTAGCCCTCTATCAGGGGTCCACTCTCTATACAGTAATGCTTTGTTCCAGTATACTGACTCCCCTTTTCCTTGAGAATCAGGTGCCTCCCCGGCTACCTACCCCAAGCCTCTCAGTGTACGGTCCAAGAGCTAAGCCTGTCTCAACTCTATCTTTGTAACTCTTCCTAGCTTCCCTCCCACAGGAGGTCTGGTATCCTCTGACAGCGGTGTCTCACTGTCAGCCTGGGTACTACCACTCCCCTCTGCCCTTGCAGTCACCCTGTCCAAGGGAACACCAGTACCTACCAGCAACTGTGGCTCACCTTCAGGCTCACTGCTACAGGGTAGCTTCCTCCCTGAAATAGCCACCTCATCAGCCCTGGCTTCAGATGTGGGGTCTGTCTGGGTCTCCCGAGGCTACCAGACTCACATGCCTGTCTCTAGGCCTGACTGCATGTATCTGCATACACAGAAGGTACTGCATTGTCAAAATAATTCCCTTTCAAGACATCTGCAGGGATGTCCTCAAGCACACCTACTTGCTTGCTTCCTTTTCCACCCTCCAAGTAAAGGTAAACCCTGGCCAAAGGCATTTGGAATGGGGCCCCTCCTAAAGCTCTGACTGGAGTGGACTAAGCAAGCAATTCCCACCCCTGTTTTACCACTGCAGGGTTCACAGTGGTTATATCAGATGCTGTGTCTCTCTTAGCTGTGTCCATGCACTAAGATCAAATATAAACTCTGGTAATAGTTTGGTACCCCTGTTGTTGGCTCCCCACCTTCTGTTCCCCACCTAGCCTCCGTGGACATCTATATGATACATGGCCCCACTGGTTACATTTAAAATTTTTAACCCTTGATTATGGCCGTGTACCTGAACTAGTGGCTTCCCCTGTTACTGGTGGACTCTGTTGTGGTGGTTTAGGCTGCCCACCATGGGTTCCCTTATATCCATGTGCAGCACTTGGTATCATCTTGTTGTGCAGTGATGTACTGCTTGGTAAGTAGAGATCCCCCTTTTCCACAGCTCATCTTCAGAGTTACACTCTTGGTCTGCCAACCAGATTCTCATGTCCTCAGGCAAAGTGCTAAGGCTTGTTCCCTCACCAAAAGGTCTGCCAGCTCTTCAGAAGTGGTGACCTGACACCTACTCACCCACCTATGAAAATAAGTGTCTAACTCAGCAATATAATCACACACACTTTCATTGCCTTGCATCTATGCTCATTAAACTTTTTTTCTGTAAGCTTCAGGTGTTAACTTAAAACATTCAAGTAAACATTTCTTTACTTTAACATAGTTTAAAAAATCAACATCAGACAATTTAGAAACAGCAGTTACAGCTTTACCATAGAGTAAGGGGGTCAGGAACCGTACCCAGAGCCCTTGGTCAACATTATGCTGTTTACATACCGTTTCAAATATATAAATAAAACTATCAAAATTACCACCCTCTGTAAATTGTGGAAGAAACTTACAGACCTTTATTGCTTCTGGGGTTCAGTTATTCCCTTCCCCATTACCTGCATGACCCTGACGAAGAGTCGGCATTTCCCTCTCATGTTGACACTGCTTCTCATTTTCTTCAGCCTCCAAATGCTGTAGTCTATCTGCTGATTCTAATTCCCAATGTTTGACCTCCAGTTAAAAGCTCTTTAACTCCAGACAAAGTTTTAAGTCCTCTGAGGAAAAGGTGAACTGTCCTGTTTCTGAGGGCTGCAAATTCCTATCATTAGAATGGTTATCCTCCTGGTTGCTGATCTGAGCTGTGATTAAGGCTGAAATCATTTCCTCTTTAGTCAGGCTGGCATGCAGCAGTCCTTTGGCTTCACAAACCTTGACTAACTGGTTCTTTGTCAGCTTGCCATAATAATCTGCTGATATCTTTGCCTGCTTTCCCTGACTAAACTAAACTAACAAAAAATAAATAAAACCTGTTGTGAAAATGAAACTCTGTATGTTTACCTTGTGATGGCTTGAGAGTACACCCACCTTCAGTGACAACTGCCTACAGGATACAGAAGTTTAATTAATATCCACACCACTACTCAACAATATGTCATGTCCCCACTCTGGGCCAGTAATCAAGGAGCCTGAATCCTCACCACCGGCACTGGAGTGGGATGTTCACTTGGAACAAAAATGGATACACCCAGTATTTCCAGATGCAGCTGTCTGCATTAAGCATGATTTCCCTTAAGAGCACACAAAGAGCACACTCAGTCCGGGGTCTGGATTTCTCTATTTGTCTCCCTCCAATTCCTAGTGAGAATCCCCACTGGCACACATAGTTAGAGTTGAGACCTCAGCTGCATGTCCAAGCCAAGTTCTCCAGTACCCTCTCTTTAAAATCAGTGCTTTGTGTCCCTGCCCCAGACAGCTGGCACACACTCTTTGAGATTTGATTTTCACACACACACACACACACACACACACACACACACACACACACACACACACACACATCTGGGAAAGGCTGGCACAGATTTACCAGCTATGCCCCCTTTTGCCCAGACTATAAGGTAGTTACACCACCACCAGATACTCCCAAGCTAGCTACTCTAAGACTCTTGCAAGGGTACCCAGTTATACTGAGTGAAATTAATATTAATTCAATTGGTAATGTTGACCAAACAGCAAGGCTTTCAGGAGTGGCCGCAGTGTCACAGAATATATATAAGTACTCTCAGAGATTAAAATATTCTCTAAAAGACCAGCCACAATGAAAAGTTTAAATATATTTAATAATAAATAAAAAAGAACTTGAAAATACTAAATATCTATTTACAGTAAACTCCAGAGTTTCAGTCACAGGAACTATTAAAATAATGCAGTGAATAGATTCACACAGATACAGAAAAACAATACTTAACTAATCTCACTATATTTTCCTGACTGATCTAAAGAATTATAGAATTATTATTCCCTAGAGCAAGGCAAAATGAAGTAGGTGAGGGGTCCTTCCTTGTCAACAAAAACATACTGCTCTGAGACTTCTCCCTCATCTGGTATTAAAACATCATTTTGTCCTAGATTACTGAATGACATCACATACATCTGGTCATCTGACTTCTGTTTCCCATGCTACTCCCTTTGGCTAGAAGCTGTCAGGATTTAGCACATATGTGTCAATAATACACACACACACACACACACACACACACACACACACACACACACACACACACACACACACACACACACACACACACAGCCTTGCTAAGATCTGCTGCAGCTCCTGGAAATCATAAAACAATTTCAAACCTCCACCCTTCCAGAGTAGCTATTAATTCACCTCAAAGTCAATGCAGAAAGCTTCCTAGTACAGACTTTTTGTCTTTGACTGCATTGAGAACTTTAAGATAACATCTTTATGGCCTAGACCCAGTAATTTAATTTCAAAGTTAGCTGTAGCTGGACTGTGATTACCCTCTTCTTTTCCAGTATCCTCTGTTAACATAATATATTTTAACAGTTACAATAATATATGTATATATCTTCCTCTGTCCAGCAGGACACGCTGTTGGTACATTTTTAACACAAACAGCTTTACAAATACATTTTCAACACAAGCATATGTACAAATCAGTTTGATATATAAATAACATATATTTCTTTACAAAATTCCAGCTAGCTGTGCTGGCATATGTTACACATCCACTGCCCTACTTCTCCTGGCATAGCTGGCAATACCTCACATTGTCACATCCCCTTCCCAACAACAATGATGTGCTCTTTATAGATAAATACAATAAATACAACTAAACACCTTTCTTACAGTAAAATAAAATCAAAATAAAGTATTACAGAATTACAGATAATGTTTAGAACAAAGTACTTTGTTACTGGATCTTAGAAATCTGTGAAAATAAGGTTTTATTTGTGTCCCAGAAATTGTTTATCACTTGTTTTGTTTGTGGCTGGATTTATGAAGTAAAATCTGCTTTACTGCTCTATCATAATACATCAAGAAGACATTGCACCTGGGACATGCCACAAGCTATTAAAGGATACAAACATGGTATAGTCTAACAAACAAGCAACAATCGCCTGCAGTACACAGGAAAATGTGGAGCACACTGCTGTTTTAAGTTTGGAGGTGCCTTCTGTGATGAATCGCATACAAATTACTGCACAAAGCATTTAGATTGCAGAGCAAGCAGCTACTACTCATGAGTTAGCAGCATATTTACAAGAGCTGCATTGTGCACCCACCCTTCACATGTCTAATAACACAAGGATATTTCCTGATAGTTCAGGGTTCCCTGCATGGCTCAATGATTCCAGAGCATTACTAAACAAGTGCTTCCTTCATAGTGTAGAGATCCCTCACAATCCATTAATTTCCAGTTTAGTAGAGCAGCACCTCCCTGGGTGTCTAGGTTCCCCATCCCATAATTATTAATTTAGTGTTTATTGATTCTAGTGCTTCATTATTCATCTCTAACAGCCCCCCTATATGATTCCTGTGTCATAGCCACAACTGAGCCAAAACTCAAAAGACAAGTCTAGCCTTTCACTCACCAGCACAGGCAGTGCTGACTGACTGGTAGAGCATGTCCACCAGATATATGCACATACCCGTTACCATTAGCTGGTTGTCAGCTGTTGAATAACAAACAGACCTTGGTGCACTGCATATGTACTTATTGTTATCAGCTGCCAGTCAGCTGTTGATTAACTGGTAACACAGGTGCACTGGATATGTGCCTGTACTCACTGATACCATCAGCAGATGGTCAGACTTGGTGAATGAAAGGCTGTGCCAATTAATTGATATTAGTGCCAGTACAGAAGTTTCTTGAGGTTTACTGGGGTACCTTGGAAGGGGAGATACCAGCCTCATTATTATCATCTACTCCCCTTTTCCCATTTCTACACAACACTGGGGTATCATGTCAACTGCTGCCACCTCTCTTGATTCAGAGCCACCCTCCTACCTTCTTTGGCAATCATCCCTTTTGGTCGCAGATCTTTGCTCACACAAGCTATCCATCTCTTGGATGACCTTGTCTTTTTTTGCCTTCTTATTTCCATCCCCAACCATTTACACCAAATCATCTTCTGCTTTCCTGCCCATGTGACTGTTCTATTTGACCTTCTCTGCAACTAGGGATATTTTGGCTTCTGCCCTGATGTCCTCATTCCTTTAACTGTCTCACAGTATGCATCCTACTATCCATCTTGGGAACTTCATCTCCATCACCTCAGACTTTCTCAGATTCTTTGGCTTCACTGCCCAAGTTTCTGTGCCATGCAGAAACATACTTCTGCATTACTGTGTACAATTAGGGTGTAAGGAAACTTTAAACTACCATGGAGGTGCTTTCATAACAGATAATAATGAGACTGAAAAATCCTAGGTCACAAAGGAACTGGTTTTGAATAATCCAGGGATAACTTATGTGGAATGCGAAGAATTCTGGAATACTATGAAAATGTGAAGAAAGAATGATGATATACTTATATGAGTGCATGAGGAACTGGGATAACATTTATGAGCTATGTAGTTTGTTGAGAGGTACTATTTCATACTGGCAGTTGCAGTCATACATTTGAAGGAAGCTTTTCAAACAGCATATGAGGTATATAACCCTCTATGCCTGAGTGCACCATGGGTTGTTATGGTGAACACTTTCATATCAAGTAACATTTATATTTAGGACATTAGCTCTTATCAAGTATATTGACTGTGTATTCCCATTTCCAATACATAGAAGAACTGACACAAATGGTTAGATTATCTGTGCAATGTGCATTATGTACTTGCAATGACACAGATGCTAATCTCTGAAGGAAGACCTTGCCAGGCACAGCATTCCATAGAATAAAGGCTATATTTACCAATATCCTTATCCTATTGATTGTAATCAAAGTTTTGGTTTGATCAGTAACCTTTATCCTGGTTGGCAGAGAGGTCAGGCAGAATGTTAGGACCTTACCAAAACATTAAAATTAACAGGTCTACTTTGTAGGGCATTACAAAATACCACTATTATCCCAGGTTGAATATTCCAGTGAAATAAAATGAATTAATCTGTAACCAGCAGCTGTCAGAACTGATGGATAAGCCCATTACTCTATGTTATACAAAAATATATTTATCCTCATTTAAATTGCAATGACTGTTGCATGCTAAGAATACATATAGCCAGTCCTGGGCTGGAAATGTATTTTCACTGATACATATATAATCAGGTACCTCAAGCTGATTGCTGCTTCACCCCAATCCTGTAAACCAGGCTAAAATGTAAACTTGGAACTGACAATAGTTATACATGCACCCCCACTTTTATCAGAAGGGTCCCCTTTTTGCCTGAGATTCCATAAAAGGATTGCAACTGTTTGAAAGTTCTATAACATTTTTCTAGATCGTGAATCATGGTGATTATGCCCCTATATCTGGAAAAAAAAAAACAACTCAGTTAAGCACTTCTATAGTGTGAGACCCAGTCTTAAAGGACCACTATGGACAAATGATGAAAAAAAAAAGTTATGTACTCACCATAACATTCCATCTGAGTTGTTGCTTTTCATTTGTCTTCAACCTTTGGGATTCGGATCTGGCACGGATCCGACTCAGCCTCATACTCCAGCATCGGATCCAAGCTCCAAGCTCCTCCCCTACCCATAATGCCCGTCTCCCTCCTCCCCTCAGATCAAGTTTGTTGCAAAACAGCAGCACCCCAGCCTAGACCATATGCCTTCAGACCTGGCATCGCCACAAGACTCATCAAGAGAGAAACTAGCCAAAATAGAGGGGGCTATGCCTCTTCCATTTGGTCTATTACGCAGATGACTCAAGGCAGGGGGAAAGACGGAGGGATGGTTGAAGGCAAATGAAAAGCAACAACTCAGATGGACAATTATGGTGAGTACATAACTTTTTTATCTGAAGTTGTTGTTTTCATTTGATCTTCAACCTGAGAGGGACAGATTCCCCAGCTACCAATGAACCCTGGGAGATCCTCATGGAAAGATGTTCTGGAACACAGCTGAGCTGAAGGATGCCCTACCCCTGGAAAGAAGGTCCAATTTATAATGAGATATAAATGTGTGCAATGAAACCTAGGTAGCAGCAAAGCAGATATCATCTAAGGAAACTCTGGACCAAAAGACCGCAGAAGTAGCAACAGACCAGGTGGAATGTGCCCAGACATGCCCTGGTGGAGATAACCCTTTAACTCAATAGGCCAACAAAATGCACTCAGAAATCCATCAAGCAATAATGACCTTAGAGACAGGCTTCCCCAAGAAGGGTTTAGAAAAGAAAACAAAAAGTTGATTAGACTTACGAAAGGATCTTATTCTATGCAAATAGAAACACAGCTGCCTGTGAACATCAAGCAAGTGCACCAAGGAGAGATCCCAAACAGGTGTTGGGTCCTTATCTGGAAGCCTAAGGAGAAAGGTACCTTTCAAAAAGTCCTTACAAAGCTTGGACAAGCCAAAGAATCCAAATTCTAGCCTATGTGAAAATTAGAGATCACTGCTAATTCTACCTTGACCATAGATAAGCTAGCACCATGATTAAAAATATCTGCCAGAAACTCCAAAATGGCCTGAACTGGCGCAGTGAAAGGATCCAGGTCATGCTGAGAAGCCCAGATTGACAAACGCTTCCATTTACTCGAATAAACCTTCCTGGTAGAAGATTTATAAGCTGCTACCAAAATCTTAATGGGAGAAGACAGCCCAGGAGTCCTAACTATCAAGGGAACTGGAGCAGCCAAGCTGTGGCTTCAGGCTGACTAAGTCTGGATCCCTGAGGGATGTGTAATCAAATCCAGAAATGGATCTAGTGTCCAAGGTGGACACACTGCATGAGACCACAGAGAGGGGAACCAAACTTGGCGAGGCCAGAAAGGGGCAATGAAGATCACTGAGCTTCCCAGCCTTTGAGCTTTCTGAATGAACTTGGATATCAGAGGCAGCGGAGGGTAGGCATATAGTAGACTGGAGGGCCAAGCATCTCTGGGGGTTCCCCCAGATTGAGTTTCAGACCAAAATACTCACTGCACTTTGCACTGGAAGGAGAGGCAAAGAGATTGCTGCAAGGTTGACCCCACTTTAGAAAGATCTGTTCTGCTACTGAAGGATTCAGAGACCACTAGTAAAGCATCAGAATAGATCTGCTGAGCTTGTACACTATTATGTTGGACCTCCCCACTATGTGCGTTGCCACCAGAAAACTGCCAGAGGAAATCACCCACTCCCACAATCTCATGGCTTCATGACAAAGTGGGTAAGATCTAGTCCCCCCTGTTTGTTGATGTATCAGACTACTGACATATTGTCCGTCTGGATGGCAATAGTTTTTTGAGGAAGAAAGGGATGAAGAGCTCGCAAAAGCAAAAGCACTCCCCTCATCTCCAGGACATTTATATGCAGATGGGTCTTTTGGGAAGACCATGTGCCTTGGACCGTCCTTCCCATGAAATGACCCCCCCCCCACCCAAGCAGGGAGGCATCTGTGGTCACCATGATCATAGGGGAGGGAAGAATGAACTGATGTCCCAGAAGAAGATCTGGGGATTGTAGCCAACACAGAAACAAATCATTGCAAACCAGAGATAACCAAACCAGATGTGATAAGGGAAGGTCTAGTAAAGACACTGAACTGCCAGAGTCCATTGGAGGACCCTCCTATGAAGGTGCGCCATTGGGACGAGAGTGATTGTGGCTGCCATGGACCCCAACACCCAAACTAAATTAAACTAGCTCCCCAGGCTAGTGAAAGCAGATAACATATACATACTAAATCTAGAGCAATTGATAATAGTTTTTCAATCTTACTCACAAACACTGGCTAATCTACAATGTATGTACTGTACCTGTGTACTATGTATGTATTCTACCTACATTCCAAAGTTCAGCTGTACACCACAAATCTATTACTTACCTTTATTTTTAAAATTAATATTTTTTTGATTGTTCTCTCCACTGTAAGTGTCTGTGCCGCATACCACTGTAAAAACATGTCTCTTGTAATTTGTGTGTATACTGATTATGTCTAAATAACTAAATGTGTCTGTAATTTTTCTTTGTGGAGCTTTTCTCCCCGGGCCTCTGCTGAAAAAGGGCCTTTTTGGCACAGTCAGACACCCCCGGTTAACAAATGTAAAATAAAATAAATAATAAATAAATAAATCCGCTGGGGGACGTTTGGCCTGAAGGATGTAAGAAACATGATGTCATAGGGATAACAGTCTGTCCAGAGGTAGAAACACCATGGCTTGCATAGAGTCTATCCGGGCCAGAATTAAATCGAGAACCTGTACTGGTGCCAACTGGGACTTGTTGAGGTTTATGGTTATGCCCAGATAGTGAGCAGTCTTGAGAAGAAGATCTCTGGCTTGAAATAGTCAATGCCTGGAGGGAGCAGAAAGGAGCCAATCATCCAGGCAAGGAAAGACCTGAAACCCCTGCAGCCGCAGGTGAGCCACCACTACTGCCATCACTTTGGTGAACACCCTGGGGGTGGTGGTGAGCCCAAAGGGGAGCACTCTGAAATGATTGGCTTCCAGCTGGAAGCAGAGGAGCTTCTGAGAGCTCTTTTTCATCTTGATGTGATAGTATGCATCCTGGAGGTCCACTGAGCACATCCAGTTATTTCTTGGCAGGAAGGGCAGAATGGATTGAAGAGTGACCATCCAGAATTTCATCTTGGCAACTGACAGGTTTAGAGTTGACAGATCCAGGATGGGTCTTGTGTCCCCTGTTTTCTTTGGCACTAAAAAGAACCTGGAATAGAATCCTGATCCGGACTGGTTTGGGGGGCAGGCTGGATGACTTGCTTTTTTGAGCAGCCTGGAAATTTCAATGGTGCCTGGTCCCACTGCATGGGTGGGATATCCGGGAGGTGTTTGGAAGGGACTAGGGGTTGAAGGAATGGGATCAAGTATCCTCTGGGTATTATCTGCAAAACCCAACGATCACTGGTGATAGACTCCCAGGCTGCAGGGTGCAGAGTAAGACATCCCCCGACTGCCTCCAGAGGCGAGCAGTCGGGCAGCCCTTCAAGGCTGCTGCAAGAGTCTGTCTGATAAAGAATTCTGAGACTCTTGAGTCCTTGAACCCCCTCTGCCATGAGGGAGGAGTCTGTTGTAGCTACCTCTCCCTCTTGGGGGAAGGCAAACCCTGAACATCGTAGGAAGAGCCCAGAGATTTCCAGAACCACATCTTCTTCACCCTACACTGATTCCTAGAGAAGGATCATTGTGGGGTTGAGAAATGGCAGGGTTTTCCCATCTTTCTTGTTCTGGATGGAAGTGTCTCGAACAGTCTTGCCAAAAAGTGGAACTGTCATAGGAGGCATTCATAAACAAAGCCTTGTAGGTCTCTGGGAAAGCAGAAAAATGGAGCCAGGAGTTACGCCTGATGGTTGCACCTGTTGCAGCAATCCCAGAGGCACCCTCCATAGCATGTGATAGGAGCCTCATGGAAGTATTAGATAATGAAGTAAAGGTGGCTATATGGGAGGAGAATACCTTTTTCTCCTCTGCCAACATGGACCCCGGGACAGACTCAGTGACCTCTTCGACAGATCCCACTGCAGTCTGAAAACATCTGCCATGTAGTTCAGTACACATAATGCAAGGATTGCTGATGCATAGGCCCACTTGCCGAAATGGTCTATAGTCCATGATTCTCGGTCCGGAGGATGGACCGTAGAGCTCTCCTGAGCAAGCTGTTTTTTGGTGGTCGCTGCAACCACTATGGCATTGACTGGGGATCCTTTCGACCAATGTTGCTTATCCAGTGGGGCACTGAGTATTTTGTCCCAGTGTATGGGGATAGGCTTAACTGTATCCTGTTCCTTCCATGCCCTGAATGAAATTAAATCCAAAAGAGGATCCATGGGAGGGGACACCCAGGAAGTAGAGGGTCCTGTGTGAAATGCCTCCAGGAACACTGACCAATCCCATTGGGCTTTTGGGTAGACCACCCTCCTCATTGGTGCAGGGTTTCCATGATGTTTCCAAAGGAGACATCTTCCGGGGGTGATTGGGGGAACCCCCCTTCCTCCAAGTTGATATCTTCTGTGAGGAACTCCAGTGGGGAGTCCAAGTGCCTCCTCTTGCACGTGTGTTTCCGAGGGAGCTCCTCAGGGGACTTTCTGGGGAGGACTCAGAAACTTTGGGGCAGTCCTGGGGGGGGACCTCCTGGGTCATAATGGTGACAGGCTGTCCATGAGGGGGCAGGATGGCAGACTCTGGCCGAGAAAGAGAGGGATCCAGAATGGACTCCAAGGATGACAGTGTCAAGGGTCTCGAGGGAGCCAAGAAAACCCTCTCCACCACATCAAAAGCAGATGGCGAATGGATCCCATTAGCAGGGGGGATCAAGACCAGATTTGCCGCCCTCTGTGCTGAGGAGGGAGCCGGAGCTAAACCTCCAGGCACTGAGGCTCCGAGTGGAAGGGCCGACTCTGAAAACCTTGAAGTCTATGCCACCACCTTGGATCTGATGCTGAGGCTACAGCTCTGAGAGTTGGTTGGTTCTGAAAGAGTTGTACCCAAATGACTCAGGGCAATGGTCGGCGTCAAGGTACCTGGAACCACTGGTGCTGACCTCTCGACACCGGGAAACCTTGGGCCCAATGACTCCGAAACCCGAGGATGGATCAGAGAAGGAGCAGTGGGAAGGAGAACAGACTGCATGCTCCCAGCCCCAGAAGGGGAAGGACAGGCAAGACTCCCATTTGAATCTGGATCTGAATAAACCTCTGCATCATCCTGTCCACCTCAGCTTCAGAAAGGCTATGGGAGGACCAGATGGAAGAAGCCACCAACCTGGGCCTGAAGTGGCACTGAGGGTAGGCAGAGAGAGAGAGGACCAAGCCTAGGGAATCTCCAGCTCTGGGGAAAAGTGAGGAGATCAGAGTCAAGGTGAACCTCGGGTTGGATCAGGCCGAGACTTGGCCATGGGCTCGACCACATAAGAGCAGTCAGGAGATCGCTTTCTGGACCTGTCTCAATCATTAGTCCAGGACTTTTCCCTGTGCCTGGACTTCTTGATGGGAGGTTGAGTCCAAGAAGAAGCCTCTGAAGGGAGGAAGCCCGTCAGAATCAACTTGTTCCTCCTGTCAATCAAGGCACGGGGACTGAAACCCATGCAGATCGAGCAGGAGGTCTCTAGGTGCTCCATACCAAGACAAACAATGCACAGAGTGTGGCCATCAGAAGGGGGAAGCTTATGGCCACACTCTGTACATTTCCTAAAGCCTAGTTTAGGAGGTTCGGCCATGGATAAAGGAACACACACACCCACACACACAACAGGGAAAGAAAGGTGAACAGAGAAGAGAAGAGGAGGAGAGAGAGGAGAGAGGGGAGAGGAGAGAGGAGAGAGGGGAGAGGAGAGGAGAGAGGGGAGAGTAATATATATTTTTTGTTAAAGATCTGACACGAAGCACACAGGGATAGAGTAGTGAAAAGAGATAGTAAAGACACTAATTAAGAAGAGACAGGAGAAAATGTACCCAAAAAAGCTAATTTATTCTAAAGGGAACTTGGAGCTGTAATCTGCGCTGCTATCTCTCACGAGTGGCAAACGAGATCTGAGGGGAGGAGGGAGACACGCACATTATGGGTAGGGGAGGAGCTTGGAGCTTGGATCCGATGCTAGAGTATCTGGCCAAGTTGGATCTGTGCTGGATCCGGGACCCACAGGTTGAAGATCAAATGAAAACAATTTCAGATCATATATTTTTTTATCTTGCCATGAATTACTTCACCGCCCAAAGCTGCCTGTTGCAAAATAAGTACTCATACCTAATTTTATTTTTTTTTTATCCTTCTCTGCCCTCATGGGGGCAGACATTTTGATTCCTTTGAAAAGCTAAATCTGCCCTATAATGCACTATGAGAGCACAGATTCTGAGAACAAGTAGCCCTACCATTTATTTGTTGTTAGACTAGACTTCTGTTCACTTAAAATGGAACACCTGAAAAAAAATGCCAAGTTTGCAGCATTGCCACCTATCTGTTTTTTTTTCCAAACTATCAGTAAATCAAACTGATTGTCCAGTAGTCTGGAAAACACTGTACAAGCTCTGGTATTCTGTTTCAAAAAAAGAAACATACTATCATAGTTTGTTAAAACTGCAGATTTACTATGCTTTTTTGCAAAAAGCATAGTAAATCTGCAGAAAAAAGTATCTTGAATGGAAAAGGAGGGTGTTCCCCATAGGATGACATGACAATGATGTCACAAAGTGTGCTGGGTATGACTGAGGTTCTGGGAGGTGCAAGGGGTGTGGCCTAAGTCTGGTTTTAGCCACAATGAAAGGTGGCAACCCTGCAAGTTTGAGAGGCTGCAGATCTTGAGTCATTGACTGGTCTGCACTGAGTTTTACAAAGGTTGTTTCTACTGATGTACTACACATTCTCTGAAAGAAGCTTGCAAAAGTGTCAACAAATTACTGAGATAAAAAAAACATTTTACAAAGAGCGGTTTTGCAGTTTCATTTCCTGGCCAAGTTACTCCTCCTGTCTCCCCTCCTTCACTGAGCTAGAGTCTCACATTTCCAGCTTGGCTAGATTCAACTAATAATTCAGTTTTACATGACAATAGATATCAAACAAATCACAGCCTGCTATGCTACCAACACTGTTCCCTCATATGTTTCTTCACTCTGAATAGCATTTCCCAGGAATTATTTCTAAAAAAAGCACACACATCAATCCAGAGTTTAGGTCAATCTATCCATTTCTTAAAACGTGTACAGTAAAATATTCAATTTGAATTGCATTTGGGCTGCTCATGTGGTTATCTTTGTATAATTATTCTGGTATTGCATAACTTGAACTATGGTATTTAATGCCAGGCTTTACATAACAATGAAACAGTTCTTGGTTTCTTAAAAATGACCTCCTAAGCCTCTGATGTGACCCAGTACTTTCTGTTACTATTGCTTTATGTAGTTTGGCTTTGTTGTATACTTACAGTATGTGTCTCATCTTCTCAGCAACAACTCATGGAGAAAACTTCCAAACCATATAGTTCTGAAAATAGAAATACTACTGATTTAGTAAGCTCACAAAATAAGACTAAGACTACATGAATTACCATTAATTTTCTGAAAAAAATAAGTCTTTAATTGCAATGAATATCATTATTTGTTCCTGAGAATTCAACACCTTTTTCAAAAAGCATTATGGATTGTAGTATGTCAGAGCAGAAGTATAAGCCATAATTATGGACACTTATGAGGTACGCTGACAAGAGATCCAACACTCCTGCTCATCTGTTCTCCATTGCAGCTACTGCAAATAACACAGGCATGTACATACTTCATGACATGACATACATGTATTGAAACAGTACTGGCAGCTGTAGCAGTGATACCATACTCCAAACAGTGCACTCATACAATGTACTGACAAACACAGAACAATGTATATGTAATAACCAAGCAATGATGAAATTGCTAGGGGCCACAATGAGCACAGTTTTACTCTTAATCCATCCATTGCACAGCCAAGCAATGATGAAATCACTAGGGGCCACAATGAGCACAGTTTTAATCTGTCCATTGCACAGTGCATAACTTTCATACCGCACTTACAAAGGCACACACCTCCCACTTTCCACAAATGCACAGTCAAGTGCACCCATGCAACATGCCAGTCAACTCTGAGGCTTTTCCCACCTCTCTGCAAAACACTGATGTAATGGCTTTGGCAAATGAAAGTGACTGATGGATGTCAGCTCAGGACTCCCATACCTACCTATTAAAGCCAGTCCAATGCACTTATACATGTTTCCTCCTCAGCAGGGTAGTAAGCAGGTGTCAGTACAGATTTCTCCATAGTTATTTTATGACACACACACACACACACACACACACACACACACACACACACACACACACACACAATACATGGTTAATGTGGGCAAATCTGTTTGTTCAATTTCACTACACTTGTCTCCAATCCCAGTGGTATGATACCTGCTACTCATCACCTTCTCAGTAAATGTCAGTCCACAGCTGCAAATCTTGCTGTTAATTACACTTTGAATAGCAGACACATACACACACACACACACACACACACACACACACACACACACACACACACACTAGGGTTACCACCTGTCGCACTTTGCGAGGGACAGTCCCTCTTTGGCCAGTTGTGTCCTGCAAAAAAATTGTGAAAATGGCAAATTTCCTGAGATTTTAGGACAAAATTATTTCCTATATTTTATGTAATAGTTGCATAAAACAGTTATTCTGAATCTGAAACACCTAAATGTTATAAGAAACAGAATAAGCAACTAAAATGCTACAAGAATAATCTTTTACTTGGGCAAAAAAGTGAAGTTCTGCCCTTTTGTACTGGCCGTGGGTATGTTTTGGCCTGCAAAATCTGATGTTTGTACCACAAATGCCCCACTTTGGACATCTGAAAAGGTGGCAACCCTAACACACACACACACACACACACACACACACACACACACACACACACACACACACACACACACACACACACACACACACACACACATTATACATGTTGGTAAACAGTGGGGTTTTGACCCCTTCCAAAAAACAGTGCTGTAATGGCTAAGCGGTCCAAAAACACTTGTCTCTTTTTTCTGTAACTAACAGTATATGGCGCAGATAAGCTCCATGCACCATAAAGAATTATGATCGTGTCTCCGATCATAACCCTGTATCATGTGTTCTCGACACTGATGCCAAGACGTACTTCTTGAGCTTTGCTCTCAAGGTGAATTTCTTGGCATTCATGTCTTGAACACATAAGCTGGTTATGATCAGCGACCTGCTCTTAATCCTCTATATTTTATTTTTATTTGAACTTTTTTATCTCATTAACACTCTGATTCCAGGTTGACCTTTTCAGGCATAGCTCATGACAGAAAAGACATGAGTAGCATGAAAGGCATACTAGAGAAGTAATAAAACCAAATATCAATAAAATAATAGATATGTAAATAGAATACTTAAAAACAAGTAAGGAGACTTCGGCTAGTTACAGACAATTCAGAGGCAAAAACAGGTTCATGTACATAAAGCTGTATGTTTTTCTATTTTTCCTCTACCATTTGTGTGATCCCAGTGGAACATCACCTACCCAGCTTGCACCATTTATCCTTAAATGCCCCTCTACTATCCCCAGGGCTGCGACCATACAAATGGTAAGTTGGGCAGGCAAAGAGTTGTATCACAGTCTGCAGCATTGCATATGCTGGCCCTACATGCAGAGTGGATTTTTGGTATGCCCTAACCAGGTGAAGTTAGCAAACTCTGTGCATTATTGCACTCAGTGTCAGTTAACTCCACCCCACTCAGATGCCTTCATTTTGCCATCAATCCCTTCTGGAATTATAGCACATTCCCATCACTGGGGATGTGTCTTCATCACAGACATAAACTCCTTCTTCAAGGAGTAGGCAAGCTGACAAAGTCACTCTTTTCCACCACTACCAGCCCAGACCCACCTGTGCCTTAGTCACTAGTTTATCTCATATCCCCCAGGTCATACTAAGGGCTCCATCTCTGCATACCATGGAGCCAGGTAAGCTGTATGCCTTTGAAATGGATGCACATCACACAAGTATCACTTTATTGTATTTGGAGCTTTTCATTGGCCCTGCCATCGAACAGGTTCTTCTCATGTTCTGAGGAGCTCAGGGTACAACCTCATAAAAAATGCTTGAATTATCCAAGCGGAAGGCACCAGGGCATTTAGAGTATAAACTCCCTTGGCACAGAATCAGCAGCTGGCTGCATGCCAGAAACTCCACTCAATTCAAGTTATTAACAATAAACTAAAGTCACTTCATCTTGACTCTAATGATTGTTAATTGCTGTAGCCCCAGAAATGTGTTATTAGTGTCAGATAATGCACATGGCAGCTTTCTTGGTATGGAGCTCTGCAGGAGTATCAGTGTACTTCAAGTCTGTCTGGCACGGCTGGCGATGGGAACAATATACTGCAGCATGCTTCTCACTTTGCATTACATATTACATATTATCTCCTCATTATATCATGTAGCTTTTTTAAATTATGTACTGTTGATATTTCTTGCTTCTCTTGTCCCTACCTTATATGACATTTCCAAGCCTTCTGAATAAACAGAATGGGTGGTAATCCCTGTTGAGACCACTGGTCAACAAACTAACCATCAGATTCATAAAGAATCCCTTTATAGCTGTGCAGCTGTGGCACTTGGCAGGGACCACAGCCAAGTCATGCTGACAGCAAAGCAACTCAGGTTTTCTCCTAAATTCCATAGGTCATCTCTGTAACTGAGAACATACTGTCTCACATCAGCCAGGCTTTATTTCCTCATACACATTCATCTTTATCAGACTGATAGAAATAACTTGTTTTATTACTTTCTCACAAATTTCTGCCAATTAAATGATACAGATAAGATATGAAGAAGAGCAGAGCATGCACACACACACACACACACACACACACACACACACACACACACACACACACACACACGCATGCACACGTATATATATATATATATATATATATATATATATATATAGAGAGAGAGAGAGAGAGAGAAAGAGAGAGTAAAGTCCCAAACATTAGGCAAACAGATCTCTTAAATGTTAACTACGAAAAGGAAAGCATGGCAGATAATATTAAAAAATGCTCTTTTCATTTTTAAAACTTGTTCAGCTATAAACATTTTATTGGAAGTGCTGTTTATTTTCATGACTCATCTGATACTGTTGTGTTATTTATTTGATTACCTGTTTCACTAAAAACAGCATTGGCTTTGTTCCTGATTTATAGAGTAACTTTTATATGGATCACACCAAAGATAGCTGAAGTCAGCAGTAACAATCACTCTGAGGCAGGCCCACGCCTAGCAGGCAGTTTAGAATAGGAAGTAAAGCTTACTCACAGTTTATGAGAATCAGTACAACAAGATGATACAATTACAAAAGCCATACACTTCTACAGCAAACTGACTTGAATTCCTCTTTACTGTTCTTAAATGCTGAAAATGGCCACCACTAGTCTTTTAAGCCAACCTATCAGAAGAGTAATGGCTACACCTGAGTCTACTTTAATTATACATAACTCCCAACGAGTATTTCACAGAAAGTCCCAGGTCTCTAACTGCTACTACCATTCACACACTGATTGGCCAGTCTGTCAAAAGTGTCGATGTCCATCAGTTAAGCAGTTAACATGCCATCTATGCGTCCTGTTGACTTGCTGTGATGCTCCATTGGCAGTAGTATTTATCTATCCCAGCCCAGCAGAGAGAAGACAGATGAGGTAGCAGTCGGCACTTTCTGTCAGCTATCTCTTATCAATTTTATAATAACACTGATGACTGATGTCGTCAATCATGCAAGTCAGGGAACCATAAAGGCTGGTATTAGAGAAAAAGAAGTAGAACCTTGGCAGAGTTAGGCTTCTGCTTTTGGCAGCATCAAGCAAAAAATGTGTACTGCACTCTGTAATCACCTGCTATAGTTAAAAAAAATCTACAAGTAAAGTTTCAATATTTCCTACTTTCAATTCTACCACATTTTTTTCTGGGACATGTACTGGCATAACAGTAATAGACAAGAATACTGAAGCAGATCAGATCAGGAACATGTCTCATCCCTGTCTGATAATGAAGTAAGTTTTGTTAAATGAGTGTCATGAATATATTAAAAAGCATGATACCATATTACAAATACCTTAAACCAGTTGGCACTTCATTCTGAGTAATTTGTCTTATTTTCTCAGTGCAGTTTTAGTGATTTAATAGAATTATGAGGTTATAGAATTATGAGGTTATTTGACATCCCGCGGTAGTGGTGCTGCGGTAGCGTTGTCACCTCACAGCAAGACGTTGCCCCGTTCGATTCTCAGCTAGAGCATCTTCTGTGTGGAGGCATGCATGGATGGGCGTGCCTTCGTTGAAGGTTGTGCGTCAGGGCTGGTAACTCGGCACGTAAAAATCCACTACCAAACATTAGCGGACCGGAGTTCCGCTGTGGCGACCCCTCACCGGGATAAGCCGAAAGACACAACAACAAAATGAGGTTATTTGACATTAACATATGTGTCTGTGACCAGTAGTTAATGCAATATTTGATTTAGTCCATGTTGTAAGTCTAGCATGCAGTATAACTGGACATGTTTGAAACTTGAAATCTTTGAACACATTATTACTGATGGCCTTTACATAAACCATGCAATACAGCTGGTGCTTTTCTGTTGGGACTCCTTAATTCTCTCTCTTCATACTCATTAAGGCTGTTTATTCAAAATATATCTTTGGTGTTAACTTCAAGATAAAGAGAATGGAGAAGGGCAATGTGGTAATGTCTGCAATTCCAGTGTGTGTGTGTGTGTGTGTGTGTGTGTGTGTGTGTGTGTGTGTGTGTGTGTGTGTGTGTGTGTGTGTGCGTGTGTGCGTGTGTGCGTGTGTGTGTGTGTGTGTGTGTGTGTGTGTGTGTGTGAGAGCCTCTGATGAAAATCTGAGGATGTAAAGAGATAAAGTGCAATTCTCCTGACAGTGAAAATGTAATATCTAATTAAATATAGTAAATCCAAAGGTAAATCAGTCTCAGAGTCAGTTCATATAAGTAGAACGTTGGGGGAGGCACAGTTTCCCCCACATTAGGGGTACTGGTGGGTAACCTTCCCCTGCTGCAGAAATGTTTTAAAAGTGTAAGAGTGTGTTTTGGAATTGACAGTTTTTTTTAAAGAATCACAGTTTGATTTTTGAAGTGCCTGGATTCAAACCTCTGATAAGGAGCTTCTTTATAAAATTCAAAGTGACATGGGAAATGAAAACAAAACAGATTTAAATTAGCATTGGTTCTGCTTGAACCAAAAGTGGATAGGACCAGAAGACCTGCCATAAACATTGAATATGCCCTGAACTTATATACGTAATATATATAGTTACATTCACTGTCAGTTGCTTGCAGCAGAAAGTGTCCCTAGGATTATGCTTCATACTCTGAATCTGTAGTTTGACAGCACATTTAAACTATAAGTTAGGCACTAATAATGTTATGAAATGCTGAATTACAAACCACCTTTATTTAACTAAGCACAACAGACATAAAGTGTTCAAAGCTTATATCTGTTTAGCCTTGTTCCATCTCTACTAGTGAGGGCTAGTGTCACCTTTAATTAATTGCTTCATGGTGCTCAGATGCTGCATTTGGTGCCTTATGGGGACATGCTTTGCGGGCATTTACTTCTGGTTTAAGCAGAACCAGTGTTATCTTCATCTGTTTTCCTTGCATTCCCGTTATTGTGTTGAATCTTATGGAATTGTTAACAGAGTCTGCTTTTTTCCTTTTGCTTGGGTTCATTCTTAAACTCTTGAAAAAATTATTTTCTTAATCTTTATGATATTTATTTGCCTAATTGTTCTCCCATTTTTTTTGCTTCGTACTTTCCAGGTGTCCCAGTACCCCAGTCCATCACCAGGTCTTCCAGCTCCTCCTTCTATGCTGGACTTTCTCTGACTCAGGTCAGGGCTGACATGGATCTTAGGGACATCATGAGGGATCATAACAGCAACTGCTCATGCTAGGGGGATACAATCATCCCCCCCCCCGTATTCATCTATTCTGTCCAAGGGTTATTCCTCTCTATGGTCCATGCCTCTTCACATGGAGTACCTAGACAAATGCCCTCCTCCAGGACAGGCACACCCATCCCTCCCTGCAAGTGCCTCAGATGCCCGAGCTGCTAATACAGCCTAGGTCACCTGGGTCTTGGTTAGAGCTCTAGCCCTCTACATCATGGCACTGGCTAATTATTTGTGTCATTGTTGATACAATACTATGGGTGATATGATTTTTGTTTCAGCTTGCTTTTCCTATAAAACTACTTTCCCTCATTGCCATCTAAGACTTCTTGACCTTGTTTCATAATTTCCCAAGAAGTCGTGACTTGAATACAACTAGTCAGAAATCTTCCTGGAAATTTGGCTTTATTTTCCTGGATGAAGGCAAGATAGTATGAGTCCCTTTTCTCACTTTAATCTCCAAGGACAAATATGCAAGTTGACCAGGAATGGCTATGGAATGCTCTACTGGTAAACATCATGGTACCATCAAGACCATCATGACACAGAGAATGTAGGTCCTGAAACTTTAGTCATCTCCTGGAGAAAGTAAATTATGGAATCACAGCAAACTTTTTCAGCTTCTTCATCTGAGTCAGCCTCCCAGACACTTGTCAATACTGCTAAACTTCAGTCTGATAACAGCTGCAAGTCAGAAATCACAGCCCTTCTTTGAGGAAACAGAACTGACAAATGACATCTCACTCTTTTATTTGCATTTTCTCTACAACCCCTGCAGGCTTTGTTTCATGATCTGGGACCTTCACAATAGTGAGAAGTAAGTTTCTCAATGTATATCACGTCTCCTTAATAGTCAGAATTCTGCAGAATGTCCTGATTTTTGCTTCATATTTTTGAACTGTTCCTCTTAAAATGTGTAGTTTTCTGGCAAATCGTTAAGAACTGATATCACTAAATAATGAAAAACATTTGAGTTTCAGATTTCATGTCATTTCAGAAAATAAATGCTATTGCAAAACCTGTTACTCTTTCAGCTTTCTAAATTTATATAAAATATGTAAAATGTGTCCCTGATTTGGGACTTTTGTCCCTCCATAATGTTTAGCTTTGTCCAGAATCCTTGCACTGAGAAGTTATGAAATGTGTTGTATGTTTTGTAAACATGGGCTGGTTATTTCAGTCACTTTCTAATGAATTCTTCAGTCTTTTGCAACAGTAGCAAAACACACCCACTTTCTACCACACTGTACAAAAAAAATGGGTAAAAGCTGACTCTCTTAACAAAGCTGTATTGGAACGATCATCCTCTAATGGCTACTTCATATTACTGCTGTCTGTTATAGGGTATGATTTAAATGTCTGCCAGATTGTGAGCTATTATAGGCTGCCACTTTGATTTAAAGCTGAACATTCAGCAGAGACCTGAAAACCAGATGTTGATTACTATGAAACTATAAAGGTACACATACAATCCTATAGAAGTTTATACACTATCTGATATCCAGTATGGTATCTGGTGTGCAAAGTGGCTTACTGGAGTGGGGTGTAGACACTTTTGTAGACTTGGAGGGCTGCAGGAGTGAGCTATGGAGCAAAGTTCATTAGCATTCAAACGTGGTAACAAGAGTACTGTACTGCAATTAAGTCTGTGGAAAGATCAAAGTGCAACAAACTGATTGTGCATAAACAAACAGCAATGTACGCTATAGTGTGTCAACTGCAATTGTAATAGTAGGGAAGTTAGCAAGTGCAGGCTTAGGGAACAGTTTGCAGCATTTTGTTTTTCAGGTTGACATACTATTGCACAATGCTTCTATGTGAACTGAAATAACTGTATGTGCCAGCAGTACATGTAAGGATGAATTCGATAAGGCTGAACTGGAATTCAGGATCATAATGACATTCTCTGTCTCGGTCAATTTGTTGTTTTTACCTATGTGTTTTTTTTTGTCTGACCTTTTTACTTGTTATTTTTGGAACATATTTGTCAAATTTTGTAGTCATCCTAATTTTGTGGACTTCAGGCTTTTCATAAGCTGATGAAGAATGGCCAAACTATCCACTTATGGTGCGATGATGAGCCCATAAGAAATGCTGAAACCTGTCATGTCTGCAACTAGTAGGGTTGGCTTTATTGTCTTGCATGCATAAATAAAAACTTATAATATTCAGAAGCCAAAGAACTGGAATAGTTGTTTGTTCATATGGGCGCATTTGCATATTTCCCTATGGCCTCCTTTGTAGGCGGTTTAAGGTATTACAAAGTAGAGACTCTGACTTGTCTGAGTTTTTCTTTTTTTGTTGTTGTTGTTTTTGCCTATGTCGTTTTCTGTGTGATGTTTTTACTTGTTATTTTGTAAATCATGTAAAACCAGTAACAGTGAGGAACTTCAAAAAACACAGCCAATAGAATGAGAAACATAGTTTAAATCAAGTAAAATTTGAGTCTTCATTTATTTCTGGAGAAATCATATCACCTTATTCAGTTACCCTGGATGAGTATAATTATTAGTCAGGTGTGTTAGTGGACAAGAAATCCAGAGTGAAGCAACAAGAATTTTGAGTGGCACCCCACTAAAGTACTAAACTTATGCAAAACCGGATATAATACTGGTATAAAAGTTACCTAAAAAGAGTTCACTTGTTCACAGCTCTCATAAGTGGAAGCTTGTTGCAATAAAGAATATTTTCCCACAGAACAAGAATAATAGCTTCTTGTTTCAGTATATTAAATTCACCCAGGGGATCACTTCTGTGGCCTTACTCGACAGGAGCACAGGAAAATAACTTTCTTAGGTGGCGAAAGTCAGGGAACCTTGTTGGCTAGGCTTACATAGGCCCTAGGGCCGACAGCCTAGTAGCTACCTATGATGCAAGAGTTAAACATAAATGCTTTGTCCAGTATGCCACTAGATGGCAGTGTAGACCAAGCTAAACATACTCATTTTCTCTAAACCATCCATCAGTTCATTGTACTTCCAGTATGGAACCAGAACTAAAATATGCAGATTCTCATCCATTTTATTATTGTACACCAATGTTATATTCTGAAGGATTATTTTATAATAGATCCTGACTCTGTTAATTTCTTAAAATTAATATACTGTTTTCATGACAGTCTGGTAAAACATTTCCAAGCTGTATTTAGAAAAGTTGCTTTTCTTGAATTTAAAATCAGAATGTGTTAGTAAATGTTAATAATTAAACATTAATTACTTTAATTTGTATAATCACAAAAGTTCCTGAAGGTGAACTCTAACCATCAACAAATCATGATGGTGTGTTAATGATTTATTTGCTTTTTTACACTTACATTATGAATGTGAAATGTTACATTTGTCTGTGTTTATTACACACGTACACACACACGCTCGTGTGTGTGTGTGTGTGTGTGTGTGTGTGTGTGTGTGTGTGTGTGTGTGTGTGTGTGTGTGTGTATGTACAGGGAAGGAGAGAGAGAGATTAAGAATTGTGTACAGCAAAGTTATTTTCCTTCATAGGAGCTCCAGTTCTATTAGACCTTGAGAGCAAAGCTCAAAAGGCCATCATGAATCCCCTAAGACAGAATTACTCTGTGTCAATTGTACCAGGTACAAGTGTTTATACTGTAGAATGGAAAAGGTGAGCTGTTTAATAAAAGTATTTTAAAAGAAACAGGTCCCTGGAGCTTTGAAGTAGCTTTTGCTGTTGCTGCTTACAACTGTTTCTTTTAATTACAACTTTACTTACCAGCCCTCCCTTACTACGTACAGAAGTACTTCAACTATGCTGAACAAAAGAATTGTGAAAGAACCCACTGTCCCCGAATCACATTCCAGCGTACTGTCTTACTATGTTCACACTCTTATTAACTTCTGATTGTTAGTGGTAAAAGGATCAATATAAACACTGAAGGTAAATAGATGTTAGTGCTTCTAAAGGATGAGGTTACTCCAACAGCATGTCATATTTTACACGTGGACCTTGGGTGAGTACGGTGTAACTAGACATGAGCATGCAAGTGGAAGGAGACAAAAATTCACCTGTTGAAATGGACAGGTAAGGCTGCCATAAGTGAATAGTCCAATGATGTGGTCATTTAACACTTTCTATTACTGTCATACATCACTCAAGTTGCTGGACACTTTCATTTTGGCAGTCTCATGGGACAGACAAACACTTCATTGCTCTTGAAGGCTGACAGCCTCTTTGTGTAGAGTACAACTGAAGGGAAACTGAATGAAATGGCTGACTGCATCACAGATTATCTCCCTTCATGATTGGTAGACTACCCCTGTATCTTAACTTCTAAATGGTATTTGCAAACTGAAATAGCAGTGTTGAATACATCTCCCTGAAATAAGCAGTACAGCCCCTTAAGGTGTAAGACTTAGCACCAAGTGTAGTCTAGGACTCCATATGTGGCTAATAAATAGGAACAGTGGTGAAGTTATGCATATTAAGTGAAAATTCATTTTCAAGTTTGGTACAGAATAACCACTGAGAAGTTCATCAGAATGTATCTGTCAGTTAACACAGGAGATTACGGCTATGAGCTGTTAACAAGCTGCTGTTTGTTATCCAAGGTTTGATTCCCACAGTCTACATTTGCACAGGGTAACTTACCTCTGAATCACAAAATAATTCTAAGAATACTGCTATGATATGGCAACCATAATCAGAGTAACCTACTTCTTTTTCCTTTTTTCCTTCTTTTTACACCTTTATTGTGTGGTAAAATATTGGTTCATTGATCTTATGTTTTGCATACATGGTGTAAGCCTTCCACCATTCCAGTTCTGCTGTTTTCCAGTCGGCATGACACAAGGGTTGTAATATTTTATCTACTTGCTGTTTGTAATAATGTGTTGAGAGCTATCTGTAGGTCTACTCATATCAGTATTCCTTCATCTTAAAAGAGACATTGAAACATAGATCACAGTGTCCTACTTCATAATTTGACCTCTTTTAGATTCTCTAATGCTGTCACTCTCTGGCTTAAAGACATTTTACGAGCAGAACCTTCAGAGTTATTGGACCCAATTCACAGTCTGAATCAGGCAAATCTCTAGTGGCATCTCACAAGGGTCAGTACTAGGACTGCTTCCCTTCTCATTATTTATTAATCATCTACCTTTTGACCTTCCAGATGCCAATTTACTTCTTTATGAGATGGCCTAGTACTTACAAAGGTAGTAAAGATGTAGTATTATTTATATAGCTATGCAAAAGGAATTCACAGTACCTTAGAACTGATTAACAACCAATAACTGGATATTATTATTTCAAAAACTATAATGTGGGTTTTTGGAATTTTACAAAGGCACCAGAAGTCTAAACCTCAAGATGCACGCACTCAAAACTCTCCTTAGCATGGAGAACATCGATATCTGTGCAGTAACAGAAACCTGGTTCAAGGCTCCTGAGAGCACCCCAGCACTACCAGGTTATACCTCATACCATGCTTTCCGGCCCTAAAACTTGGACCGAACCACAAAAGGAGGGGGAGTATCAATATTCATCAAAGATACCCACACCTCCAGGTTGGTGGCACAGCACGAAGCATCAGAGACTATCCATGTGCAACTAACAGTGGGTAAAACTGCCTTCCAGTTTATAGCCTGCTACAGACCACCCTCCCAAACCCAGGAACCCCACTCGGCCTTCCTGAGAACACTGGAAAATATGAAGGTCTCTCCAAACACCATTATATTGGGCGACTTCAACTACCCAAACACCGACTGGGAGCATTACTCTAGCTCCAACACCCTAGCCCAAAGGTTCCTAGAATTTATAAACTCAAATGCTATGGAACAACTTGTTACCACTCCCACAAGAGGGGAAAACATACTGGACCTGATCATCACCAACATGGGGACTCTATGCTCCAGACCAGAAGTGTATCCCTCACTGGTAAGATCAGACCATAAACTAATCTCACTGGCTATTCACATCCCGACTCCGCTCCCTGCCCTGAAAACCACAGTGAAAAACTTTTCTAAAGCAAATTTCACACTCCTCAAAACTGAGGTGGAATCCTTCAAAGCCCCCAGGCCTGTGGAAAATACAGCCCAGACCACATAATCCTTTATAAACGCATTCTATGAACACCTTCAGGAATGCATGGATCATGCAATCCCATATAAAACCAAGACCCAGTCCTCCAAAGGCAGATGTTCTGTCTGGTGGACCCCAGCCATAAACAAACTATACAATAGAAGGAGGAAGCTACTACATGACAGAGCAAAATCCCAAAAAGGGAAGGCATCTCTGATCAGTATTAGCAAAAAACTACGGGCACTCATAAAATCGTTTAAGGCCAGCTTCGAGAGAAAAATTGCACAGGACACTAAGGATAATCACAAGGCTTTCTTTAGCTATGTTAGGAACCTGGGTGGGAATTCCCATATATGCTCATAATTAGTCCAAAATGACAAAAAATACACCGAACCCACAGACATTGCCAACATCCTAGCTGACAGGTTCAGCGCAAACTCCCCCCCACCAAAAGGGCAAATATCTATCCCAGCAGAGTGCTGCCCCCCTGACATCTCAGATGCTCAGGTAAGAGCTGCCCTCTCCAAAGCAAAAAACACAGCATCAATGGGACCAGACGGTGTCCCGGGCTGCGTCCTACATGAACTCCAAGAAGAGCTAAACCCAAACATAAAACTACTGTTCAGTCTCAGCCTTACTACAGGATATGTACCCAAAAGAGTGGTGTACAGCAACAGTGGTCCCTCTCCACAAAGGTGGTGCCTCAACGGATCCTGGAAACTATCACCCCATAAGCCTGACTAGCTTGGTCTGCAAAGCTATGGAAAGGATCATCATGGACCTCATAAATAAAGATATTGGGGACCTACAGACACTGGATCCTACCCAGTTCGGCTTTGTTAAGGGCAGATCCTGCCTCTTAAACCTGGTTGATTTCTTTGAAACAGTCACCAAGGCCATTGACAAGGGGAAGGTGGTCCACATAGCCTACCTGGACCTCGCAAAAGCCTTCGATACAATACCCCACTCGGGCATTATAGATAAGCTCACCAACTTAAATATAAACCCCTATGTCACTAGATGGGTTGCAAACTGGCTCAAGGACAGAACCCACATGGTTAGAATTGCTGGAGCCATGTCAGACTCCAAACCAGTTACAAATGGCGTCCCACAAGGCTCAGTCCTGGGACCTCTCTTGTTCGGTATATATTTCTCGGAGGTACAGGCCAACACGGAAGGACTGTGGCTGACCAAGTTCGCAGATGACTGCAAACTGGGCGCCATAATTGACTCTCCAGCCAACACAAGCATCCTCCAAAAGGGCCTCATAGAAACAGACAATTGATGCCAGAGCCATGGCCTCAAGCTAAATGCCAAAAGGTGTATAGTCATCCCCTTTGGCAAAAACAAAGTGCCCACAAATTACCACATAGGTGGTAATCCATTAAGTACAGAAGAAGTAATTAGGGACCCAAGTTGATAGCAATCTCTCATTTGACAACCACGTGGCCAAAGTGGTTAGAAAAACATTTTATATAGCCCACCTAATCATGAAGGGATTCACATCTAGATCAGGGGAGGTCATTGTGCCTCTTTACTCATCCCTCATCAGGCCCATAATTGAGTACAATGCCCCTTTTGGGATGTATCTTACCAGACACCTGCAGCAACTGGAAAGACCCCAAAAGTACCTCACCAAGAGGATCAAAGGGCTCAAACAGATGCCATATGCTGCCTGGTTAAAGAAACTCCAGCTCTACTCAGTGACATACCACCTGCTCAGAGGCGATCTGTGCCTGACGTATAAAGCCATGTCCAACCCAGAATTAATGGACATGCTGCACCTCAGAAAATCCAAATCCCATTGAGCTACACCCTCGAGAGACTTGAGTCTCAGCACTGAAATAAATAGGACATGCTGGAGGGACAGATTGATAACCCAGAGGCTCCCTTCACTCTGGAATAAAATCCCAGTCCAGGTTAGGCAGAGTCCCTCATTGACTCTCTTCAAGAGGAATCTTGATTAGAGGATGGGAGATCGTAGGTTTACCCTGGGTATCACTTCTGTGTCACTGTTAGACAGTGGCACAGTATACTAACCTCGAAAAAGGGCATAGCAAAATTAATTTAAAATGGGTGGCGAAAGCCAAACACACTCTGGCTAGGCTTAGAAATGCCCTAGGGCAGATAGCCTGGTATGAACCTATGAACCTTTGATCACTGAACCTACTAACAGTCCCATTAGAGAGACAAATCTTCAAAGATACCCAAATGTAACCTTAAATCAGACACTCTTGTACTCACCACACACTGAAGCACACTTTAATAAAGTGTTAGCCCAACTCAAAAGTTTCCTGTAACATTTTTAACTCACTTACCACCTCTGAAGAAATGAGTGCTATACCAGTTAATGTATTGCTCCCTAGGCTTGAATATGGACCACCTCTTATAATATTCTTATCGTCCTATGATACGTCTTTTATACAGACTACACAAAATAAAATTCTGTTTTATTTATCTGCCAAACTATGGGAACACCACTGCACCACAATTCTGAAAAGTAAATGTTTGCCAGTTAAAGGCTGAGCCTCTTTACTTTTAAATATTCTAACGTTCAAACTTCCCCCATAAGGCATACTTTCTGGTAACCATTTGAATTGCCAAGATTCGCAATGATGAGTCTCTGGATATGGAGAGTGAATGAAAATCTGGGCTTTAAGTTTGACATTGCCATTTCTCGGGATGTTTCTTTTTCTCCTAGATATGGCAGTCTCAATACTTATATAAATAAGATTGAGGGGTGCAGGGAGCCCCTGCAGAAAACAAGTTCAAAAGAGAAAAATGGTGTTTGATATTTGTTCTTCTCTTGTATTTTCAGCCTTTTTTTGTTTCAGCATTTTTCATGTCATTGAGAGTCCTGAGATTTCATCAGGGAGCCATGCTTTCTACCTCCTTGAGATAAGTTGCTGGCTAAACATCTTCCCCATATTCTTAGTAGTTGTGAAGCAACACAAATCCTTAGACTATCTTTTAAACTCACCATTAAGAAAAGCATTTGCTAAACTGGCTTCATCTTGTAAGGATAAAGTTTTCCAAAATCCATCCATCCATCCTCAGCCCCTTCCCATTATGCACATGGGTTTGGGGTGTCACTTCAAAAGTGACAATCAACTTGAGCCAAGGTTTACACCTCCGTGTGGCTAGCCCTGCCACAGTAGTTCATCCGTACCACTCACTCACACACACACTAGCACCTATGGCCAATTTTGAGTGTCCAATTCACCTACTGCATGTCTTTGGAATGTTGGAGGAAACCAGAGCACCCAGAGGGAACCTACACGTCTGCAGGGAGGACATGCAGACTCCACACAGAAGGCACCCCAGCCGAGAATCAAACCAGAGAACCTCTTGCTGTGAGGCAACAATGCTAACTGCAGCACCACCGTGGCCACGCTAAAGTCCCCCAAAATATTTGATCATTAAAAAGATTGATTACCTTCAATAAAAGACTAAAGTTACAACTAGCAGAGGACAATAAATGTGAATACTTTCTAGATGTTGGGTGATATCACATTAGTTGTAGGTTCACAAGTACATTTATATAAGCCATTGATTTTATTTATTACCATGTAAATTTGTGTATAGGCACATGCATTTTTGATAGCTTATGTTTGCATATATGTAAGTTATGTTTATATGTGATCTAGGTTTTAACCACGTGAAGTTTTGGGTGCTATAAACACTTATGTTATTTATTTATACTTGCTCCTATATATGTTTGCTCTGTAAGTTCACTTTATTAGAACTTGTCTGTGTACTCATAAAATGTTTTGTTTTTGCCTTGCTAGCCTCATTTGTTGATGAAAATGATTTTTGGATCACTTCAATTGCCAGTAAACAAAAGTTAAATAAGAAAAGAGTTGCAGATAAATGGAGTTTTTGAAACAATAAAAAGTGATAACTTCTGACAAGGCAGAGTTCAATAAGAATAAACAATTTAACAGACATGCTAATGACCCTAAGACAATGGGTTATGAGGTTCCATTCTAATAAACTGACAGCAAAGCTCGTCATCTCATCTGACAACTCAGACATGAATATAAGATACTTCAGAGCTATTAATAAAGATGAGAATGCAGTTGTTCCTATAACTGAAGAAAAATTCAGTGACTGACAAAACAGCAAAATTTAATGTAATGGCTCCTTTTGTATCAGCCAGGTCTCTGCTGACTGTCGCACCTGATCCCCTCTCCCTAATCCCAACCATACAATGCTTTGTGAGAAGCAGCAGTACTGCAGTACAGCATTTTACTGACTACCATATCATATGTGAAAGTGAATGCTGCATTTTTAACTATGATATCCCCATGATTCTTGTGTTTCTAGTTCTAACAGTAATGTGAATAATTGATCAAATGGTATAGTGTCTTCCAGAGAAAGTCTTATCTAGTGTTTTATTAGCTCCTCTTCGGGGAGGTTTAATCAGTGATGTACATATATTATAAACAGTCTTCTGTAGTTTATGAAAGTGAAACATGACATGTAAAAATCTGTGCAGGAACCAGTGTGAAATGGTTACATACATTTGTTACTTGATTTAGCATTTACTCATCAGGTTAGAGGAATCATATAGTAAATATAGGTAGTGTTAAAAAGCTTTAATAAGACACTTAGCAAAGAAATTCGGATGAAGTGTTGATAGTATAACAGATTTTGTAGAGGTAGCTATATCCTAATTTATATGATGTTAGTATACCCTGTAAACATGTTTATAGTTTTACAGTAGATATTTCCTATTGTGTACTAGAGAACACAAAGACACAGACATGATGTAATACCTTTTATTTGACCAACATAGGTTTTGCAATTACTCAAGCATTCAGGCTAGCATAAGCCTTTCATCAGGGGTTATTAAGTTACTGATGCCAGATATACAATGTTTAAATATCCACTTGTGCTTAGAAAGGGAAGTACATTATTTATTTATTTTTAATTGGCTGAGATAGTACCACTAGTTTCATAGGTTTTTACTATACTAACAACCACTCAGGCCCTTACAAGCCTAGCTATGCACTCCAAACCATTTGGGTCCTGAATATCATGGGCTTCTATATGGTGGGGGCATGTTATTAGGGAAAGAACTAAGAATGTTTAGTGAGGGGTGTTAGGATAATACTTTTTTTTTTTTTTTTATGGCTTCTGTCCATAAGGGACATGGGGGTCAGACTGGGAGTATATTTATGATTTCCCATCCAGTTGTCAAGGTTTAATTTAATAGAGTCAGGGACAAACTCTGTTTTACATGGATGGGGGCCTATTCCATAGTGCTAGGTCCTTTGGGATACATATTTGTCTTTCTAGCACATTCTGTTTATATCACAAGCAAAGTTCATATCACTGGAGTTAGTGTTTCCAGTGCTGTTTGTTTTGCACATATGCAACAGATCCATTAGGTATGGGTCTGAGAAAGCCCTGTAAGCCAGGCAAAGATCTCCTGTCAGCAGCCTGTAGGAGACTGAATACAGAGACAGATCCTTTAGGCGATCAGTGTAGGACAGGGTATTCTTGCCCAGAATTCTCCTGGCGAGAAACTTTTGTGGGCGTTTCAGCTGTTGCAAGTGTCTGGTTAGATACATGCCAAAGGGGACATCATATTCAATGACATGTCTGATAAGGGTCAAGTAGAGTGGTACTATAACTTCCTTGGACGTGGATGCTATACCCATACCTGTAAGTTGAGTGACACAGAATGATTTTCTTATTATCGTAGCTATGTGTTAGTCAAAGGCCAGATTGCTATCTATATATGTTCCCAGATCCCTTACTACTGAGTTGGCTCTTAGGGGCATTTTTTTGATGGAGTAATTAACTTGGGTTGACATTTTTTTAAAGGACATTATACAGCATTTTTTGGCATTGAGTGTTAGGCCATGGCTTTGGCACCAGTCATTTATCTGTGTTAAGCTCATTTCTAAGATGTTGGTGTCTGGGGGGAATTTATAATAGGTCCCAGTTTACAGTCATGTGCGAACTTGTTGAGCCAGAGGCTTTGAATGTTAACTTTGACTTTCAAGAAGTAGATGCCAAACAAATAGGTGGTACTCCACTGGTGACTAGTTTCTTGGTGGAGGTGATCTTACCAGTCCTGATGACTTGTGTCCTGTCTGAGACAACCAGCAATCCAGCAAGTTATGTAAGGATTTATGCCTTGCTCAGAGAGCTTGTCAACAATACCTGAATGGGGTATTGTATTAAATGCCTTGGCCAGGTCAAAAGATGCAGTATGAACTGTTTTACCCTTGTCAGTTGCCTTGGTAACCCTCTCAAAGAAGTCTACCAGGTTAAGTAAGCATGACCTTCCCTTAACAAAGCTAAATTAGGATAGGTCCGGTGTCTGTAGTTTACCAGTCAGTATCCTATTTTAATTTGTTTCATGACTTTGCATATTAAGCTTGTTAGACTGATGGGTCTGTAGCTACCTTGGTCAGTTGATGGCCTGCCCTTGTAAGGAGAATTACTGTTGTGGTCAGTCCTCCATTCACTTGAAACATAGCCTGTTTCAAGGCTGTAATTGAAGAGTACTGCAAGTGGTCCTGATATGTACTGTTTTAGACTGTTCAGGAGGCAATGGGGATATTGTCTGGACCCATGGAGGTGATCTTTTTGGCTTTAGTGGGTGGTACTAGCACCTGATCTCTGGTAATATTTGGGGGGTAGTATGTTGGAGGGTATTTCCCCTGGTGGAGTTCTGGGAGAGAGTGGAGGGTGATGTCTGAGCTGAGTTAATCAGCTAGTAGATTTGCTATGTCACTCTCATGAGGGACAATGACACCATTTGCCACCAGTTCAGCACATTGCTGTGTGTTACCTTTAAGGTTCCAGACATAGCTAAAAAAGAGCTTATAATTGTCCTTAGCCTGCGAGGCTATCCTGATCTCATAGTTGACCTTGTTGGACTTAATTAGACCTCTTAGTTTCTTGTTTAGTTGTATAAGACAGCACTTGTCCCTAAGGGAGTTGCTCTTCCTGATTTTGGCCATGAGTTTTCTTCTTTTACTATATACCCTATTTAGGTGTAGATTACACCAGGGAGGTTTGTTTTTAGCGTTTGTTTTGGATTAATTTCTGGTAGGTACGGCAGCCTCTATGCAGTCATTGACATGTTTGTATAGGGAATAATTCTGAATAGGTAGCTGTGGTCTTGGGTTTAGGGGGAGCCTTGAATTTTGACAAACTAACACTTAATAGGATGTAGTTTGCCTTATAATAGTTCCCACGGTGGTGGAGCTGCAGTAGCATTGTCGCCTCACAGTAACACGCTGTCCAGTTCGATTCTCAGCTAGAGTGTCTTCTGCATGGAGACATGCGTGAATGGACATACCTTCGTTGAAGGTTGTGCGTCAGGGCTGGTAACTCGGCACGTAAAAATCAACTACCAATCATTAGCAGACCAGAGTTCCGCTGTGGCAACCCCTTACCGGGAAAAGCCGAAAGACACAACAACTGATTTATCTGAGTTTTCAAGGTTGAATTTTACTTCAAAGGAGACAGCTTCTTGATCCAACCTCACTAATGAGGATGTGATATCTGGGGGAGGGGTGCAACACTCTCCATGTTCATGAGTACCAGATCCAGTATGTTTGATCTTCTGGTTGAAATGTGGGCTATCTGTTCCAGGGTGTTTGTGTTAATAAAGTCCAGGAAATATTGTGCCTGTGAGTTTGTGGCAGTGTACATTTTCCAGTCTATAGAGAGGAGTTAAAGTCAGCCATGAATAGGGTGTTTGGTTGGATTGTGAGCACCACTAGTAAGTGCAAGTAAGAGTTGTGAGACTCTAAACGCATAGATGGTGACCTGTAGCTAGCCATGATATGGTGAGAGACCTTATCTATGCCTTCCACACATTTAGACCAACAACAGCACAGAGTGGAGTCAAAAGTGGAGGTATCTTGAGCTATGTTAGCAACAAACATGCTTCCAGTTTGGTTAAACAGGATGATACTATGGAGCTCATCCACCTGCAAGTCACCGTAGCCTTGCACCGCTGGAGTACTTTTTATGGCTTTAAACCCAGTTTTGGTCACAGCACATATGTCTATATTCTCCAGACTGAGAAGGGCTTGAAGGGTGTGGACTTTTTATTTAGGCTCCCAGAATTGAGCAATAACACCTTAAGACTGCTTGTAGATTTTTTCTCTTTGTTGGTAGTTTTGTCTTTTTGGCACTGCCTAAAAAAGGCTCTAAGGGATTGATAAAATTTAAGCCATTATCTGAAAGCCTTTGGGGGAACAGGTGCAGTCCATCTTTGACAAAGCAACGTAGTCTTTTGATCATGTCCTCCCATGTTGACAAATATTGGATCCTGCTGGAGCGACACCACAAACTAAGCCAATTATTGAAGTCAATCATTTTATGTTCATACTGCAGCATCATCCTTGAAGATGGTAGAATGCTGCCTAGAGGCCTCTTTTCAGGGAAGACCTGAGGTAGTATTTCTACTACGGGAAGTTTGGCCAGGGCATCGGGGTGCTTCCCTACTATTTTTAATAGGTGCTGTTGGATCTTTTACATCTGCTTGTCCTACCACCAACTCAATAGGTGGGACCTTAGTTTAACATATCATATGAAGGACAACACACTCAGGAGTAATGTACCTTCCTAATGCTGCACTGAGTTATCAGGAAACCAATCACCTGGAGTGTGCCTAGAACTGACAGCCTTTTGGCCTTCCTGCATCAAAGGTGAGTGTGCTACCTGTCATGCTTCTGACACTGCAACATCATTGCAATATTACATCATTTGTACTACTTGAGTTTACTTTGTCCCTTTTTGTAGTTAACCATAGAACTCAAAAACAAAATGTACAAACTGGACTGTTATATAAGATTTATTCAATTCCACTGGAAACCTTTTCCCTCTACCAACAGTACAACATCCTAAGAAACTCTTGCAAAAAAAATATTAAATCCAAATATTTCAAGTGTAAACAGGCCTAAAGTCTAATCCCAAAGAGTTCTGGGCACTCAGTACTCTACTTTCAGCAGACAAAAACACTGTTAACCTTTTTATTTATTCGGACTAGATGTACAGACTCGTACACAGTATACTGGCCTTCTGGCAGATGTCCCCTTCCGCCATTTAACCCACAGTAGTATCTTCTTCTTCATATCTTCATATCCTGTGCTGGAGGGCCAGTCTGAAGGAGATTGGAAACTGTAAAGTGGCGACAGGGGAAAGTGTAGTTAGGCAGCATAGAATGGTGGTCTGTAGGATGACGTTGGTGATCAAGAAGAGGAGGACAAGTGGGAGAGCACTGTCAAGGATCGAATGGTGGAAGTTTAAAAAGGGTGATTGTGAGGTGGAGTTCAGGGAAGAGTTAAAACAGGCACTGGGGGGCAGTGAAGAGTTACCAAATAGCTGGGTAACTACAGCAGAGATGGTAAGGGAGACACCTAGAAAGGTGCTTGGTGTGACATCTGGACAGAGGAAGGAGGACAAGGGCACCTGATGGTGGAATGAGGAAGTACAGGAGAGTATACAGAGGAAGAGGGTGGTGAAGAAGTGGGATTGTCAAAGAGATGAAGAAAGTAGACAGGAGGATGTGGAGCATGGCAAAGAGACAGGTGACGAAGCCTAAGGATAAGACATATGGAGAGTTGTATGAAAGGTTGAACACTAAAGAGGGAGAAAAGGACCTGTACTGATTGGTTAGACAGAGGGGCCGAGCTGGGAAAGATGTGCAGCAGGTAAGGGTGATAAAGGATAGTGAGGGAAACGTACTCACAAGCGAGGAGAGTGTGTTGAGCAGATGGAAAGAGTACTTTGAGGGGCTGATGAATGAAGAGAATGAGAGAGAGAGAGAGAGAGAGAGAGAGAAGGTTGGATGATGTGGGGATAGTGAATCAGGAAGTGAAACAGATTAGCAAGGAGTAAGTACAGACAGCTATGAAGAGGATGAAGAATGGAAAGGCTGTTGGTCCAGATGACATACCAGTGGAAGCATGGAGGTGCTTAGGAGAAATGGCAGTGGAGTTTTTAACCAGATTGTTTAATGAAATCTTGGAAAGTCAGAGGAAGCCTGAGGAGTGGAGAAAAAGTGATTTGGTACCTATTTTTAAAAATAAGGGTGATGTGCAGAGCTGTAGTAACTACAGAGGGATAAAACTGATCAGTCACAGCTTGAAGTTATGTGAAAGAGTGGTAGAAGCTAGGTTAAGAAGGGAGATGATGATTAGTGATCAGCAGTATGGTTTCATGTCAGGAAGGAGCACTACAGATGAGATGTTTGCTCTGAGAGTGTTGATGGAGAAATATAGAAAAGGTCAGAAGGAGTTGCATTGTGTCTTTGTGGACTTGGAGAAAGCATATGATAGGGTGCCTGGAGAGGAGTTGTAGTATTGTTTGAGGAAGTCAGGAGTGGCAGAGAAGTATGCAAGAGTGATACAGGATATGAACGAGGGTAGTGTGACAGCGGTGAAGTCTGCAGTGGGAGTGACAGATGCATTTAAGGTGGAGGTGGAATTACATCAAGGATCAGCTCTGACCCCTTTCTTATTTGCAATGGTGATGGACAGGTTGACAGACGAGATCAGACAGGAGACCCCATGGACTATGATGTTTGCAGATGACATTGTGATCTGTAGTGAGAGTAGGGATCAGATTGAGGAGATCCTGGAGAGGTGGAGATATGCCCTAGAGGAGAGAGGAGAGAGGAATGAAGGTCAGCAGGACTAAGACAGAATATGTCTGTGTGAATGTGAGGGAGGGTAGAGGAATGGTGAGGATGCAGGGAGTAGAGTTGGTAAAGGTGAATGAGTTTAAGTACTTGGGATCAACAGTTCAGAGTAATGGTGAGTGTGGAAGAGAGGTGAAGAAGAGAGTACAGGCAGGGTGGAATGGGTGGAGAAGAGTGTCAGAAGTGATTTGTGACAGACAGGTACCAGTAAGAGTGAAAGAAGGTCTACAAGAGGGTAGTGAGACCAGCTATGTTGTATGGGTTGGAGATGGTGGCATTGACAAAAAGGCAGGAGTCAGACCTGGAAGTGGCAGAGTTAAAGATGTTAAGATTTGCATTGGGTGTGACAAGGATGGACTGGGTGTGACAAGGATGGACAGGATTAGGAATCAGTATATTAGAGGGTCAGCTCAGGTTGGACGGTTTGGAGACAAAGTCAGAGAGGCGAGATTGCGTTGGTTTGGACATGTGCTGAGGAGGGATGCTGGGTATATTGGGAAAAGAATGCTAAGGATGGAGCTGCCAGGTAAGAGAAAAAGAGGAAGGCCTAAGAGAAGGTTTATGGATGTGGTGAGAGAGAATATGCAGGTGGTTGGTGTGACACAGCAATATGCAGAGGATAGGAAGAAATGGAAACAGATGATCCGCTGTGGTGACCCCTAACGGGAACAGCCAAATGAGAAGAAGAGTATCTTCTTCTTCATGTACTGCCGTCTTCTCTTCTATTAGCAGTACTGTCTTACATTATTTTCTCCTTCATTCTACATGGCTCAGTATTCCTCCTTCAGTGATAAGTGGGTTTCCTGGAAACCTAACCAAGCAGTCTTGGTGGTGGTGGTTTACTCCTGCATTTCCTTCTGTTTATTCTCCCATAAGCCATACATTCAATCTCTGCCTTATTTCTGGTGTTTTTTCTGATTTATGGGAATTTGTAACTGTTACTCGTGAGTCTTTCTCACATCTAAATTGATTCACTTTTATTATTGTCCACTTGTAGCTAAAATGTTACAAATTAAGTTCTATTAATCTCTTGGATCAAACAACTCAAACAACACTGATGCTGGAGAAGCCTACTTTTGGAGAAACGATCAAGTCAGGAATATTTACTAAAATATTGCCTGTCACCTGGAATTTGCACCCATTAGATGTTAGAAATAAATAATTAAATTATATTTAGATATAAACTAGTTTGGCAGCTTAAAACTACACAAGAACATAACTGCTATGTAGACAATGGTTATATTGCTCTAAGTAATTGCCTGGTAAGGAGTAACCCTCACTTGCTGCTTCATAGGCACCATAAGTTTTATTTATTTATTTATTTATTAGCATTTCTTTACTGGGATGGTCCACTAGGCCCAAAAGTGCCCATTTTCAGTGGAGGCCCGGAGAGAAAAGCTCCATATACAAAAGAAATTTAAATACAATCACATTTTCTAGATACACAGAGAGAGAACTTAAAAAAAACAGACATACAATCTTATCATAAATTTCTAGCTAGAATAACAAAGGTAGTATATATTATATACAAAATATACAGAGTACAATATATCATCTGCTTTGGATAGTGTAGAGTGAAGACAGCAAGAGATAGTTGCATAACTGTTAAGCAGAGGGGAGAAAAAAGTTAGTGAAATCAGGTGGGGGAACATGCTCTGTAGTCGTAGCCACATGCACATTGCCATAGGGCTAAGATAAGCTGTTTTAGAGACTTTTTGAAGGATACGTGATTGGAAATAGTTATAGTGCTGGGTAGGGAATTCCAAGTTTTAGCAATGGTACATGAGTAGAGAGATTGACCAACTGCTAGATTGGATGTTTGCACTTTTAGAAGGAATTGATTTTCAGATCTGAGTTGTCGGGAGGGCTTATGAAGAGTAAACAGGAAAGTGAGAAATGGACAATTGGAAGGTTTGGTAATGATATTGTTAGCTGTGGTTAACTGCAAGTAGTTTAGGTGATGGGGAAGTTTGAGCTATTTTAGTTTGCGTAGGGAGATACAGTGATGGGAGGAGTAAGTTTTGTTGGTAGTGATCCCAAATGTTTATGATGTGAATTTATCCGTTAACATAAAAATGATGAAACATTTTCACATAAAGTTATTTGGTGTTTGAAAACATTTAATTCACTACACTATGAAAATGTGCTATGTAAGCATTCTAGTCTGTTTCTTCTAATATTTAACAAACGATGATTTGCTGTTATTGTAAATGTTCTGTGTTTATCCACTGGCCTACAATATAAAAACTATTAACTGTCTTGCCTACTATCTGCATAATGAAATATAATGCATTTCCTTTTGTTTAATTTCTCCAATTGTTTGTTTTTTTTTAATACTGTGACAGGAATGGACTCCATTCATAAATCAGAACATAATTAAAGTTCACGAAATTGGTTTCACTTCAGTCTTTAATGTTTGTCAAGAATGCTCCTCTCAGCACAGTCAGTGTACCCAGAATTGACTCCTTCTGTGGTTCATATGGAGTTACTTGTACTGGCGAATATTTACATTTGGTTGGGAATTATTTTTGATCAGCACATTTGCTCCTATTACTGCAGTAACTACCTGGGTGTCTTTAGTCCATATTGTTGTAGATACTGCTTGCATGTCCTGATATATTTTTTTAATTTTGTCTTTTACTATGTAAGTCACTATAGTTGTTAGGAGTGACTATTTTGCTAATGCTGCTTTTGTCTTTTTTCTTCAGCTACAACACATGGTCTTCTTAGCTCTGTTTTCTTAACTGTTGGTATGGAATGATCCCATGTGATCACTACATCTTCATTTTTAGTAATTCTTTGTGGTTCATGTTTTCTTTGCCTCTTAGCTCCCTGTATGTTACAACATTTACACAGTTATGAGTGTAACAGTCTTGCCACATTGTTGTGTTTTTCAGTATATAAACCATCAGGCATAAAAATATTGCACTTCACAACAATATATGCATCTGTTTCTAGTTTCATGCTGCAAAATATAAATAATTTGTCTATCATTCATATTTTTCTCCAGAATTTGTGAACTATCATATATGAAGCCCAGTACCTTGAGCTACCTTTCTTAATCTTTTATCTTTTGATTTAAATTAACTTTGCCTTAGATATTTCTGAACCATTTTGACTTGGGTCACATGAAAAAAGGGACTTTGGGACATCTCACCTACCTGGTAAACACATAGGTAAATAAATTCTTCTTCATAAAATTTGAAGCTTTGTTTCTGCTTAGGCTTATGGTCTGCTACTTTTTTTCCATCCTTATCTAAGCTTGAATATCTTAGTCTTCAATCAATTTCAAACCTATACAAATATTTATTTAGTTATTTATTTATCCACCCTTTGTTGACTGGGTTAGTCCCACTAGGCTAGTAGCCTCTTTTCAGAGTAGACCTAAGGTGGTATTTATACTACTAAGGGAAATTTGGCCAGGGCATCTGGAAACTTCCCCTACTCTTGGTAGTCAAGGGGAAGGCTTTGCGTGTTACACATCCTGACTTCTTGTTTCCTGACCAGGCATGGAGGCAGCCAGGAGGAACAGGGAGAAAACATGGCTGATTCAGCTTTTGCTGAAAATGGAGTGAAAGTTGCTGAAAATGTAGCCGAAATGTTAGAATAGCTACCAGAAGTTTTTTTCTGATGAAGTGGGTGCATTAGAAACAGTGACATTTGAGGAAAATGAGATTGTAGCTGTAACTGATTTGGATTCAGAGGAAAACTTTCAGAGGAGATTGTTTGAAGGAGAGACAGTTACCTCTGAAAAATGCATAATTACAAACCTCCAATTGGGGGGATTGTGGGAGAAATGGTAAATCAAAGTAAGCCAGAAAGTGGAGCAGAAATTTCATGGAGCGACATCATGGAAAAAATAGAAGAAGAAAAAGGAGAAAAAGAGACAGCGCCAGAAAAAAGTTCCAGAGACAAAAAACTTATATACAAACTGTGGGAGAAGGAGCAAAGAAGAAAGAATAAATAAAAGAAACAAAAAAGAGGTATACAGTACATGTGAGCAGTAAAAAGAAGAAAGTTTGGACAGGTATGATGTTTGGAATTCTGCCATAGCACCTCTGGGTGTCAAAGCAAAAGAGGTAAAACTATTTATTTTAATTAATAAAGAGACTTTTTGTCACTTGATATTTGAGACTGGACAGGCCATGGAAATTTTTTTGGGTGCATATGAGCAAAAGAAAAATATTTATCCATAGTCAGAATATGTGGTGCAAGCTTTTTATAGACAAACAAAAAGAAGAATAATGATCCAGTTTAGAACTGAAGTTGAAGCAAAAGAACTGAAAAAACAATTTGGTAACTAAATGTAAAGAAGTAATGGACACAACAAAAATATATGATGAAAGAGGACTATGGACTGGGGTATGGGAATGTGGAGTAATACTAAAAATGGAAAATGATAATGTTAAACATGTACCTAGTATTATTAATGATTATGGTAATAGGGATTTTGTGAAATACAGAGGGTCAACCAAAGACTTGTTATTTATGTGGAAAAATGATCATTTAATCAATGGCTATGATAAAAAATGCTATTTATGTGGTAAAACAAGGCACAATGCAAAAAATGTGATTTAAAGTGCAAACAAATATGGCAATACTGGTCATTCTTGAGTAGACTGTGAAAAAATGTGCAAGAAAATGAAAATGAAGTAATACAGGAGAAAGAGACAGAAGAATGTGTTATACAAGCAAATGTACAAAAAGATGTGACTGATAAAGAGGTTATGCATGAAGTTAAAGAAAGTAACAAGGAAAAAGAAACAAAGGAGACTAGCGAGGAAGAAGCTGACTGCCACACAGTAAGAAATAAAAAGAATTTGGTAGGGAAAGGAGTTAAAGAAAGGAAAAGAAAATTCAAAAATATAATGTGAGAAAATAAAAAAAAGGAAAGGAATAAACATTTTATTATACCAACTGTTCTTAAAAGCTGAAAATATTAGCTTTAAATGTGAACAGTATGAAAAATCTTAAGAGGAGACTAGGCATATTACAATGGTGTGCTGTAATATATGCATATATTACTGTTTTAGAAGATATCAGATTATTAACAGAGGAAAAAAACAGAAACTGAAACACTTTGGAATGGTGCAGTAGTTTGGAACATGGGGAAAGAAACATGCTGCAGCATATGTATATCATATGAAGAAAGCATTAAAATATTAGATGTAACCATAGTGGAACTAGGACAAATTACAGTAATAGACTTGAGATGGAAAAATATGTGTATAGAATTGTAGCTTTATATGCATATGTAACAAAAATGAGAGAAATTATGTTTAAAATATTTTTTGTATAAATATGGATATTATAGTGGTGGGTTATTTTAATTGTAATTTAAGAAAAAATAAGAGCAATTGTGATGTTAAAATGGTTAAAGAAATGATGAAGAAGTGGAAAGTTAAGTGTATCTGGACCTACAAATGGAATGAAATTAGGAGAGAAATTGATTATTTTTAATATCTAATAGAGTAAAAGTTAAAAAAAGGAATTAAGTATGCTGGATTTTCAGATCATGTGGCTATATGGGTTAAAGTACAGTAAAATGGAGAGTTTATAAGAATAGGAAAAGGAACTAGATTTAGAAGAGAAAAAGAAGAACTTATGAGATTATTGAAAAATCATATAACTATGAGGAAATTTTATAAGAATCAGACTGTCTGGTGACTTAATTTTAAGCAGAAATATAAAAAGTGTTTTTAGAATATATAAGGAATAAAAGAAAAAGCAAGCTATAAGATATTTAGTCAAGAAACATTGAGACTTATTAGAAAAGAACAATTCCTTTTATGAAAAAGAAAGGGAACTATATAGAATGAATCAAATTAAAATTAACAACTTGTTATATAAACAAAAATATTGTTTACAAGGATAGAAAGAAGAGGTAGCCTCATATTTGAGTAAAATAAGAAATGAAAGAAAAATAATAAGAGAATTAAATAAGGAAGGTAAGCAAATAAGACAACAAGAAGGAATATTTAAATAATTAAAGAATATGTGAATTGGAAATTTTTGTTAAAATAGAAGAAAACATAGATCAAATTTATAAAGGTGAAAAATTAAAACAATGAGTATTTAAAACAAAAAATAACCATGAAAGAATTCAATTAAATTCTAAAAGATATTAACATGAATTCTGCAACAGGACTGGATGGAATTGAATATGGTATGTATAAAGAAATGAAGGAGTTGGCAAAAAAGAATTTTATGGAAGTTATGAATGAATGGTTAGAAACTGAATTAAAAAGAAAGAGATATACACAGGAGTTATACAATTTATATTTTTAAAAAGGACAGAACAGATAAAACATTGGAGCCCTATAACACTGAATAATATGGATTATAACATTTTTATGAGAAGAATAACAGATTACAAAAATAGTTAGACTATATGACCAAAATGTATTCAGAAGAAAAGGAAAACAAAGTCAAGAGTTATTATGGATAATAAGAGAAATAATTGATGATATCATAAATAAAATTGTAGAAGTGAAGGTTATGATATGGGATATAAGTAAAGCCTATGATAATATTCAATTTAAATAATTATGGGGAATTTTGCAGGCATATAATGTAAGCAAAAAATATTACAAGTAATAAAATCTGTTTATGAAAGGAACTATGAAAATCTAAATGTAAATGGCTGGACTGGGGAAGAAATAAAAATAGAATGTGGAATAAAGCAGGGCTGCCCAGCTAGTAGTATAATTTTCTCATTAGTTATGAATGTAGTAATGAAGGAAATTAATAAAATGTTAAGTAGCACTGGATACATAATGATGAAGGAAGTACATTTGCCAATAATGTATAATTATGCAGATGATAGTGTAATGATTGTTACAAATAAAGTATGGATGGAAGAAGTATATGAGAAATTAAGTATAAATTAAAAAATGGTTTAAGCATCAATAAAGAGAAAAACAAGGATTTTGTTTTGAATCTATGATAGGAGGTATTGAGTTCAATGAAAAATATATAGATATATTAGGAATAATATTTGGAAGGAATGAATACAGACAACAACAATGTAAGAATGTACTCATAGTAAAGAATATGACTATTTTGGAAATGATATAGATTTTTCACATAGAAAAAAAGCACACTTGTCGAAAACCATGGTAATAGAAAAAATGGCTTATGCTGCTAACATCTATATGATTCCTGTTAAGTATGAGAAGGAACTAATGATAATTTTATTTTTTTTATATGGGGGTCTAGACTGAATCCAGTAAAGAGAGTGATACTATATATGAAAGAACAGCAAGGAGGCTTGGGCTTAATAAACCCAATAGTACATGCAGCATCTTTAATTTTGTATAAGGTATTAAAAGGAATTATAACAGAAAATAAAAACTTGATAGGATTATACTGTATTATAAATACAAAGAATTGTGGGAAGGAATGTAAGTTTAAAAAGAGGTAAAGGCATTGTGAATGAAGAAAGGAAATATTAACAAAGCAAAATTGTGTTATGGGAAATAAAAAAAGAATATGTGTGAGAAAAATGGAACGGAATGGTAATTAAATATTATGAAAGGATTTTATATCATTGATCCATGGAAAAATTTAGAAATAGATAAGAAAAAAGCCATAATGATGAGATATTTGTTTGTGTCTTTCGGCTTTTCCCGGTTAGGGGTCACCACAGCGGAACTCCAGTCTGCTAATGATTGGTAGTTGATTTTTACGTGCCGAGTTACCAGCCCTGACTCACAACCTTCAATGAAGGCACACCCATTCACGCATGTCTCCACGCAGAAGACGCTCTAACTGAGAATCGAACCGGACAGAGTCTTATTGTGAGGCAACAATGATACCACAGCACCACCACCACAGGTATATATAATGATGAGATATAATAACTATAAAAAGTTTAAAGAAAGTAATGATTTTTTTTATGGAGAGTGTCTATTAGAAAATTGCTGGTTAACACAAATATGCCATACAAGAAAAAGCAAGATAGAATATGTAATAACTGTGGAGAGTTTGAAACTACTGAGCAGGTGTTTTTGAAATGTGAAAAGGTTAATTTGTGGAAAGAAATATGTAAATATAATAGGATAAAAAGTCCATTAAAATTTGAGCAGATAAATATGGACATAAAATTTGGTTATTATGGTGTGCAAAAATAGGAAGAGGTGAAGAAAATGCGCAGAGTAATATTTTATGTTTCATAGACTATATGGAATGAGAGACTAAATTAAATCAAATACATTGGAAAATTGACTTTGACAAAGATTCTGCATAAAATAATGTTTTGGTTGTGGATAAAAGATTGGGGGGAATGCTTAAATTGAAGTTTATTGTAAATAAATGTAAATATGTAAGTAATATGTAATGTATATGTAATGTATATATCAATAAAAAACCCTACACAAAACCCTGGAGGTAATGAGGGAGCACGCACATCCCATTCCTAGCATAGTGGCGGCTGTGAGGATGGAGCATGTTTTGTGGAATTACAACCCTCCAATTGGAAGGGTTGTGGGATGGTGTATTGAAAGAAATGTTGATGCAGAGCACACCAGAAAATAAAGGAGATGTTTCAGGGGAGACATTATGGAAAAAAATATGAAAAGAAAAACAGTCAATCCTTAAAGATGTTACTGCAGTAGAAAGGATTTCTTATGCAAACAAATGTGAAGAAAGGTGCTAGGGGAATAATACAAATAAAAAACAGAAACCAAAAGTGAATGTGAAGTAGAAGTATGTGATGAGAATTCAAAATAAAGAAGAACAAGAACTGGATAGGTATGAAATGTGGGATCACTTAATGGTTCCTTTGGGTGTAAAAGCCCAAGAGTTAAGAGCTTTTATTCTTATAAATAAAAATTTTGTGATATTATATTTGAGACTGTTTATGCAATGGGAATTTTTCTTGGGGAACGTGAAAAAGGACTGTAATCCCTGGAACTTAAAAGTAATAAAAGCATTTAACAGGGAAACAAAAAAGAATATTCATGAGGAAAGAGAGACTTCAAATGGTCATTTGAAATGTTTATGTAAAGAAGTACTGGGCATTGCAAATGTTTATGATAAAAGGGGTTTATGGACTGGTGGATGGAACAATCCAAAACATGTTATTTTTGTGGAAAATAAGAACAGTTGATAAATAACATTAACAAAAAAGAAATGTTACATTTGTGGGGAACTAGGTCATGATGCAAAAAATCTGAACTCAAATGTTATAAATGTAATATAAGACTGAAAATAAAAGTAAAGGAAACAGAGAAGAAAAAGAACAAAGAGAAGAATCATTATAATTGGTGGAAATAGAAGAAAGGTTAAAGAGGATAAAGAAAGATAAGAAAGAAGGAATAGAGTAAGGTTCTGAAATAAAGTGATAAGGAATATATAAATTAGAAAGTAGTAAACGGGAAAAAGAATTCAGTCAGTAAAAAGGTAAAAGATAGGAAAATAAATTTTAAAAGAATAAGCTTAAAAGAAAAAAGGAACGAAATTATTTAGAAATGAAATAGAATTATAATCTCTAGAAAGTTAAGGTAAAGGGAAAGTAATAACTTTAGGATACTTTCTGTGAATGTGAGTAGTATTAAACTATAGTGACAAGGACAAGGTTTTGGAATGGTGTAACCAATGTGATGTAGATGTAATTGTACTAGCATATAGAAAAAAGATTATAAACAGAAAGATTATGGAGGGGAAGATAATTTGGAATTTGGGAAATAATTGATTTTCTGGAATAGGAATGTTTTGTAGACATATGGTAAAATTATTAGATATTACTTTAGTGAAAATGGGAAAATGAACTATTGTGGACTTAAAATGGAAAGAACAAGTATATAGAATTATAGTATTATATGCTCATGTTACTTGCAAAGAAATATAAAGTTTATTTCATCAGATTCTAGATTAAGTAGTAGTAAATATGAATATTATACTGACAGAAGATGTTAATTGTAACTTAAATGTGAACTTAAAAAGAAGGGAAACAATGTAAGAAAATATTAGATGTTATAAGATGTGGTAAATCAACACTCTGGGTAGAAATTCCTGAAATAGATTGCTTTATAATATCAAAAGGACTAATCATAAGGGAAAGAAAATGAAACACAAGAGTTTTTTTCAGATTATTCAGCAATATGGATAGAAAGAAAAGAAAACAAGGAATATATAAAAATAGGCAAAGGAGTAAAAAGGTTAAATGAGTAAACATGGGAAAAAGAAGAAAATACTGATGCAGTTACAGAGAAATCAAATCATGATGAGAATATTTTATAAATATGGGTCTGAATGGTGGATACATTTTAAGATTAAATATAAAAAATGTTATTTATAGTGGCTGTACAATGTAAGCAAAGCAGATAAAGAAAAGTATAAATTAGATTATAAAAATGCATCAGAATATTTAGAAAATAATGATAGAAAATATTTTGATAAAGAGAAAGAATTATATAAAAAAGAGAAAATGAAAGACTTACTGTTCAAACAAAGATTTTTACAAGGAAAAAGAGAAGTATCTGCATATTTAGACTAGTAAAGAAAGATAGTGTAAGGAGAAAAATGAAAAATACAAAAAGATAAATAGTTGTAACAAATTATGAATATTGTTGTAGAATATGTACAAGAGATATTTAAAAAAGAAAAGAATAAATTAAAAATAATAGGGAACGTAAAAAAAGTTTTCAGAACACGAAAATAAAGAATTTGAAAAGGAGATTTCTTTATATGAGTTTGATAAATTATTAGTGAATATAGGTTCATTCAGATGGAATAGGATATGAAATGTACAAAAACTTAGAATGGCAAAAATAATATTTGTAAAGATTTTGAATGAATGCCTAAATAAAGGTTTTATGTATAAAGAATTACATAGTGGTATACTTAAATTTATCTGGAAGAAAGATGAAAACATATAACAAAAACTGTAGACTGATAGTACCGAACAATAATGATTATAAGATTTTTATGAAAATATTACAGAAGAGATTTGAAACAAAGATGAAAAGTGTTATGAACACAGTGTGTATAGTATAAAAGGGGAGGGATGTCAAGAAATAGTAATAATTGTAAGATAAATTGTGGATGATATAAATAGATGAGAAAAAGCTAACCTTAGGATAGGGGTTCTTAATAAGGCATTTGATACAATAGAACATGGAATCGTATGGGTGATAATGAAAGAATACAATGTAAGTGTGAAAATCAACAAAGTATGTATATCTGTTTATAGAAATAATGCAGTAAAAGTTTAATAAATGGTTGGCTGAGTAAAGAGGTACAAATGAAGAGAGTTGTGAGACAGGGGACGTCCAATGAGTTGTATATCCTTTGCTTTAACTATGAATGCAATTGTATGTGAAATTAGTTGTAAAATGAAGAAAGCAGAGTATGTAACACCTGAAGACTTAAGAATCCCAGTCTTGTTAACTAATGTAGATAATATTATAGTAATTGCAAACAGCAAGATGTGGATAAAAGAAGTCTTGGGTTATTTAAATGAATGTTTAGAAGCAATAGGTATGGTTTTAAACAAAGAGAAAAGTAAAGGATTAGGAAATATGCTTAAGACAGGAGAAATACAATTTACAATGAATTAAATTTTTGTCTTAGGTCTAAAATTTGGTAATAAGATTGTAAGCAGGATGCAATGGGAAGAGATAATAGATGAGTTAAAGAAAGTTGCCTTTTCTGGAAAAAATATAGATTATCATTGAAAAAAAAGTTTATTTGATACGTTCAATTTTAATGAGAAAATATATTTAGTAAGTGCATTTATGCTACCATTGATATTGGAAAAAGAATTGTTACAGACAACTTTTTTTCATTCGTGTGGGGTTTTAGACTGAATACAGTAAAAAGAATAATTTTGTATGTAAATAAAGACAGAGGCTTATGATTAATTAACCCAGTGGTGTATGTTGCTTCTCTAAATTTATATAAAATATTAAAGTGGATAAATGAAAAAGAAGAAAGTTTAGTTGTAAGAATATTTAAATATAAGTGTGAAAAATTTGGGGAAATGGTAAAAAGAAGTAAAAGAGAAAAAGAATGCAAAAATGAATAAATTAAATGCTACCAAGAAAAATATTAATGTGGAAAATAAAAACTGATGAAACAAAAAAGGAGCAAAAACTATGGTATAAGAATATAATGATACAAAATTATTTTATTAAACCATGGGAAAAGTTAGCAGAAGGAAAAATTAAAGCTATAAAAATAAGAACTAAATGGTGCAATAAAAACGTAGAATGCCAAGATTTTTTTTTTGGTGGAGACTGGTAGTAGATAAATAACCAGTGAAAGGGAATATGCCTTATAAAATGAAAAATGAAAGAATACTCATATGTTTATAGTGTGGTAAATAAGAAACTACTGAACATGTGTTTTTGAAATGTAAAAGCATGATAAAATTATGGGGAAAGTTGTGTAAAGATTTTATGAAGATACTGAAAAAGTGAATAAGATAATTATGGATATGATTAAATATGGGTATTATAAAAAAGTAAAAAAAACATTTTAAAGAAATTGATAAAAATGTTTTATATTATATGGGTTATATGGCATGAAAGGATAAACTAAATTATGTTTAATAGAAATGGATTTTGGAAGTAATGTTGAATAAAATTAGATGGTGGCTATGAAAACAGGAATGGGGGTCTAATAAGGATAGAAATTTGAATTAAAAATATATGAATTTGTAATAAGTAAAAGAAGGATATGGAAAACTGTATTTTGTAAATATGTAAACAATCTAGAAATACTATTTTATTTGTATAAATAAATGACACCTACTATTTTCAATAGATGCAATGAGATCTTTTACATCAGCCTGAGCTACTACCAATTCAGGCAGATGGAGCCTTGATATAAAATCTCATCTGAAGGATGACACACTCAGGAGAGCAGCATTCCCCTTATACTACACTGTAGTGTCAGCAATCCATCTCCCTGGGGTGGGAATAGAACACACAGCCTTCTGCCCCAAAGTGAAGTGTTCTACCTGTTGTGCCACTGATACTGTTGTGTGACTTAAAGACTTATTGGTTTCAAAGGAGAAATGTTGTATAATTAGTACAAGTGATTTACTTAATCCAGGTTTGAATAATACTGATCTAGACTTTCCCATCTAGATTTTTTTACTGTTAAAGTTTGCCAATTTTTGTATGATAGAAGAGGCTATTAATGCACTTTGTAAGTCAAATATTTTATTGTTGACAGACATGTCTATTGCTATGTAATGCCTACATGGTGCCTCTCTGCAGACTAACTGCTGGCTTAATTTGACATAAACTCTTAATGCTGTCTATAGATTTGCACCTCTGATCTTTTGACTGTCAATGAAGTTTTACATTTCCCATATATATTATTTTCATTTTCTTCCTGTTAGTAGATTTTACAGGCACATGATGCTTTTTGTTAATATAAGTACACTGAGAAATGGTGATTCCAGATACTGAAGAAGCATTAGTGAAACTGGATTAGCTAAGCCACCTTTTGCTACAATAAATACATTTTTACTTGGTTCTGAGTGCTCAGTTTTTTGTTCTCATTTACCCTGAAAAGTATACATAAACAGTGATTCACTCTGTGACATCCCTCCTCTAGACCAGTAATCAAGGTGCCTCAATCCTCACCACTGACATTGGTGAGGGATGTTCACTTGGAACACTAATAATAACACACAGTATTTCCAGATGCAGTTCTCTGCACCAAGAACAATTTCCCTTAAGAGCACACAGGAAGCACAATCAATCATGGGGCTGGGTTTCTCTAGTCTGTCTCTCTCTCACTCTCCAGGCCCCAAATAAGATGCCCCATTGACACAGCTATAGAGTTGAGTCCTCAGCTTAGTGTTCCAAGCCAAGTCCTCCCCATCCTTTCTATGAATCCAGTGGTCTGTGTCCCTGCTCCAAATAGCTGACACACACACACACACACACACACACACACACACACACACACACACACTCTCTCAGATTTGATTTTCACACACACACACACACACACACACACACACACACACACACACACACACACACACACACACACACACACCTGGGAAAGGTTGGAACAAATTTACCAGCTATGTCCCCCTCTGCCCAGACTATAAGTAGATGCTGCACCAGAACACTCCAAAGCCAGCTACCCTAAGGTTCTTACAAGGGTACCCAGTTATACTGAGTAAAATTAATACTAATACAAATGGTAGTATTTGAACAATGCAGCAAGGCTTTCAGGAGTGTCCACAGTGTCACCAAATAAATTTAAGTACTCTCAAAGATTAAAATATTCTCTAAAAGACCATCCATAATGAAGTTTAAATATATTTAATAATAAACAATAAAATAACATGAAAATACTAAATATCTATTTACAATAAACACCAGAGTTTCAATCACAGGAAATATTAAAAATAACACAGATGGAAAGGTTCACACAGATACAGAAAAACAATATGTAACTTATCTCACTATATTTTCCTGACTGATCTAAATAATTACTATCCCCTAGTTCACTTACTAGATCAAGGCAAGATAAAGTGGGTGAGTGATCCTTCTTTTTCATGTTTCACAAACAGACTGCTGAGTTTTCTATCACATCTCTCACCAATATCTAAAATAATTTCAGTGCTGGCTATATAATGACATCACATCTGATCATCTGACTTCTGGTTCCCACATTACCCCCTTTACTAGAAAATGAGCCAGAATCTTGCACGTATGTGTTACCATACACACACATAGCACTTTGCTAAGATGTGTCATAGCATATGGAAGCTATAAAACCATTTCAAAAACATCCACCCTTCCAGGGTAGCAATTACTCACCCCTAAGGACAACACAGTAGGATTACTAGTCCTGACATTTTGTATCTGGCTGCAATAAGACCTGTGAGATACAATCTTTATGGCCTAAACCAGGTAATTTAATTTCAAACTATTTTTCAAAGTTAGCTGGACAGAAATTAACTTCTTCTCTTCCAGTATCCTCTGTTACAATCTACTCATTTCAATAGTTACAGTACAGTCTGGCATACAGGTGTACTTCTTTTCTTTCCAGAAGGACCCACTGTTGGTACATTTTTAACACAAGCACCTGTACAAACCAGTTTGATATACAAATGACATATAATTCTTTACAAAACTCCATCTAGCTCTGCTGACATATGTTGCACATCCACTGACCTACTTCACCTGGCGCGCTGGCAATTCCTGACATCATCACATGCTCTGTGCAGATAATTGTGTGTTTTTATATATCTATACATAGATATGATATATAGGCATACTGAAACTAATCTAACACTGACAAAAGACATCCAAAACTCACAACATTAACAAATACTGTGCATGCTCCAAGATGTAATCTTGGAGCATACAAATCAACCCCTCAACAAACCTGTGCTATTTACATAAACCTACTTGGAGGTTTCACAGTTGCAGAGAAAAGGCATATTCCCTTCCCTGCTATAACAGCAATCTTGCACTGGTACGATCATCTGTCGATACTTTGAGTTTTGGATTTTTTTTTTGTTAGCTGACCTTATAATTATTAGATCAGTCTCAGTAGACCCATTTTGTGTGTGTTTGTGTGTGTATGTGTGTGTTTGTTTGTGTGTGTGTGTGTGTGTGTGTGTGTGTGTGTGTGTGTGTGTGTGTGTGTGTGTGTGTGTGTGTGTGTGTGTGTGTGTGTGTGTGTGTGTGTGTGTGTGTGTGTGTGTGTGTGTGTGTGTGTGTGTGTGTGTGTGTGTATGTATATAATATATACTATATACACTTGTGTGCACATATACATACATGTAGATACTTGTACATGTGTGTCTGTGCATATGCATTCTAAGAAGTAGCATATGTTATACTACAGTGGTAGTTTTTAAATTTACATCAAAACAATATATTAGTATATATTTTGTAAAACATTCTAAATAAGGTTCAACTTTTCAGTCTTTGTGGTTATCATAGCTAGCTGTTTTACAGTCCACATCTCTCTCTAGTTTCTTCAATGAACTTCAATAGCTGGATAATTTAATTAACTCCCATAGCTAGAGAATTTAATAAGACTATTTACACTAGGTAGTTGATCTTTCTTTGAGGTGAGGTCTTGCTGCACAACAGCTTCATCAGGAGACATAACAAACAAAGAGTTGCAAAGAGAGAGAGAGAGAAAACCCCAATTACCGCTGTTCTCACAGCCTCTTTTCATGGGACAATAATGGCTGTTACACTGCTGGTTGCTCTTCTTCTTGAACTTCAGTGTATTAGTTTCAGACATATGTTAGCTACTCCTTCTATACAGCATTTGATCTTCCCTATTAATTTGGTTCGGCTGCTTTGCCAACTACCTCAGTTTTGGAATGACCTTTTTAGTGTTTCTATATTCTTGTCTCCCATCTACTGATCTGACCGTCTTTTCCAGATTCTGTCAAACTGCTGTTTACATCTCTGCAGATTTTATTCCAGCATTTCCTTTATTTTATATCGACTTCCAGGTATCAATAAAAAAGCTGAAGTATATAATTTTCTTTTCTACCCTTTGTCTATTAATAAAGAATGCTGGTGAAAGACAAGATCCCTTCAATGGTGCATTTCTATACTCTAAAATGAAAGATGGAAATCCTTATAGATTCTGTTACAACTCATTCTGATAACATTTTTCTCTGGGATAATCCTTTCCACTTGTCTGTAATCATCCTGATCAAATGAACTGGATCACACAAGTCTGAATTCCCACTCATGCACAAATCTTCTGAATTCTTGACTACTGCTCTTTGGGCTGTTGTCAGGCATGACAACATCAGCTATCCCATGTCAAGAATACAGACTTTAAAGCATTAATCACATTTGCACTTAAGTCTGGCTGCTTGATTATTTCAAGGAACTTTGAAAAATAATTCATGTAATATGATGTATATGGCATCTTTAAAATGGAACAACCAGGTGCCTATTCAACTTCAGGGACAAAGATGCTCTTAACTATCAGGATGATCCTGGAGCATAACACCCTTATAAATTGTTACTGTGTACACTGCAGGTGGCACTCAGTACTACTTTATCTGTCAGTTCTGTGCATTAAGCCTGGGACACAACTACTTCCTTTCTGGAAAGGAAATAAGAAATTATGTCCTTACTGATGACTTTTGGCCAAGTCAGCATTTCACTGTAACATCTTTCAATAACTGTATAAGTATTAATTCATCTCTGACATTTTTTACTTTTGTCACTAGCGACTGTGGAATTACTCAAATAATCTGTACTTAGCTTACCTGCTATGTGCACTTCCTTAAATGGTCTGTATATCATTATATGATTATCTGCATTAATAATGGTCCCAAGAGTATCAGGGTCAGTTCTATAGATGCTCTAGCGAGGTTAATGGTCTAGGCCATAGTAACACTTGGCACCAAGAGGCTCACAGCAGAGAAAAAATACAGAAGAGTGTATTTGCTGCAATTTCAAAGGTGTATCCATATTAATAAGGAAATATGTAGAATATCCAATGGTTCAGAAACACCCAACAATGAGACAGGACCTGGAGAAAGAGAAGAAGAAACAGAAGCTGAAGGAAGGCAGCCTTCTTTTGCCACTCTACAAACAGAGGAACATCTTAAGCAGAACTTTAACAGATACCATCATTATTTTTTCCCAGTCAATGTGAAGACAAGAACTGCAAGGAGATATGGATGAACAAATCAAAACAGGATTCTCATCTTAAGTTAACAAGACAGCTCTTTTTCAGAGGAAAAACTGCTGACAATTTCCTAACAGGAAAATCAGTAACATAAAAATCAAGTTGGAATACTCCACTGAGCTCTGCTTTTAAGTTAGGGAGAATATCCTGGGAAGCTAGCACCTTGATCCTGGGGACTTTGGTCATGGGAGGAGGCCCTTCCCTGAGTCTTCAGGATCCCCTCTCTCTTCATGCCTTCTTTTCACCTTTCCTTTGTTCCCCTTTTCATGGTCCTAGTCCCAAATAGATAAGTCTTAACTGTGATGACCAACATGGTTTCAGAGAAAGCTATAGTGCAATTATGTTTCTCTTACCTTAACTATTCACATGTACCTTAATACAGAATAAGACACATTTACTGGGAAGTCTCCATAAATGGTAAAAACCTTATGTTTCATCTGTTATACTCGCCTCTTTAACTCGCTTCCTTCTTTGAATTTATATCCATCACTGTATAGTGGTTTTCTAGTTATGTGCACAACAGCTGCATAGTAGTTAGAGTTGTTTCAGCATTCTCTTCTATCACCCCTGTAACCACAGGAAAACTCTATGGCTCTGTACTTGAATGTTTTCTTTTGTTTCTATTTATGAATTCACATTTGACATCCTTCCCCTCAGTGCCACCTGGTATGTGGGTATCACTGCTTCATACAGATCTGACAAATCAGCATGCACATATTCTCTTCTTCTCTTCATTACCACATTTTGCTAACCTACCTATAGCTAATAAACATCTGTTTAATTTCTGCAGAGCTAAAACTATTGTACTGGATGCAGTTGCTAATTTTTTAATTCAGTGATTTTTTTTTTCTTGTAACTTGCTTGACCTAACACAGGATCACAAGGGAGCTGTTGTCCCTATTCCTAGACTTATGGGATGCAAGATAGAGGAACGAATGGACAGGGCAGCAGCCTATAACAGAACACACACACACTCACACTCACACACACTCACACTCACACACACTCACACACACTCACACTCAGTCTGTCTTACATGAGACCCATACCCAAAAGCAGTTTGAAGGAATTCCAGTACACCTATGGTGCACCTTTGGGATATGGGAAGAAAGTGAAGCACCTGGCAAAAACCCATGTGAGCACAGGGGTGACCCAAAAGATACCCCTAGCTTAGAAATTAAGTGGGTATCCAAGAAATGTAAGGCAGCAATGTTAGCCAGTATGCCACTATCTGCCCAGCTGTTAAACGTGCTGTATTCCCACTAATTGACATATTCTATATGGTACTTCCCACCAATGGAAACAGCATTTCAAATAAGTAGGAATATTGTTGCATCCTGCTCCCTCTTTCTCTAACTACATAGGCTTTATACATGCTACGGTTACCAAACAACTAAAGCTACTTACTCAGTCACTGATCCACTGTTCAGAAGAAGGCAGATATATTGCTATCATGGGCACACTGTTCATGAATGGACCTGCAAAAATCTATATGTACTCCTTTTCCTGCATCCTTCTGGAAATCCCCTTGGATGCAGTGGTACTTTGCTAGGCATTTTCTGTTCCATCTAGCATGGTACACATTAATTATACACATATATAGCGTAATCATTAAAGTCTGTCTAACATGTGAAACTTTTGTGCTACAGTCATCACTTTTACAATACCAGGGGTCCAATATGTTTTTCTCATTTCCTAAAGAAGAAGAATAGTGGTTTCAATAGGATAAAACCTTTCACTAAAGAAATTTCAGCCTTCTCTTTTGATGTATTTAAGTACATTTATGCATTGTGACATTCTTTCTTAAGTTACTTTATCAGTAATTTGTGGTAATGGCTTTTTCTATAGGCCATCAACATTTTCATGCCCCTTAAGCATTCTGTATTCGGTGGGTTAATCATAATCTGATAACATTTATAACTCATCTTTGGGTAAATGCAGCTGACATGGTAGGCAAACTGTCACACTCACTAAGCTGAATTAACAGTGGCTTATGGTCTGTAATCAACTTAAATCCTCTTTCCAAGAGACACATATTTAATTTATTTACACCAAAAATCAAAGCTACAGCCTCTTTTTCAACTTGTGAATGTTTCCACTGTTGGAGAAAAAGTTTTAGATGCATATGATTTTTTTCCAAACTGAGGGCATTATATGTTGAATCAAAGCTCCAATACCATATACAGATGTGTCATACAGTAGTGTAACAGGTAGGACCTGGTCATAATGCACACAACATCTTAACACATACTAGTAATAGTTTCTCTGTATTCTGTAAGTGCATTCTGTTCCTGCTTTCCTTTGCAAAATAATATGTTCCTTTAGCAACCTATGCAAAGCACCAGTAAAGTATAAGACTCAGCACTGAACACATTATGGGAGTCCATATGTGGATAAAAATAGGGGCAGTGGTAAATGTATGCAATTTTAATGAAAATTCATTTTCAAGTGTGCTGCATATAACTGATAAGTTCATCAAAGCTTATCTGTCAGTAAACTCCAGAGGTTAAGCTTAAGACTATGAGTTGATAATAAGCTGCTTCCCATAGTTCATTGTTTGATTTCCTCAGCCTGTATTTGCCTACTTGTGACTCTGAGTAACTCACTTAGCCAGAGTGTGCTCCTGAGCTGTGTCCGAAAAATGTCCATATAGAGCAGTGCTAACAGATAAATACAAATTTTTGTGCTAAACTACAATATAGGTAAGAAAATGAAAGTCACGTGTAAAGCCTGTTCTGTGGACCAGTAGTTCATGTTGAATCTAATTAGGTACAGAGAACATGCTGCAATTGACTTCTGGTTGCAAGTTGTTATCAGCAGAATTCTTGCAGTATTTTACCAGCAATCATGATGTATGTAGCTGAATAACTGCTATTTACTAGTAGGCACAATGCCCCTGAAGGAGTGGTATTATGACAAATACCATCAACCTAGCTTTGAGTTACAAACCATGTGCTGGACAGGGTGCAGGAGAATTTTTTTTTCTGAATCATAAAATAATTCAGACAATACTATTATAATTTAGTAGCCATAAGCAGAATAACCTAATTCTTCTTCCTTTTTTTCAGGAAATCACATATCACAAGAAAAGGAAACAATCTATAAATAAGCAATAACTCATTCAGTTGACGCTTATGGAATTCTTGTTATTATTAAGAATAAAAAGAAAATATTATGTAGGAATCATGAATTTTATAAAACACTTATTAGGTGAGACACTAAAGTTTATTAAGAGTAGCGGAAGGAATATAAAAGATTTACTTGAATGTCCTAAGGTTAATTCTAATAATATTTTTAATAAAGGGAGAACTTTTTCATGTTTCATTTGTAAAAGATGACAGTCCATAGCTGTGTTGCCTCGCTATGAAGTGATTAACAAGCTGATAGTGTTTAATGTTTATGGAACTTCTACTTGTAAGTCTAAAAGGCTTATATATTTAGCCAAATGCATTTTGTGCACTGCATTTTATGTAGGCTAGGCTGTTATGACACTTAGTGAGAGAATGTATGAGAATAACTATGGCATTAAGAATAGAAATGAGAAGAATGTCCTGTTTAGATATTCTATTGGGTGTGAGGGTTTCAAAATATTTGAATTGTGTGTAGTAGAACAGATTACTTCTAAGTTCAGAGGTAGTGTCTTTAACAATATTCTGGAATGTAGAGAACTGTATCGGCAAATCAAGTTAAATGCCAGGGTGTATCCTAGCTGAAATGGGCATCTAAATATAAAATGTGAGTTAAAAGAAAAACAAAAATAATCAAAACTTTTGAAATTGTTATATACAAATATTTATTTAAGATTAGTTACTGATATGATGTGATTAGAAGATTAATGACTGCAGGGGTGGTTTGGAATTATTTACAAGGCTCATTCGTTAAATTTCTATTGTTTTCTGAAGACGTCTGTGCATTTAAGAAGAACGCACTAAAATATGACACATGATGGAGAGTGTGTTTTTATGTTTGAATTTTACAATGCTACTGTCGAATACTTTTCTTGTTTACTTGAATTAATCGATTGGCAATTTGATACAAAGACTGACTGCTGCAAGGGAAGGGAGATACCTGATGAGTGAGTTGAGTGAGTGGTACATAGTTGCATAGCTCTCAACTTTCCATCATCAAAATGTAGAGCACTACTTTCATAATGTGGAACAAATGGGCAAAATGTGAAAGGCTACCTCTCATAATGTAGAACAAATGGATACAATCTGGACTGATTACTAACAATGTACTAATACCTTCAACTTAAAAGCTAATGGCAAGGTTGAAATATGTTATTTTATACTTATATAAGATTCTTTTCATGAATTAATATGATTAAGTATTATTTGGCATATATATTAGTTTTAAAAAATTCTTAACAATGTATGTGTGACAGACCTTCCAGTGTGGAACAACAAAGAATGTCATCCTTTTAAGACTCAGAACAAGGAACATTTGTCTTAATTTGATACACTTTACACTTGAGAAGCATGCTTAGTGAATATGCAAATGATAATGGAAATATGTGAATTAAAGTATGTTAAATTATATCTAGGGTGAAATGAAATATACTGCAAAGCCTATAATTAAAGATCTAAACAAAACTGCGGTATATGTGTTAATAGATACAATAATGTGATCTAGATCTAGGAAAAGCAATTGCCTTACAAGTGCTATATCAGAAGAGGTAAAAGATGGGTATTAACAGAGAGAGAAAAGAAGGTTCTTAAAGTGAGTATTGAGCTAGGATAGACTGTAGCGGCAGTCACTCATATGTATGGCTCTTAATATAGGAACAGAGGAATTGGAGAAGAAGAGAATCCATCTAGACACTAAATGCTGTTAAGCCTTATATTAAAGATGGACAAGCTGTTTCTTTGAGGTATTTATAGGGTACACACCTACCAATGACATCTGGGAGATAATAAGACTGAAACAAGGAGAAGGCACAAAAGAAGTTATATAAAAGGGAAATTAGTGGCATGTAATCACCAGCACTCTTAGGCACTTACAAGAAAATATACCAGTACTATAGGAATCTTGTATTGGAGTGAGGTAATGTGTAGGTTCCCTTGTCATGGGAGGGACACAAGGCAATGTAAGTTAGAAAGTGGCACTACTTCTGTTAGTAAGAATTTAGTTCAATTAAAGTAAGTAGAAGAACAGGACTTAAACACCTATACATAGTCTGTGTAATGTTTGTTAACAGAAATGGGAAAGGATTTTGTTTACTTATAATAGTACGGGTGGTCTGAAATTTAACAGTACACAGAAGAATGTGAGAAGGATTTATCTAGGACACATTGAGATGAGTAAATAAACAAATTAAGGGGAAAGGTGCACATAGGTAATGGTAATTTAATGAAAAAAGCAAAAGGGAAAAAGTAGAACTAAGCCGAATTTGGAAAAACAAATGAACATATTAATTCTGAATGTTAAAAACCTGAGAGGGTGTTAGAATACATTAGGAAGACCATTGCCCAGCTAATAATGCTATAAGAAACAAAGCATATAGGTTCATAGGTTCATAGGTTCATACTAGGCTATCTGCCCGAGGGCATTTACAAGCCTAGCCCATAGTTTTGTGGCTTACGCCACCCCTTTAGTATGGGGAACTATACCCATTATTTTGCTGTGCAACAAGCATAAGGTGATAAAAAAGTGCCAGAAAATAATTTTTGCCAGAAATGACACAGAAAGAAAAAAGGGGTTCTAGAACAACTATACAGACAGAAGATAGAAATGGGATATGATTGAAAAGTATTTTGTGGTAAATGATTGGTGGAAAGGGCTTAAAATAGCACTCAATGTACTAAGCGCAGTTTATATACCACCCAGAAGTAAGAAAAATGACAAATGATAAAGCAAGTAACTGGAAAAATCATAGTTTGGCGCCATGCTTTTTAACTGTAGCTGGAGAATGGAATATCATGGAAAGTAAAAAATACAATTTTGGAAGACCAAGACAGTATAAAATACATTTTGTAAAATAAATACAGGTATTTGGATTGGCGGATGCAGTAAAAATTTGGGCAGAAATCACTGGAATGTACATATTACTCATGAAAATGCAGCAACTGGGCAAGGTTGGATTGATGTTATCTAGCTAAAAAAAGCATAACAGTATGGTAAGAAATGTTCAGGTACACCCACTAGTTATGTCTAATGGTGCACCGGTGCAAGTACTTATAGGAAAAAAGAAACTAGATATACTGAGAAACACTGGCATTTATCTATCTTATGAGAGCTAAGATGTTTGGTGAGTGAGATGAACAATTTTTAGGAGAAGAGCTACAAAATTATTAAGTAAAAGGGAGATTCTAGCAAATGACTAGGACAACTGTAAGTTAAGAATAAAGAATTTAGTAGAAACAGGAAAAATGCATAACAATATTAAGAAATGTGATGGTGCTGCAAACAATGAAGAGCTAGGGGGAGCAGTATAATTTATTGAACAGTTTAATGCAGCTAAGGACTCCATGTTGGAATACTTAGGGAATGTGAGAGGACCGAAGGCTAAGGTACTGTGGCAAATGCAAAAACAACAAAACTGATAGCTCAGAAATTAACGTAACAGAAATGGAAAGAATGATAGCCATGATTAGAAATCTAGTCAGAAAAAACAGAGATTGAACCTGGGAAATTAATGAACGTAATGACAGATTGCTACAGAAAACAGTAAATGAAAGATATTCTAACAGAGGAAAAAAGGACAGGAGTTGGAACAATATTTAATATTGTTACAACTTCCTAGGCTATTTAATATGAAAGCAACAATTTGTATAATAGGATCCTGGAGGGTGGAGAGATCCCTATTCCTGGAAAAAGCTGTGTTGACAATTATATTAAAAGAAAGGAAGGATCCATTAGACCCTGGGTCATATTGACCTATTTCAATCCTAAATCATGACTATGAGGTCTTTATGATGATACTAGCCAAAAGGATGGCCACAATATTAATAAGATTAATCAGTCAAAATCATTGTGGATTTACACTGGGCAGGTAGACCTTTGATAACATAAAAACAACATTGTTGATACAAAAAATGCAATGGTTAATAAAAATGCAGGTATCTTGGTAGGGTTTCATGAGGAAAAAGTGCTTTAAAATGTAATACTTATGAGTGAAATGTGGAGGTGAATTCTCAAGGGTGAAATTTCTGGCAAGAGGAATGAAACAAGAATGTCCATTCTCCCCATTGTTTGCTTTATACTTAGAGACAGCTAAGGATTTAAGAGTTTCAAGCACATCAGGTAACGTTCAACTTGGTTCAGAACTGTCTGTTTCTCTGGGGCAATGGCAGGATGAAATATTTGGGGATACAGCTAGAGCAAATTGTGGAGCACAGCTGATACTGTAATGTAGGATTTGGCTGAGAAAAATATATAAGGATGATTAAGAAATGGAAAATGTTATTTATGGATTTGGACAATAAAGTATAAGCTATTAAGATGTTTCTTATATCAGTGGTCTTTAAACAAGGTCAGTCATATGTATTTAGCTCAAAAGAATAAATATGAAAAGACATTAGAAAAGAACTGAGAGAATTATTTAGGTTCATAGGTGCATAGATTAATAGTAAGCTAACTGCCCTTGTGGGCCATTTAAAGCCTAGTCAGTTACCCATGTGAAAATTGAACCCTGTACCTTGTGTCTGTAAGGTAAACACTATAACCATTATGCCAACCTCCCACCTTTGCAACAATAAGAAAGGAATGGTCAAGTGGGAGAAATCTATATCAAGGGAAGAAGAGAGAATGGCTATACGGGATTTAGAAGCACACTTTAAGGCAACTCAACTTAAATTACTCTGTTTGGCAAAAGATCAACATTATATGCCTAGGAGAAAGTAAATAACACTGAAAAGGGGCAACAATACACAGGTTAGAACCCAAGTCAATATATGGGATGAACTAGTGAAGCAGGAACAAGTGCTATATGCCCAAATGTATATAAAAAGAATTACCAAATGACTTTTTTGGATCACAGTCCATAAAGAGTTGGGAACACAGAATCCTCCCTATAGGATATGAGGTGATTAAGATGATGAAGGGAAATCAGATTATTTCTTTGCATGAAGCTAAACTTGAGCACCAACTGCAAGAATTTGACCAGGTCACATATATAACACTAACATCAGAATTCAAAAATGATTTAAGGTAGAAAGAAGGTGGTCAAACATTCTGCATATAGTGAACTTAATAACAGAAGCAAGAACAGACTTGGCTAACAGCAAAAAGTTATTGAGTAGAATTTATAGTTTGCTCTGCGTAGTCTCCAGAAGAAGTGGAGACATTGTTGGGCTCTCTTTACAAGGCTGGATGTGTTTGTTGCCCAGCTTAGGTTATCTGAGATCTGCACCCCTAGGATTTTGGTGCTTTTTACTCTTTCCCCTGCTATACCGCTGATGGTGATGGGTGCGTGGGAGCCTTGCTTCCTCCTGAAGTCAGCAATGATTTCTTTTGTCTTGTTAACATTTAGTGCTAGGTTGTTACCAGTTCACCATCTGGTGAGATGGTTCACTTCCTATGTGTATGTCACTTCTGATAAGACTGATCACGGTGGTATCATCAACAAATTTGATGATGTGATTTGGCTGATGTTTTGCAGAGCAGTCATGAGTCAGTATTGTGAAGAGAAGTGGACTTAGTATGCAACCTTGTGGGCCCCTGTGTTCAAGGTGATGCATCGTGAGTGGTTCTTGCCAACCCGAACAGTTTGGGGTCTGTCTGTCAGAAAGTTGAGGATCCAGATGCAGAATGTATTTTCTATGCCTAGTTGACTGAGTTTAGACAACAGCTTCTGCGGTATTACAGTGTTGAAGGCTAAGCTGAAGTCTATGAACAGCATACTTATGTAGAAAGTTTTGCCTTCAACATGGTTCAAGGTGTGATGTAGTGCCAGGGATATAGCATCTACAGTGGAACGATTTGGTCTGTAAGCAAATTGTAAAGGATCAAAAAGATTCAGGCTGACAAGATGATATATGCTCCTTTACCGTCCTTTCAAAGCATTTCATCACCACCGGTGTGAGTGTGATGAGTTGGTAGTCATTTAATGTAACCGGGGATGACTTCTTTCTCATGATGATGGCAGACTTGAAGCATCTTGGCACACCAGCCTGTCTGAGAGATGTGTTGAAGATGTCACTGAAGACAGGTGCCAGATGATCTGCACAGTCCTTGAGGAGACAACCCGGAATCATGTCAGGACCTGCTGCCTTACCTGGGTGGACTTTTCTTAGGATCTTTCTGTATCCAGGCTGAGACATAGTGGCGTGGCATCCCAGTCCATGGGTAGTTTCTTTGAAGTATTGTTTATCTCCTCAAAGCTGCTGAAGAAGGTGTTAAGTTTGTCTAGAAAGTGTGTTTTATCTACACATTGTGTTGACAGAGGTTTGTAATCAGTAATGCACTGGATGCCCTTCAACAGCCGCCTAGGGTCAATTTTCAGGGCATCTTTATCTCCAGACTTGAAGGCAGCATTACGTGCTTTTAGTAGCTCATAGACTTTGCTAGTGAGCCATGTTTTTTGGTTTGCCCTTACAGTTACATCCTTCAAGGCAGTCACATCTTCGACACATTTACATCCTGTTCTGTGGTGGCAGTCTCTTTGAATACGTTCCAGTCAGTGCAGTCGAAGCAGTCTTGCAGGGATGAGACTGCCCCTTTTGGCCAGATCCTTACTTGTTTCCTGGAAGGTTTTACTCTTAGTAGCATGGATTTGCAGGCTGGGATCAGCAAGATGGAACTGTGATCCAAGCTGTCTAGGTGTAGGTGGGGAACTACTTTGAAAGCTTGCTTGACATTTGCATACATTTGGTCTAATGTATTTGCTCCCCTTGTGGCAAAGTTCATATACTGATAGTAGTGTGATAGTACTGTTTTCAGCTTGACCTGGTTAAAATTTCCTGCCATAATACTCACACACTTGAGATTTTTGTTTTGTAGTTCACAGGATAGTCTGTACTGGCTAGCAAGTGCATTTTTAGCTTTTTGACTTGGAGGTATATAGAATGCTGTGATATAAATGGCTGAAAATTCCATAGGCAGATAGAATGGATGACATATAAGCATAAGGTGTGCAATGTCTGCTGAGCAATGGCTGAAGGCAATCTCATAGTTATTACACCAGCAGTTGTTTACATATATGCAAACTCACCCACCTCTGGCTTTGCCACTAATGGCCTGTATCCTATCTGCTCTGAATAAGGTGTAATCCTGTATTCCCACAACATAGTTGCTGATATTTGAATTTAGCCAAGTCTCTGTGAAAATGATTAAACAGCTGTTTCTTACATTGAGATTCTAAGTCCAACCTGATGTAATCCATTTTGCTGTCCAGAGATCAAACATTTGCCATAAGTATGTATGGAATATATAATATGTGTGTGTGTGTGTGTGTGTGTGTGTGTGTGTGTGTGTGTGTGTGTGTGTGTGTGTGTGTGTGTGTGTGTGTGATGACACCACAGCTGTGTGCCTCATCAGTAATGAAGATGAAAGAGCATACAGGGAAAACGTGAATCTACTGATTGACTGGTGTGCTAGGTACAACCTTGATCTCAACGTCACCAAAACCAAGGAGATCATAATACACTTCAGGAGAACTCATCCAGATCACTGCCCCCTCATGATTAATGGAGAGAGGGTGGAAATAGTAAGTAGCACAAAATTTCAGAGAGTCCGCATTGCAGAGGACTTATCCTGGTCACTAAACACCAGTCACATAGTCAACAAAGCCCACCGATGCCTGCATTTTCTGCAGAGGTTAAGGAAAGTTAATCTACCACCCTCCATCCTTATCATCTTCTACAGGGGGGCCATAGAAAGCATCCTGCCAGGCAACTTCATGGTGTGGTATGGGGGCTGTTTAGTTGCAGATCAAAAAGCCCTACAGACGGTGGAAAAAGTCACTGAGAGAATAACTGGCTGAAACTTCCCAGCGATACATGGCCTATATATGACATGTTTCTACAACAGGGCCATGATCCTACACACCCTGCCTGTGGTCTGTTTACAAGTTTGCTGTCTGGAAGACAATACTGCAGTGTGTGGTGTAAAACATTCAGGTTCAGGAACAGTTTCTTCCCACAGGCGATTAGGTTCTTGAACTCTGGAAGCGATCTCAGGAATGTTAGTCATTGACAAGGTCTTGTGTCAGTCAAACCATTATGGTGCAATAAAAATTATGAGATGCTTGCTCATAGTTATCTGTTTACAATGTCAATCAAGTGCAATATTTATCTGCTAGCTATTCGAAAATAAGTATGCAAAATAAGTATCATTGGGTAAATTTCTATTGAAAGCCAAGACTGGAAAAACTCCCTTATTAGCTTCAACAAAAAGTTGAGATCCATCATTAAATACTCCAAAGGCAGATATGAAGGCAGAATTGCAGCAGACACTAAAAACAATCACAAAGCCTTCCATAGTTATATCAAGAGCCTCCAAGGCAATACCCAAATTTGCTCTGAGTTACTGCACAATCGTACCTCCTATACTGAGCCAACAGATATTGCCAACATACTGGCTGACAGATTCAATGCCAACTTTACCCCTCCCCCGCAAAGGACCAATCACAATACCAGAAGAATGCCAGGCACCCAGCATTACTGCAGCACAGTTTAAAGCTGCATTGTCTAAGGCCAAGAATACATCTTCCATGGTACCCAATAATATCCCTGGCTGTGTTCTACATGAACTACAAAGCAAACTGGCACCACATTTGTGTGCCCTGTTCAGTCACAGCCTCACCTCAGGCTTTGTCCCTACTGAATGGTGCACTGCTACAGTCATCCCTCTCCATATAGGGGGAACGACTACAGACCCTGGGAATTATCACCCCATTAGTCTGATGAGTCTGATATGTAAAGCTATGGAGTGCATCATCATGCACCTGATTAACAAAGATATAGGAAATCTCCAAACTCTAGACTCCATGCAGTTTGGGTTTGTGAAAGCGAGATCATGCCTGCCCAACCTGGTTAACTTCTTTGAGTCAGTCACCAGGGCTGTGAATGAAGGTAATGCAGTGCATACAGCCTACCTTGATCTGGTCAAGACCTTTGATACCATTCCTCACTTGGGAATTATTGATAAACTCACCAAACTAGGCATCAACCCCTATATCACTAGGTGGGTTGCAAATTGGCTCACAGACAGAACACACAGTGTGAAAGTAGCAGTCTCCAAGTCAGACTGCAGACCAGTCATGAGTAGAATCCCACAGGGATTGGTCCTGGGTCCTCTCCTGTTCGGCATCTACTTCTCAGAAGTCCAGGCCAACATAAAGGGAATCCGGCTGACCATATTTGCAGATGACTGCAAGCTGGGAGTCATTTTTAAGTCCCCAAGTGATGCAGACATCCTACAGAAAGGCCTCACTGAGACCAATGACTGGTGTTGAGACCATGGCCTTAAGCTTAACACCAAAACATGTGTCGTCATCCCCTTTGGTAAAAACTCAGTCCCCACTAATTACCACATTGATGGGAGCCCACTGAACTCTGAAGGCATTATAAGAAATCTAGGGACACAGGTTGACAGCAACCTCTCCTTTGACCACCACATTGCCACTGTGGTCAAAAAGTCTTTCTATGTGGCACATCTCATTACCAAGGGTTTTGCATCCAGAAAGAAAGAGGTCCCCATCTCTCTCTACTCTTCCCTCATTAGACCAGTCATCGAGGGTAATGCCCCATTTAGCATGTATCTCACTAGACACCTGGAACAGCTGGAGAGGTCACAGAAGTACCTCACGAAGAGGATTAAGCACATGACCTACATGGACAGACTCAAAAGACTCCAGCTATTTTCTGTCTCATATTGCCTACTTAGAGGTGACCTCTGCTTGACTTACAAAGCCATGTCTGACCCAGATCTGTTAGAAATGCTACATATAAAAAAATCCCAATCCCTCCACACCACATGCTCCAGAGACCTCAACCTCATTACTACAATCAACAGAACATTCTGGAAGGAAAGGTTCATAACCCAGAGACTGCCCATGCTCTGGAATAGACTTCCCATACATGTCAAGCAGAGCACCTCGCTGTCCCTCTTCAAGATAAATCTTGATGAGTGGATGTTTAATAGAAAATTCACCCCAGGATCACTCCAGTGACTGTACTTGATAGAGGCACTGGGAAATAATGTCGGGCGGCACGATGCCAGGGCACTTCTATGGGCTAGGCTTGTAAAGGCTCCAGGGCCATTAGCCTAGCACACACCTATGAACCTATGAATAAATGTGCAATAATCAATCACTTAGCTGCTAAAAACTGAAAACAAAGTAATTTATAGTAATATGTAGTAAAATACCAGTCTAACTTAAAGTTAATGTTATGTATGTTGCATGTGCTATATGTAATATGTATGTGTGTAATTGTTATCTCAGTATTGAGCCTGATGCACATAATTCCGTTTAGGTTACCCTTGTGGCATCTAAATGACAATAAAGTTCACTTAGACGTTGACTTTTACAGCTTGTGCATCACTGAATGAAATTTTGTTACTCTGTCTCAAGGTGTAGACATTTCCACATAGAGACAATCTATAGTACAACAGCTACTATTGACATAACACACATTATTTTCTTAAAACTCTAACTGCTATACATATTGATTGCACATGCAGGAGACTTTTTCCATGGTAGTCATTATTGCACAATTGCTTTACAGCTTTGATTAGTTAGTGCACAAAAATATGAATTTAAGAATTGCAGTGGTGTTATTGCACAGAAATATTATTGCACACACACAAAAAAAAAGAAAAAAATATAAGGTATTGTTGTTGGAATTTTCAGAAGCCTTTTCCAGAGTTCAGAGTTCAACATGGTGTGGCATTAGTGTGAGTTTAATAGTCTAATGGGTACGGTGGGTATTTCTCTGGTTATTTTGTTGGACCTGCTGAGACACCACGACAAGTATATTTCTTTGATGGCTAGGAGCATGGTCCCAGGGATTTTCCTTGCTGCCCTAACCACTTTTTGGAGGGTCTTTTTGTCTGAGGTGGAACAGTTACCGTACCAGGTTGCAACTGTTGGTTAGTATACTCTCTATGGTGCCTCTGTAGAAGGTAATGAGGATTGGAAAGGGGAGGCTTACCCTCCTCATCTTTAGCAAGAAATGAAAGCATTACTGTGCTTTCTTTATAATGGCAGTAGTATTAATGCTCCATGTTAGGTCATCTGTGTGATATGTACCCCCAAGAATTTTGCACTTTCCAGTCTCTCCACTATTTTATTACAGATTGTTAGTGGAGAGTGTGTTTTATGCCTTCTTCTGAAATCGACAATATCTCTTTAGTCTTGTTAATGTTTAGTGTGAGGTTGTTGTCGCACCAGACAATGAGTTGACTAACTTCCTCCCTGTAGGCTGACTCGTCATCTTTGCTAATGAGAACAACGACAGTCATGTTGTCTGCAAACTTGATGATGTAGTTTGAATTAAGCTTGGCAGTGCAGTCCTGAGCTAACAAGGTGAATAACAGAGGGCTCAGAACACAGCCCTGAGGAACCCCCATGTTCATAGTGATGCTCTTGGAGGTGTTATTGTCAACACGTACTGTCTATGGTCTGTCTGTGAGGAAGTCCAGCATCCAATTGCATAGAGGATTGTTTATTCCCAGTTGCTCAAATTTCCTTATCAGATGTTGGGAGATAGGTACTGTGTTGAAGGCAGAGCTAAAGTCTATGAACAAAATTCACACATAACAGTTTTTGTTTCCCAGGTGGTCCATGGATAAGTGAAGTGTCATTGATATAGAGTCTTCTGTGGAACATTTTGGTCAGTATACAACCTGATGTGGATCTAAAGATGATTGAAGGTTGGATGTTATATGGTCATTGACCAGCTTCTCAAAGCACTTCATTACTACTGAATTGAGTGCTATCGGGTGGTAGTCATTTAGAGTTAATGGTGGGGACTTCTTTGGTATAGCTAATATGGTTGTAGTTTTGAAGCATTTGTGTATTATAGTCTGACATAAAGAGATGTTGTAGATGTATGTGAGTACTTGTGTCAGTTGGTCAACACATTTTCTGAGCACCCATACTAGGATATTGTCAGATCCAGCCATCTTCCTTGGGTTAACCCTGCGCAGGATTCTTCTGACATCAGTAGGGTTGAGGCATAGTACTTTGCCCATTTCATTTGTAGGGGCTTTCACTGCAGTTGTGTTATTTCTTTCCTCAAACCTATTGAAGAAGATGTTGAGCTTGCTGAGGAAGTCAGTATTGTCATTGCACTGTGCTGACATAGGCTTGTAGTCTGAGATGGATTGTATGGCTTCTAACAGTCACCTTGAGTCTCTGAAGTCGCTGAAGTGGCTCTGGATCTTCTAACCATATGCCCTTTTTGCTGTTTTTACTCCCTTGCTCAGGTTCACTCTGGCTGACCTAAGGGCATCCTTATCCCATGACATGAAGACAGTGTTGCGTGCCCTCAGGAGCTCATACACCAGGCTTGTGAACCAGGATTTCTGGTTGGCTCATGTGGTAATGCTCTTGGTGACTGTCACATTGTCCACACACTTTGATATGTATTCTTCTACCAACTCATTGTACTCTTCGAGGTTGCTGTGCGATCCACAGTGGCAGATTCTTTGAACATCTTCCTTGTCCACAAAAAGAGTCACCTTTTTATCATCTGTGTTCTTCCTACATTTTTTTTGCCTGTTTATTTTGTCCTCCTTATCCTTTATTGCCTTATTTTTGTTAAATATTTTATTGGCCTCTTCCAGCCATTTTTGTGCTTGGGGAAACCCCAATTGCCTTTGTTTTTTTGTACTAGTACCTGCATCTATTTTAATATTTCTCCGTAATGTTAAACATGATGTTTTGTCTAATGTTTCATTAAAGCCATATTTGACTTTTCATTTTTTAAGAAATTGCACATTCTTATGACCTAGTTGTCTCATGTATTCTGATTGGAATGAGGTTAAGTTATCACCTAAATGGCTTAGAAATTGAGCAAGTTATACGACAGATTTTAGGATCAGATTGGCATTTAATATGTAGAGATTGGTCGTCCAAGTCGGACACTGGAGCCATCTTGGAACATAATTCAGGCACCTTAGACACAAGGGTCACCGATATTCTAAACAGAATATCAGATAAGTGGCACCCACGGGCAGATTGGACACGTATAAATCAATGTACTCAAACTAATGATAAAAAGGTTGACCATTACATTGTCAGATTAACTGAAACATTTAACAATCACTGTGGCATGGCCATACCAGAAAACCAAAAGAACGATACTCCTTATGAGCAACAACTTAAAAATTCCTTTTTAAAAGGCTGCCGGGGCCCTATAAGTAGTTTTATAACCAAACATATGATAGATCACCGTACATGTCGGTTGCAGCCCTTACTAAAATATGCTAGACATGCTAAACGTCACCTAGAACAAAAAAAGAAAAAAAAGGGACAGGTATTTGCTATTGGAGATGACGGAGAAATATTTTTACTACAGAACCAGAGGGAAAGAGGGAGAGGTAAACAGAGGGGACGTGGAGGACGTGGAGGAAGTAGAGACTCTAAAAATAGACAGGGGGACACTCAAAAGATTATGAAGGTAGGGCAAAGAGGGGCGAATGTTTTAGGTGTGGAAAGAAAGGACATTTTACTGCAGATTGTAAGTATCGACAACAATCTCAGGAGGAAGGTAAGCACAATTCTGCATGACTATATGACAGTAAAAACTGTTGTGGCCATTGCGGGTCTGTGGTTGGAGGACAAGAAAGTGAGGAAGGTAATGAAGAAAAAGACAGTTATTGTGATAATTGTCAGGAAAAAATTAACCCCTGCCAATGCATGAGAAAAAAAAACGAGGAGGGGAAAGGTGATTGTGTAGATTGGGATACTGAGTCAAAAGACTGTGAGGTCATTAATCTGGCAGCCCTAGAGACCACCATGCAGTTAGATAAAAAGCCTGTGATACAGCTTATGGTGGAGGGCCAGCAAGTAAAATTCTTATGTGACTCAGGGGCCTCACGGACCCTGTTAAGACCAACGGACCTGCCTCCTAACTGTGAGACAAAAGAGTTTGTTTTTGTCAAGGCAGCAAATGGACGTGTGTATAAAAAACCCCTATCCTGTCCACTTTTGTTCACTGATCCACTAACGGATCAGGCAGTTCTGTACAGGGTAATTATTTCAAAAGTGTGTCCGGTTAATTTGTTGGGTAGGGACTTAATGCATACCTTTGGGATAGCGGCAGTACCCACAACACGGGAAATTAAAGCCAAAAAAATGGTGGTCACTCAAGAACTAATGGTCCAGGGGACACGGAAATTACACTACTGGTACAGCCAAGACCTAATAGCCACCGGACCGGGAACTATTACCCAGAATCTGATTAGCTTGGCCCTAAGTAAGTATAGGGACCAACATCCTACGGTGGCAGGGCAACTACATTGCACCATGTATTACCGGAAAATGGCAGGGCCTGATAGGAAATTTAAAAAACAGTTTCTGAGACATAGGGTGACTAAGATAGTGCTGAACAATCTTTTCTGGGACACGCAGGGCAATGCTGTAGCAACTTGCACCTTGACCAAGGAAATGGAAAAATTGTTCCGATCCCACTATGAGCCACATGTCTCAATTACTAAGGCGGAGGGCACTAAATGGGTAGACTTAGGGAAAAAGGTCACTGATTGGAATAAGATGTCAGAAAGACAATTGAAAGAGCACCAGGTTCAAGTTCAAAGACTAAACTGGGTAACACAGGCTAAACCTACAGTACACATGAGAAAATGCAATTCTCCGCCTAGTTAAACTTTCCTCCTCACCCAGGAGGAAGAACAAGTTTTAAAGGATATTCCACAATGTCTATGGTCACTCAATAAGGGGGATGTGGGCTTAATGAAAACGGCAAAAAGGGTACATATAACACTGAAATCAGGGTTTAGGCCACGCAAACACCAATATCCACTTAGCAAACAGGCGGAAGAAGGCATAGCACCAGTAATAAATTCTTTAAGGAAATCCAAAATTTTGATAAAATGCCCCGACTCTCCATGTAATACGCCCCTGTTTCCCGTCAAAAAACCTGACGGAACGTGGCAAATGGTGCAAGACCTACAGGCAGTAAATGCAGCGGTAGTTCCGAGAGCACCAGTGGTACCAGACCCTCACACCCTTTTAAATAACTTACACCCTAAAAATAAGTACTACTCCATTATAGACATTAGTAATGCCTTTTTCTCCATACCTCTGCATAAAGACAGTAGGTTCTGGTTCGCGTTTACCTATCGGAAAAAAACGGTATACTTATACCAGGCTACCCCAAGGATACTGTGAAAGCCCTACAATATTTGCTCAGGAAATGGCAGCCAATTTAGCTCAGTTCACACCCAGGAAAGAAAGCCAAATTTTGCTATACGTAGACGATATCCTCTTGGCTTCTCCCACTTTAGAGGGATGCCAAAAGGACACGGTGGCACTACTTAAGTTCTTAGCAGATGAGGGCCATAAGGTAAATAAGTCAAAACTACAATTGTGAAAACCACAGGTTAAGTATCTGGGATACTTAATCTCACAGGCAGGCAGGCAGTTAAAACAAATGCGAAAAATGGCTATTCTGCAGGTCCCAATGCCTCAGACTAAAAGAGAAATGATGTCATTTCTGGGAATGACAAATTTCTGCAGGAGTTGGATCCCTAACTATGCTGAGAAAGTAGAGCCCCTAACGGCTCTAATTTACGGGACCCCCATGTCGGCTGGTGACCAGCTGACTTGGACAAATGGGGCCATACAAGCATTTACACGTATCAAACAACTTATTGCGAGCTCATCGGTGTTAGGGCTCCCGAACTACTCTAAACCTTTTTTGCAAATGGTAGACTGCAAAAAAGGCTATATGACATCGGTTCTGCTTCAAACACACGGGCTTAAACAGCGACCTATTGCTTTTTACTCCGCAAAACTGGACTCAGTAGCGAGGGCACTCCCACACTGTGTACAGGCAGTAGTGGCAGCCGCTATGGCGGTGCAAGCCTCTGCCTCTTTGGTACTATTTCACCCATTGACACTTCGGGTACCACATTCGGTGGCAACAATTTTGTTGCAGGACCGGATTACATTTCTGTCACCAAGTAGGCATCTCTCCTGTATGACAATTTTACTGACTCAGCCACATATGACAATTAAACGGTGCACCACACTCAATCCGGCTACCTTACTACCCACACCAGAGGAAGGGATACCTCATGTTTGCTTGGATGCTATACATAAAAAGATTCTCCCTCGTCCCGATTTGCAAAATGTGCCCCTAAATAAAGCGGATCTGACGCTTTTTGTAGATGGATCTGCAAAAAAGGACATGACAGAAAAAACATTGGTAGGATATGCAGTCACCACAGGAGACACAATTTTAGAGACAGGGCGACTACCTGGGCACTATTCAGCTCAGGCAGCCAAATTAGTAGCACTGACCAGGGCCTGCACACTGGCACAAGAAAAGAGAGTTACAATCTATACGGACAGTCAGTATGCTTTCTCCACTGTGCATGTCTTTGCACAACAATGGAAAAATAAAAAAATAATAACGGCGACAGGAAAACCGATCAATCATAAGGATCTGATTCTGGGTCTTCTAGACGCTGTCCAACTACCACAAAAACTGGCCCTATGTAAGTGTTCTGCACACACCAACCATAAGGATCCCATATCACTGGAAAATGCACTTGCAAATAAAGCAGCAAAAAATGCAGCGCAACAGGAAGATCACCTTTTTAACAACTCTGAGTTACAACCTAGTAATACTTTAGATCTAAAAATGTTAAAAGTCATGCAGAGTCTTACACCAAATAAAAAAAAAAGAGGTGGATAAAATATGGGGTAACTCAACAAAAAGGTGTATATAAAGCCCAGTATGGTAGGTTAGTATTACCTTCAAATCTTTTCAGGTATGCAGCCTTAGTAAGTCACGGAATTACCCATGCAAGACCATCAGTCATGACAGAAATAGTGTCGAGGCTTTTCTGGTGTAAGGGGTTCTCTACCTATGCCAAACGATTTACCCTCTCTTGCCTATTATGCGCACAGTATCATGGACAAGGAAAAATACGAAAGCCTACTCAGGCCTTCCCAATACCTCCGTACCCTTTCCACACCATATGTATGGATTTTATAGAGTTGACACCATCCCAAGAAAAGCGATTTGTTTTAGTCATAATTGACTCGTTCTCTAAATGGGTTAAAGCTCATCCTGTAAAACACCCAGATGCCCTGGCAGTGGCAAAAGTACTGACCAAAAAAATAATTCTGCGTTTTGGTATTCCCAAACGCATCTATAGCGACAATGGCTCACATTTCGTTAATCAAATTGTCCAAAGACTTGGCCAAGTGTTTCACATTGACCTAAAAATCCATTGTGCTTACCATCCACAGTCAGCAGGGTTGGTTAAAAGACACAATGGTATTTTAAAAAGCAAACTACAAAAGCTCATGGCAGAGACACATACTACATAAATGGACTGCCTACCACTAGCTCTTCTCCACATGAAAATCACACCCTCCTCCAGGGGCCTGGCACCATATAAAGTTCTCTTTAAAAGACCATATTACGTCTCGCAGTGGCATGGTATTCTGCCAGCGGAACGTGAGGGGGGTGAGGAGCTAGCAGATTACATGAGGAAAATGCTGACCAACAAAAAATCTCTCAACTCATGATTGCTTTGCAGGGCCGAAAGTGACGGAACCAGTGGGAGTGGGACCCGGGGACTGGATCTGGGTCAAAATCGTGAAGAGGAAGAACTGGGCATCACCCAAGTGGGAAGGTCCATACCAAGTACTTATCTCAACCCCCACAGCAGTAAGAATAGCAGAACGAATATCGTGGATACATCTGACACACTGCGAAATTGTCAGAACTTTCCAGATAGACAAAGACTTAGAGCCGATATCAGAACTCTCATCTGGTAATGCATAGTTACATAATCATGGAACTGTGGGCAATCATTTTCACATTTTTCCTCGTAAAAACAGTAAGGAGCGTAGTTCTTCACCAATGTATGGTGACCAAACAAAATGATTATGCCTTACTACAGACCCAGGCAGGCGTTAGCACCAACTTTTACCTTAATATCTGTGATACCGGAATAGACTGTGCAACGTTTTCTACATATGAAAGGGCCAGAGCCACGGGAAGAAGTAAAGTAAAATACCTCTGCAACATAGACTGTGCCTCCTGGGAAAATGTATGGTGGACTTCGGAAGAAAACTGGAAAACCAGTGCAGCGCAAATCCCACAAAAAGACCGAAATCGACTGAGAAGAATAAAGATTGTTGCTCAGGGCTCTTCCCCATATGTCACCATTACCATTCTCAACCCACAGGTTACTGATTCAGGACTGTATGGACTAGGAGTCTCAATAACATCAGTAACTGACCCATTGGGGAAAATCAAGATCGAAATCCAAACCATAGCAAATGCGACCCAGGCACCAATGACAAAAGAAGAACAGCTAATGGTAGAGACAGGGTTCACACAGAAAAATGCCTGGATGCAATGGGTAAGATTTAGCACCAAGAAAGCTCAACAACCACAAGACTGTGTTGCCTGTGCTGAAGGCAGGCAGGAACTGGCTACTGTACCACTACTCCCTAAAAAAGCAAACTATACTTGCTTGCTAAAACTGTTCCATAACCAGATGGACAAGGACTGTAAAAATGAAAGTCAACGATTCCTGTTGACAGCACTGTCAGTAAAGCCACCTGCGGCACTTGATTATCCAGGCTCTTACACTTGTTTCTTTAGAAATGGTACCGGGAAAGACTATGGCATCCTCTCCTCAGGTTATTGCAACAAGACCATTTTCGGAAATGACAATAAACTTCTGATAGGTCAGACGCACAGTCTGGCAGACGTCTGGTGGTTCTGCAGAGATAATAGACTGAGATCTCGGCTGATAAAACCCTGGAAGGGAACATGCACTCTAGTAAAATTGATTTTGCCTTTCTACATCTTACCCATGGCGGCTGATGAACTTCCCATGACAGCCCTCAAAACGACTCAGCAAAACAAAAGGCTTAAAAAGAGACAGGCTCCAAAACAAGCCTTTGACGATGGCGTATACATTGATAGTATTGGGGTCCCGAGAGGAGTTCCTGATAAATATAAGGCCATAAACCAAATAGCCGCAGGATTTGCTTCCATTTTCATATGGGTACAACCTAACAAAAATGTGGACTGGATCAACTACATATATTACAACCAACAACGCTTTGTGAATTACACGAAAGATGCTCTGAAGGGTGTGGCTGAACAACTGGAGGCAACCTCTCTAGTAGCCTGGCAAAACCGCCTCACTCTGGACATGCTACTGGCAAAGAAAGGAGGGGTGTGCAAGATGTCCGGAACTTTCTGTTGCACCTATATTCCGAACAATACTGCGCCAGATGGCAGTATCACACGAGCTCTACAGGGACTTAAAATGCTGTCCAAAGAACTTGCAGAACACTCAGGTGTAAGCAATCCCTTTACTGATTTCCTACAAGCATGGTTCGGAAAGTGGAGCCACCTTATTGGAAGCCTGTTGATATCCATAGGGGTTGCTGCAGCCATTCTTGTGACATGCGGATGCTGTTGTATTCCCTGCATTCGAGGACTGCTGCAAAAACTGGTTAAAATTGCCATCACAAAAACCATGTATCAGCAATTGCAGCCAATGGACAGTGATGCATATGCTGAATTGTACGATGATGCATATACTAGCATATAAAGTTGTAGAGTAACCTTTGTGCAAGATCATCTGTAACTCACCTGAAATAAAAATGAAACGGGGGGGGGGGGAGCGAGAGAATGGAAAAACCAGTACAATGAAGAGACGCACAACAAACCAAAATAAACAAAAGAAAGAAGTCAGAAGGAAAAGAAAGAGTGACCCAGGATCCAAAAGGAAAAGGGGGGTCGTAAAAGTGCATTGAAAAACACACCAGAAAAAAAACAGGTCCGGCATCTTGGAGGTACAGACCTCCTACATAAAGACTGGCATTTTCACCTCTTGCATGTAATTGGCATGCCTTAGTTATGGCAGAAACAGGATGAGTTATGGGAGGTAATGCACAAAAGCTCTTGTTTTACAAATCTTACCGTCTAATCAAGGGTAAATGTTTTTATAAATCTCCTGAACGAAAATCCGTTGGAAAAGTGAGGTGAGGATGTCAATAATCATTTACCAAATAAGAATAAAAGTGTTAATAGGGGGGAAATGTAATAATAATAATATTCTCTATAACAGCCTTTATTCTGTATTTCTTACTTATGTTTTATCTGCTTGGGGTAACGTACGTGCAAAAGCTTAAAAATGTTAAGTTACAAAAGAACAAACCAGGCTGGAAAATGTGAAGGTTGACCTAGATTGGAAAGTACCAGAAAGCACAGGAAATGTGAAAAGTACTGACAGCCTAGATAAAACACCTGTGGAAAGTTCCAGCAGGTGTTTGACCTTTAATGTGTATCTTGCTTGTCCAAAAAGTCCCGTCTGCGTCTTATTTCTGTTAGCAATGTGGCTAGAGTGTCTGATAACAAGCTATGTTAGATAAAGCCTTAAACTGCTGACAGGATGTTAGATGAAGCTTTAAACTGCTGACAGTTGGAAATTATTTTTCTTTGTTCTATGTGTAGAATTCACTATAAAAGCATGAGTTAAACAGTGTTAGACAGACATTTTCTTTGCTACTACAGCTAGATATTTGATGTCTCTTTGTACAAGTAAAATAAAGGAAAAGTTCTTACCTTCAACAGATGTGATGTCCTCATAATTTTTTTACTTAACATTCGACAAAATGCACTTTCGCTAAAGTAAGTTAGACAAAGTACGGTTCGATGAACTGTACTTTCGACTATACAACTAGGACCCATATATATATATATATATATATATATATATATATATATATATATATATATATATATATACATATATATATATATATATATATACATATATATATATATATATATATATATATATATATATAGGGTTCCTATCGTGTGATCTCGAAAATTGTAAACGGCGAATGCGTATTGAGTGAACCTGATTTGTCGAAATGTCGCACACGTAACACGGAAATCTCCGTATGAAATATTTTCCCTTTACTTCATTGCAGTGCAATCTTGAAGTAGGAATATTTAAGTAGCGGGGGTGTGGGGGGCACAGCGTTTAGGTAAGTATAGTTTTTTATTTTTATTTTTTTATTATAGTTTCGAAATTTCAAACATCGCTCATATGGTATCGACCATATGGTGTTTGAAATTTGATATACTTTAATAATATATAAAATATAATACAGACCCATAAATATATATATATATATATATATATATATGGTTCTACCTCACATAACCGAAACACCAAAACACCGACAACGCAATCACCGAAACCACATAACCGACAGTACAAAAACACGAAATTCCACATGCCCGACAACGAAATAACCGACGGTACACAAACACGAAACCTCATACACTTCACACACCACAATCAACAAACAAAACACATTCCCCATCCAAAAACCACATACGCAACACAAGCACACCAAAATCCCTACAAACCCACACTAAACCTCACATACACAACTACCTACAACCCTAACCCAAACCCTAACCCTAAGGTCCGTCACTACCGCACACTTACCTGGCCCGCTCCCTAACCCTAACTCACTTATCCCGCCCCTAACCCAAACACAATCACTACCGCACACTTACCTGACCCGCTCCCTAACCCTAACTCACTTATCCCGCCCCTAACCCAAACACAATCACTACCACACACTTACCTAAACGCTCCCTAACCCTAACTCACTTAACCCACCCCTATCCCCACAGACCGTCAATATCCACACTTACCTTACTCGCACCCTAACGTCCGTCACTACCGCATACTTACACAGCCTTTCCCCATGTCAGCATCCTCGGCGTCGGTGCTTTCATCTGTCGGGTCGGTCTTCTCCACTGTCGATCTTCTGGGTCCCGTCGTGTCGGTCTTCTCAGCTTTCGATCTTCTGGTGCTCTCGGTTTTCGTGTCGATGTTCCGGCGTGTCGTTGAAGTGAGGTAGAACCATATATATACATATGGGTGTACTTTCCTACAACAAAAATTAACTTTTTCGAATTGGGAAAGTACATCCCCACTTAAGCAAAAGTGCACTTTAACGAAAGTGCAGTTTCGCTTAAGCTCATTAGACCGAACCTACCGCACCACAATGCAGGACATTGAAAAATGGGCTATGGCCTCCACTGTAGTGCGATAGTCATGGACCTTAGGATTTTGGTGCAGGTCAAGGTAAGGGGATAGCCCTACTAACTATCCCCTTACACTAACCCGTGCCCTAACCCTAAGGTCCTTGACTATCACACCACAGTGGAGGTCATAGCCCGATTTAGAATGTGTTCCACTGTGGTGCGATAGCCACTGGCCTTATGGTTAGGGCACGGGTCAAGGTAAGGGGATAGCCCTACTAACTATCCCCTTACCCTAACCCGTGCCCTAACCCTAAGGTCCGTGACTGCTAGCCTGTTTGGTCTAGCTGGTTCGCGAGAGTGCACTTTCACGTTAGTGTGGGTGTACTTTTGAAATTCGAAGTAGTGAACTTTCGTTCTTCAAAAGTACACCCATATATAATATAAACATATATATATATATATATATATATATAGACACACACACACACCTATATATATATATACAAATATAGTATATACATGTGTGTGTGTCTATAGATATATATATATATATATATATATATATATATATATATATATATATATATATATAAAATTACTTAGCATGAGTTTTTTGATAAAAAAGAAAGAATGTGGATGGTGAAGTTACGGGCTTTATACAAACCTGGACTTAATGATCTTTGGTAATATCTGAATTGCATTTTCACTTCCTTTATTCCCTGATAATTTGTTCAATGTAAGTATGTCTACACTTTATGTGTATTCGTATGCGTATGTATATGTTATATTCACACACGTACTCTACCTGGTTCTAAATAGTAGATGCATATATATATATATATATATATATATATATATATATATATATATATATATATGTGTGTGTGTGTGTGTGTGTGTGTGTGTGTGTCTGTGTGTGTATATACATATATTAGGGTTTATGTGTACACATATATTTGGTTTTAAATAATATGTGTTTTTGAATATAATTTGTCTTTTTGGATTTTGGTGCTATATTAAGGAATGTGCACTTTAAAACCTTTATGTCTTTAACAGAATGGGGGTCATGGTATACAAATATTGGTGGTTGCTGTATGGTAATTTCACACTGATGACACCAAGGGGTGAAACCGGTAATCGGTCTGTGCTGTTGGAGCGAATGGCCACTATGTAAGCTGCCTGAATGTTTGTTCTACTGGAATAAAAGCTTTCTATACACTTACTTTAAGTGTTTTGGGTCCCTTCTTCTGGATTTAACTACAAGGTTTGATTTATTTGTGAGTGCTGGATTCTGTGATTGTTTGGACTGTGCATTTCCTGAGCACCGCATTTGTTTTGGCATGCACCATTTTGTTTTTGGATTGCTTATTTATCTTGAGTGCTGCTGATGAATGTTCAGATTATTCAATCATGGGACTACCTAAAGTAAGAACTTTTTATTCATGGCTACAGGAGGTGACCTTCGTGCTTTTATTAGCAACCTTTTACAAGACAAGCATGATGTGGCCTGTTTTGAAGGCTGCGATAGTGAATAAATAACTGAGAATATTATGGAGGTGAGTTGCATTGTTAATATGGAACAAATGTTTAAAGAACTGACTTTACTAACTAAGAAGTTTTGTTCTACCATTTGGCACATTAAACTACTCAAGGCATATATTGGGGCCAAAATTGCACCGCGTGGCTTCAGAGTTTACTTGGAACCAGGGTTTGGGAAGGAAGACAGTGATTTCATGTCAAAATGGCGATTAATATAACGTACGGCTTCTAAAATGTTTATAGAGTTGCTTATCGACTATTATGAACATTCCTTAACTGACAACAAGATAAGATTGGATGAGTGTTTGGAAGGCATACAGCAGCATGAAAGTGAAGTGGACTATGGTAAGATGTATGATATACTTGAGTGAAGTTAATGCCTTTGAAAAAGAAGTAAAAAACAAGAAACTTAAGAAATTTAATTGGGACATGGGGGATGTAAAAAATAATGCTGTTTTTTCATGGAAGTGAGATTTTCTAACTCAATCAATAAGCAGTTCAAGCACAAACGGAAAAGGAACAGATCCATTTTGAAGCCTTCAAGGGTTTTTGAAGGGATCACAGATTCAAGCACTTCAGATTTTTCATCTAATCCCCCCAGTACAGATACGGAGGCAGACTGTATTGAGGAACTGACATCACCTGTATATAAGAAATCCAGGGGAAGAGGAGGCCCTTTAGTAGAGGAGGGTGAAAACATCGCAGGCACACCTGGGAGCAACATAGAACAAGCATTCAGGGACCTGACAAAAACATAGTGGCGAATTTAAATGAAGAAATGGACCATTTAATAGTTAACCTTACTGATTATGAGTTAACTTCACAAGAAAAGAGTGTACTAAGTAAAGGATTTAGCTATGTACTATCGTGCTTTATTTCTGAGTTTGATGTATGCTTAGATGTTAAAACAATTTTGCAGAAATTTAAACTTGAAGTATTTTTTTAACACCAGAACTGATGTCAGTAATGTTTCTATGGATGCTTTCCACTTTAGGAAATCTACTTTTTTTCAATGAGCTGTACAAACTTGATTGAATTTCAAGCTATGTAGCATGAAATGTTACCTGAGTATGCCAGACCACAATGCTTCTTTTACAGTGGCATTCATGAATTAACCAAAGGAAGAAGCCATGTTCATAATGGCGGTAATGGAGAAAATAAAATGTGAAAAACATCTCCTGAAAGTTTAAAACTGAAAAAAGTCTGTCAAGAGCTTTCCATACTAAAGAGACACACTATGATCTCCTACAAAAATAAGTGTTTTTCTACTTCAATTTTGGTTTGCCACAAAAAAACAAAAAAAAAAACAAACAAAAAAAAAAAGCTAACTATCAGAGGAAGTAAAATGAGTATGTGAAATATGTACGTAGATATATATATATATATATATATATATATATATAGATAGATATATAGATGGATACATATATATATATATATATATATATATATATATATATAGATAGATAGAGATATATGTATATATATATATATATATATATATATATATATATATATATATATATATATATACACACACACACACACACACACACACACACACACACACACATATATATAATTGAAAATATTGGCATTTAAAGTAAATTAAATTTCAGTTCCCGTTCAATGTAGTTGTGGTGATAGCTTGCTACTGGCCCTTTTTATTTTCTTGCATTACTCTGCTGTTCCTAGTCCCTCCTTAACCAGTTTGTTCCCCACAACAAAGGAGCTGTTTCTCCTCTTTCCCTTCAAAGAAACTTTGCAAGGAGGACTTTTGTGTAGGAGAGAAGCAAAGCCCTCCTACGTGTACGTGTGTGCGAGTGTGTGTGTGTGTGTGTGTGTGTGTGTGTGTGTGTGTGTGTGTGTGTGTGTGTGTGTGTGTGTGTGTGTGTGTGTGTGTGTGTGTGTGTGCGCGTGTGTGTGTGTGTGTGTGTGTGTGTGTGTGTGTGTGTGTGTGTGTGTGTGTGTGTGTGTGTGTTTGTATGGGTGGGTGGGTGGCTGAGTTAAATGAATGAAGGTCAAAACCATCTATGGTCAGTCAAGTCCACCTTAGTATTGCAGCGAATCCTAATTACCAGTTCTACAGAAAAACATGTTCAGTGTCAGTAATTTATTATTTACTAATATTACTCAGCCAATCAAAACATACACACTAATAATTCAAAACTGTTCTGGGCCTCAGTCAATAAACTGTTAAATGCAGGAGAAGCTACACGGCCAAGCAAACACACAGAAACAAAATGATATCATAGCCAACCAATTCAATACCCACATTATACAGACAGTACATTTATTAACCAACCAGGTGACTAATCAAGCTCCTGATGTCCCTGCTCAGTCCTACAACCTCCTTCAACATGTCTCCTTCAAACCAATTCCCATAGATGTCATCAAAAAAAATGCTCAAAAAATTAAAGCCTACTACAACTGCCCCTCATAATCTGCCTGGCAAATATCTTAAAATAACAGCAGAGGTTATTGCATAGCCAGTTTTTTTTCTGATAAATTAATCCATATCTGAAAATAAAGTCCTATTGCTACGGAAAAAAAAATCATTCAAAATTCCACTACACAAGGATGGAATTAATACAAATTTTTCAAATTATTGGTCAATGGCCATTTATCTCCCCTATTAAAAATATTACAAAAATGTTTTCATACACAGCCTCTCAACTATCTAATAGATAACCAGCTTCTGTCTTGAACTCAATGACACTTCTGTCCTCATCACAGCATACCTACTTCTTTGTTGAATTTTGTTAATATTGTCAACACCCACTGTGTGGAAGTCTGGTCTTCACAGTTTTCCTAGACTTATCTAAAGCTTTTGGTACTTCCTCCCACCAGAAACTTATATAAACTGTTATGATTAGGGCTCACCAACTCTTCACTGTAATGGTTTTATAGAAACCTCTCAAATGTAACACAAGCAGTGAAGTGGAAACATTTATCCACCTTCTTGCCAGTAACTATTGGTGTTCTGCAATGATCTGTACTAAGCTCCATACTTTTAACATTCCCCTCAGTGACCTTTATACTGCTACAAAAAAAAATGCTACCCTAGTACAGTACGTTGATGACTCATCTCAAATTTACTCTTCCAAATCTCGCTCTAAACTTCAAGAGCTTACACAACAATCTTTATTGATTGAAACATGGCTAAATAATTCAAAATTACTACTAAACACTAAAAAATAAATTACTGCTATTTACCCCAAAACACATCTCTACCAAATCAACACTATTCACTATCATCTCTGCCAATACCACAGTAGAAAAGGTAAACCACACAAAATTACTGATTGTTATCTAGATGATGAGTTGAAATTTGACCACTGTGTATCACAAGTGGTTAAAAAAAATCATTAAAAAACTAAGTACATTATACAGGCAAAAACCTACCTACCTACCTCACTGACATAGCCAGAAGATATATAGCCTCTACTTTCTTACTGCCATCTCTAGTCTATGCTGTCTCAGTTTTTACTAACCTTTAAGTATCACAACGGCCCAAACTTGAGCAATGTTATAATAAAATAACCAAATTTGGGGTAAACTATAACAATAGAACTCACCATTGCCAAGCCCTCAGAGAATTAAAATGGTTAGAGATACCACATCACATGGCTATTTCTTACATTTCTATAATACACAGACTTCTCTATAAGTAAGAAAATTCCCAGCCCTTATACAGAACTATTTATAGTTATAGTTATATAGTACAGAACTGCTCCCCAAATAGAATTTTATGCTCTAGAGACAAATCACTAATCACTATAATCAAATCATCTAATACTGGAGGTGACTCTCTGTATTTCAATAGTGAACCACATCTCACTATTACTGAGACCCATTCAGAATACAGACTTATTTAAAACACAACTAAAACTTCACCTATCAGACTGATGGATATGCTGTGCTATATCTCCAGGATAAATGCCATTGGAATCTTTAGCTTGCCATATCGTCAAGCCATTTCTCTTCACTCAAAATCCTGTGCCCCACAACCAGTCTTCACTAATACCTGAATAGCTTTCTATCATCTCATAGCCGCATATAGTTTTATGACACTGTTTACCCCCCCACTTCTATACTTCTAATATAAACTTTATGATAATTACATATATAATTATCTCCATATATACATGTATATATATATATATATATATATATATATATGTGTGTGTGTGTGTGTGTTTGTGTGTGTGTTTATGTGTGTATATATATATATATATATATATATATATATATATATATATATATATATATAAACTGTCTATAAATCTTTATAACTCACTTCTTAACTACAGTATTATCATTTTCTGCCCTACCTAATTCCCCCTCACCACTATTTCTTTGAATTTCTAAGCACTATTCACATGATCTATTATCTAGTTGACAAACTCACTAATACACTTCTTCAAATGCTCAATGCTCAACATCTACTAGTACACAAGTATCTTTTAAACTGTAATTGTTGCCTTTATTTCATATGAATGTGATCTAATTAGCAAACGTATGCATAATTGTTAATGTATTTTACTTAATGGGGTCTATATTTGAACATCGAAGTTTCAAAACTTCGAATGTTCTAATATCGACCCCTGTTTAGCGAAAGCTGAAAATATGGAAGCAACTGAAAAACTAATTTTTTCCCAGGGAAAGAATTCGGTTGTCTGTTTCTGTTGCTTCGGTATTTTCAGCACTGTGGTGGAAAGTTACGGGTCGGGTTAGGTATGTGTGCAATTGTGTGGACGTGAGGGTTAGGGCGGGTTAGATGAGCTAGGGATAGGGCGCGGGTTAGGTATGTGTGCGATTGTGTGGATGTGAGGGTTAGGGCAGGTTAGGTGAGTTAGGGTTAGGGCGCGGGTCAAGTAAATGTGTGATTGTGTGGACATGAGGGTTAGGGTGGGGTAGGTGAGTTAGGGTTAGGGAGCGGGTGAGGTGAGTGTATGATAGTGACGGACCTTAGGGTTAGGGTTTGGGTTAAGGTAAGTGGAAAGTTAGTGGTGTATGGTTTAGTGTAGGGTTAGGTGTAAGATTTTAGGTGTATGTGTGTGGATTGTTGTTTGTTTGGTGTGCTTGTGTTGTGTGTATGTGTTTTGTATTTTGTATGTGTTCTGTATGGTCGATGTTTTCAGCTTTTGCTGAATAGGGGTCGATATTAGAACATTCGAAGTTTTGAAACTTCGATGTTCTAATATAGACCCACCTAATGTCTGCACATATATACTACTGAATGTCTGTTTAAAAATGTTTATAATATGTTTGAGTGCTTCTCCCTGAGCCTCCGCTGAGAAGGGATGTCTGACTTAACCCATTTGGATAAACCTGATAAACAAAAACAAACTAATAAATAAACTAGAAAGCAATGAACATTTTGCCTACATTTTGAAACAACTAGGCATCTTTTCATGGACAGTTTTTCAGGAATGGCAGAGGACATAATGTAAAAATGAAAACACAACACATGATTAAAAAAAGTGAAGAATGGCATTAATATTTTGCAAAAAGAGTATAAAATACAGTAAGAACATATTAGAAGTAAAAATGTTGAGATAAATAAAAATATAAACTCTAAAAGCAAGTGCTAGTTTAGATATTTTTAAGAACAGGCTGGACATTTATTATGGGAACAAGTGTTTTGGCATATTGGCAAGCTAGAAGGGCTTTAATGCCCATGCTTGAAACATTTGTATGTATGTATGTATGTATGTAAAATGCAAGCATTAAGTCAGTTGGTTAGTTTGCATATTAATCAGTCCCTTTCCATCTCATGGAAATAAAGAATATAGTAGGAATGGGTATTATAGAGATGTATAATCAGTTTCAGACTGATAGACAAAAACAGTCAAGGGTAGAGATGTTATGAAATTAAAAAGATGTGGTATATTATTGAAGAGCATTTGAGACTGTTTCAGAGTTTAGATACAAGAACTTAGAAAGCTGTTTCACAAGCTGCTGGTTTGTAAATGTAGCCCATAAGAGAAGTCTGAGGGTTGATGAAGGTATATGCTGTATTAAGTATTGAGGTGAGGATAAAAGGTTTGTGAATTAAGGTAGGATAGAAGTCAAAATAATGCAATTTGCATAAGAGAGAGTACATAACAGGAAGTGGGTTTTGGAAATTAATAAAAGTCACTTTAAACATGAAAGCGTCATACTGTGATGTTTATTGCTTGGAGACATTATTATGGAGCATAACAGTGCATTATAACTGTCCATTATGTCCATTACAAAGGACCACTTGTTTTTTGGCAGTGGCAGAAGAAGTGAGTTAAGTACCACTCTAGGGAAGATGTACTCTAGCTGAATGAACAAAGGTGTCTTAGTTAGGCATGTGCCTAGATTTAGCAACCTAGATATGCTGTGACTTACCTTTTATATGCTTGTTAATTTTGCATTGGCTTCAGTTTAATATGTGAGAAAAAGCATTAGGACATATCTGTAACTGATTGTGTTCTGCAAATCAAAGATCAGTACTTCAGAGGTGTCCAAGCCAAAACCAATTGGTCATAATGGATGCTTCAAAAAAAAAAAAAAAAAAAGAAGTCTACATTTCTTGCAAAGGGGAGGGGAGCCTCCCATCCTCACTGTACGGGTTTATCTTCCCTAGAACTACTTAGATATAACTGACTGCAACTCACTGAACCACTGAGGAAAGGGAAGTATCCATTAGAATTTGGTGAATTTGTCTCACCAGTATCATCTATAATATAGGTATATTTTCTTGAAAGTTGTAATTGCTACTGTTTATAACTTTGGAGTGTTTCAGTGATTTATTTATTTATTGACATTCGTTTATCAAGAAAGTACGATGGGCACAGGTGCCCTTTATCAGTGAAGGCCCGGGGAGAAAAGCTTCCGGATAAAAGATTTAATGGAATTAACATTTACAATAACAAATTTTATAATGCAGTTACTTTATAATGTGATCACAGAAGATGAGAAAGAACTTTACCAGATGAAGGGAACCTGTCTTAATCTGTGTTAAGTTTAAGAAGTCATTATTTGTTTTATTAACATTGACATTAAACTTCCTTTTAGTATACAACAGATATGCATGAAAAAATGTTTTGGCTGAGAAAATATCTGTTTACATATTGTAAATATTCATTTAGCAAAAAAAATGTCTGGAATGTCAAGAACCTTGTAATTCTAATTATACTTTTCTCAAATCTGACAAAATGTCTGTCAATGCCTTTATTCAACCCTCAGATGCCAGCAAAGGCGAGATGAAGATTCTCAGATTCAGTGGAGAGGGAGGTGTTGTCTAACCTGATAATACTGTCCAGGTAACATAAAATAAAAAATCCACCACATAAATATTATTTAGTAACTCACTTATTAATTATACATTATGTTGATACTAGAAAGGCTGATATTTATCCATGGAATTTCTACCTATGCAGCCTTTGACAACGTTTTCCTCCAAGTCTGCCTTCTTATTTATAAGAATTTGTAATTCATACAGTACTGTAGCTTTTTTAGGTTTCCACTATGTGGTAAAACCCATTTTTGTCTAACAAGTCAATACATTTGTACCAAATATAAATAATTGGAGTTAGACTTGGCTCCTTTCAAAATGCTTTAAGTATCTTTGTAAGACCTGTCTAAATTGTTCTGATTGTGAACAGTTCTAAAATATGTGTACATAGTTGAAATATGTGTACCCAGTTGCACCTTTTATCTTCATCACACTTCCTACAAATTCCATGTATATTCGGAAGCCTATGTTACACTCTTCCAAAAATTGTTCCTAATATTTTAATCTTGCATTCAAATTTTTCCAGTTTCATAGCATATTACTTTCCTGCCTAGCCCTCCTTGCAGCTTCTACAGATAGAATTCCAGGTTCTCACACATTGTGTTTGCCTTCTCTAAATATTAATTTGTGACTGTGGATTAAGTAACATAGAAAAATTGATCTTCAATCTAATAGTCAAGTGGATCAAATGTATTAACAAATCTAGGAAAGTTAATAGCATGACATTCCAATTTGTCTTATAAACCTCTGTTGTGAATAAATAGGACAACATTAACAGAGTAGCTGTAAAATAGTTAATAAAATCTTGCAGCCCAAGGACACATGTCTGTTTTGGAAGAGACAACTTTTCTTATGTCACCATAAGTTTCTTGCCCTTCCATAAAAATATAAATTGTCCATTTGCTTACTCTGAAAAAATACTGCTGGCAGCAGTTCTATGGATTCTTGGTTTTATCTAGTTTTGCTTGTTGGTCAAGATCCAAGTTATCTAAAATTCTTTGAAGTGCCGTCATGTTTTTATCACACTTTAGCTATTTATCCTCCTTATTTAAGACAAGTATGTGCTTTTCATTTAATCTCTAGGCTGGATTCATAAAGGTTACCACAAAGTGAAAATGAATATTTTATAGTTAGTTTGTGTGGTATACTATTAAAGACTGTTTTTACCAAAGTTAGTGGCTTCAGTGGTCTGTATTACCCATAAAATGTCTATTTGGAGATTGTTTACAATAAACACCAGAGTTTCAATCATAGGAAATATCAAAAACAACACAGATGGAAAGACTCAGACAGCTACAGAAAAATACATTTAGCTAATCTCTCTATATTTCTCTAACTGAATAATTACTGTTCCCTAGTTACTTACTAAAGCAAGGCAAGATGAAAGTGGATGAGTGAATTTGTCAGGTCTCAAAAACAGAGTGCAGACTTCATATCTCCCACTAGTATTCAAATACAATTTCAGTGCTGGCTACAGAATGGCATCACATCTGATCAACTGACTCTTGGTTCCCACACTACCCCTCACTAGAAACTGAGCCAGGATCTGGTACTGAGGTGTTACAATACACACACACAATTTTAGCTAAGGTTTATTACAACAACTGGAACCATGATACAATTCCATTACTTCCACCTTTCCTGCAGAAAAGCCATTTTCTGGCACCCTAGGGTAGCAATTACTCCATCACTAAGGACAACAGAGCAGGACCATAGTCCAGGCCTTTCACAGATATTGTGTCTCTGGCTGCATTCAGAGCTGTGAGATAAAATCTGTATGGCCTAAACCAAGTAATTTAATTTCAGGCTATGTTTCTTAAGGTTAGCTGGGCTAAGCTTAACCCCTTCCCTCCCAGTATCCTCTCTTAAATATATACATTTCATCAGTTGCAAAAATACAGTCTGACATACATGCATATTTCCTTTCTGTCCAGCAGGACCCACTGTTGATTCATTTTTAACACAAGCAACTTTACAAAAACATTTTAACACAAACATCTGTACAAGTCACTTTGATATTCAAATAACATATAATTATTTACATTACACCAGCTAGCTATGCTGGCATATGTTACACATGCACTGCCCTACTTCCTATGGCACAGCTGACACTACCTCACATCATCACACCTCTCCCCCCTTGGAAGACTCAAGATAGTTTCTCAAATGACCCTGGAGGAACATTGCTTGAGAGGAATGAGCCTGTCTGGTAACACATTAACCCATAGTCTGTCTTGAGAGCCCATATGCATTGGCATTGCTGACCCCACTACTGTGCTGCACTGTCATGTCATATGCCTGCAACCCTAGACCCCATCTTAATAACTTGGCATTTTGCTTGCTGGTTTGATGTAGCCATGTTAAGGGATTGTGGTCTATAACCACAGTGAATTTCCTTCTATACAGATAGGGCTGAAGTTTTTGAAGTGCCCATACTATGGCTAGACATTCTTTTTCTGCAGCTGCATAACATTCCTCCCTGAGTTGGAGTCTACAGCTGAGATATACAATAGGGTGTTCTTCACCCTCTGACGTAACATGGATAAGTACAGCCTCCACCACATGGTTTGAAGCATCCACATGCACAAAAATTATTTGCTGTAATCTGGACTGGCTAGCACAGGGGGTATTCCCACAGACCCTTTAAGCTTTTGGAATCCCTGTTCCCAGGCCAGGGTCCACACAACTTTTTCTAGCCTGTTTTTCCTCATCAGGTTTGTGAGGGGAGCAACTAGTGTACTGTAATTGGGAATGATCTTTCTACAGTACCCTACTGTCCCCAAGAATGCCCTCACCTGCTTTTTGGTAACTGGGGCAGGTCATGCCTGAATAGCTTCCACTTTGGACAGGTTCTGGTCTGATCTTACTACTCCCCACTCTATGTTTCAAGTAGGAGACCACTTCCATACACACCTGCCACTTACTGGGCTTAATGATCAATCCTGCCCTTTGTGGTCTGCCCAGAACTTCCCTGACATGCCAAATTGCTCTTGCCAGGAATGGCTGTAGATGGCAATAATGTCTAGGTAAGCAAGGGCATAACCTCCTGCTCCTGCTAGGATACGATCTACCAGCCATTGTAAGGTCACTGGAGCATGTTTCATCCCAAAGGGCATCTTCTTCAACTCGAATAATCCAAAAGGAATCACAAAGGCTGACCTCTCTCTAGTGGTGGGAGTCAAGAGCACCTGCCAGTAGCCCTTGGTCAGATCAATAGTGGTCAGATACATAGCCCCACCCAGCTGCTCTAAGGCTTCATCTGTCCTAGACATGGGGTAAGCTCTGACTCTCTGTCACTGTTTAGTTTTATGTAGTCCACACCGAACCTGGTGCTGCCATCCTTCTTTGGTACCAGCACCAGTTGGGAGTCCCAGGGACTGCGGGACTTCCAGATTACTCCCAGTTCCAACATTTTCTGTATCTTCTCCCTCAGTGTCTGTCTTAGTCATTTAGGCACCCTGTACAGGGCCTGCTTGATAGGTCTTTGGGTTCCTGTATCCACATGGTGCTGCACCAGGTGGGTGCACCCAGGTTTCCCAGTGAGCATGTCCCCAAACTCCTGTAAGATTGCTCAGATTTCTCAAACCTGGGTAGGGGATAGCTGCTGGGGCATTGCTACCCCTTCCGCTAAGGTGTCAGTCTAAGTTTCACTGAGGAGATCAATCACTGGATCCCCCTCAGACTCCCACTGCCACCCACTGCAAATACTCAGCACAAGGGCCTCCCTAGCATGGTAAGGCTTCATGATGTTAACATGGTACAGTTTGTTCCCCTGCCTCCAGCCTAGCAGTTTTACCATGTAGTTAATATCACTGACCTTCCTTTCCAAGCTGCTGCAGCTTATCGTGTCCGACAGGAATGAGCACCATAACCTGCTGTCCCAGAGAATAATCTTGGGCTTGAGCATTCTTGTCATACCAGACCTTTTTCTGCTGTTGGGCTTCGCCAGGTTCTCCTGGGCCAAGCCAATGAGCTCTATAAGCCTTGCCCTGAGGTTTAGGACATATGCCACAACAGACTCCTTGTGGGATTCACACTCACCCTCACACTCATCACAAATAAAATCCAAAGGCCCACTCACTCTATGCCCATACAGCAACTCAAAGCGTGAAAACTCTGTGGATTCCTGGGTATCTCTCTGTATGCAAACAGCAGATGGGACAAATATTTGTCACACTCTCTCTTAAACTGGTTTGCAAATGCCATTAGCATGGCCTTCACTATAGAGTTTAACCTATCTACAAGACCAACAGTCTGGGGGTGGTGGGGTAGTCTTTAGGTGCTTTACCCCACAGCACTCCCACAGACAAGCCAGGTCTGACATGAAACTGGCATCTCTGTCAGTCAGTATTTCTGTCAAGAAACCTACCCTGCTGAAAATATCTAACAAAGCATTTGCCACCTTTTCTGTCTCAACTGAGTACACAGCCACCACCTCAGGGTGTCTGGTAGCATAATCTACTACCACTAGGATATACTTCTTCACTGTGGAACTTGAGGTACTCAGAGGCCCCACTATATCCATAGCTACTCTCTGAAATGGCTTCTCAATTACAGGCAAATGCATCAAAGGAGAAACCTACCCTGCTGAAAATAGCTAACAAAGCATTTGCCACCTTTTCTGTCTCAACTGAGGATACAGCCACCACCTCAGGGTATCTGGTAGCATAATCTACTACCACTAGGATATACTTCTTCCCTGTGGAACTTGAGGTACTCAGAGGCCCCATAATATAGATAGCTACTCTCTGAAATGGCTTCTCAATCACAGGCAAAGGCATCAAAGGAGCTTTGACCTTGTCTCTTGCCTTGCCTACTTTTTGGCACTGCTCACAGGTTCTGCAGTACCCTGTTACATCCATTGCAATCCCAGGCCTATAAAAGTTTTGCATAATATATCTCTTGGTATGTGTTATATGACCTGCAAAAGGAATGTCAAGAACTATGGCTAGAATTGCCAGATGGTAGGCTCTGGGCACTACCAACTGCTGTATTACCTCACCCTCTAGCCCTCCCTCAGGGGCCCACTCTCTATATAAAGTAACCCTTTGTTCCAGTATACAGACTCACCTTTTCCTTGGGAATCAGATTCCTCCTTAGCTACCTCCCTCAAGCCTCATAATGTAGGGTCCGAGATATGAGCCTGCCTCAACTCTACCTTTGTGACCCTTCCTATCTCCCCTTCCACAGAAAGCCTGGTATCTTCTGACAACAGTGCTTCACTGTCAGCCTTCATACTACCACTTACCTCTGCCCTTGCAGTCACCCTATCCAAGGAAACATCAGTACCTATCACCAGCTGTGTCTCACCTTCCGGCTCACTGCTGCAGGGTAGCTGCCTCCCTGAAATAGACACATCACCAGCCTTGGCTTCAGGTGTGGGGTCTGTCTGGGTCTCCCCCAGGCCACCTGATCTACATGACTGTCTCCAAGCCTGACTGCATGTAACTGCAGGCACACAAGTTACTGCATTATCAAAGTCATTCCCTATCAAGACATCTGCAGGGATATCCTCAAACACACCCACTTGCTTTCTTCCTTTTCCACCCTCCCAGTCAAGATGAACTCTGGCAAAGGTATTTGGAATGGAGTCCCTCTTAAAGCTCTAACTGCAGTGGACTGCCCAAGCAAGTATTGCTCCTGTTTAAGCACTGCAGGCTTCACAATGGTTATGTCAAAGGCTGTGACTCTCTTGGCAGTGGCCTGTTTTCCATCCGCCAAGAAAAGACACAAACTGTGGTGATAGTTTGGTACCCCTGTTGTGTACAGACAACTTACCACTGGCATACTGTTATTCCCACTTGCTGGCACCCTCACCTTTTGTTCCCCACCTTGCTTCAGTGAACATTTGTATGCTACATGGTCCATCTGGTTACATTTAAAACATCTAAACCCTGATCTTGGCCATGTACTTGAACTAGTGGCTTCCCCTTTTACTGGTGGACTCTGTTGGGGTGGTTTAGGCTGCCCAGCATGGGTTCCCTTATATCCATGTGCAGCACTGGGTATCTCCTTCTTGTGCAGTGATGCCCTGCTTGCCAAGTAGAGATCCCCTTTTCTCCCCAGTTCATATGCATAGTTATACTGGTCTGCCAACCAGATTCTCATATCCGCAAGCAAAATGCTAAGGGCTTGTTCCCTCACCAAAAGGTCTGCCCACCTTACAAAAGTGATGACCTGACATCCACTCACCCACCTATGAAAATAAGTGCTTAGCTCAGCAATATAATGACATACACTTTCATTTGTCTTATGTAAGCTTCATACATTTAGACCCCATACTGTAGGCAGCAAAGCAAAAGGAGGTGCAGTTTCAAGATATATTAAAGACATAGACACCTCCAGGCTGATCAAACAGTATGACACACAGGAGGCACTCCAGGTGCAAATAACCATTGACAATGCCCCTATTCAAATCATAGCCAGGCAGGCCCCCAACTTTGACTCAAGATGCCCATTCCACTTATCTAGACTTCTTCGAAACTATCAAGATTCAACCCTTTACCCTGATCCTGGGTGGCTTTTACTATCTAACCATAGACTGGAAGAACTACTCGTGCCAAAACACAAATGCCCAGAGATTCCTTGATTTTGTCAATGTAAATGCCTTGGACCAGCTGGTCAACACCCCCACAAGGGGTGATAATAACTTGGATTTGGAATTAACCAACATGCGTAACCACTGCAGCATCCCTACAGTGTCATCCTCCCTGGTAAGATACAATAACAAAGTGGTCGCTTTTGACATCACCATCTTCCCTGACACCCCCCAGCTAGGGTCAAACATAAAAACTTCTCCAAAGCTGATTACAACCTCTTAAGGGAAGGTATAAACAGCTTCACAGACCTCCTCCCCTCCGTAGGAACTGGCAAAAATGTCCAAACCAATACCAAAGTACTATATGAGCATTTATATAGCTGCATGGAATTAGAAATACCCAACAGGACAAAATCCTCCTCTTCAAGGAAGAGTAAACCTGTCTGGTGGATATCTGCAATAAATAAACTCTATAATAATAGGAAACAATTGCTTTCCAGGATCAAGAAGGAGCAGGTGCCTAATTGGAACCAATCTCTCCTTAGCCTGAATAAGAAAATAAGAGCGCTAGTGAAAACCTCCAAAGCTAACTTCGAGTCCAAACCGGCCACATCTACTACAGACAATCATAAGACCTTCTTCACATATGTTTGCAATCTCAAAGGAAGCACTCAGATATGCTCAGAACTGGTGGTCAAGGACACCACATACACAAATACCATAGATATAGCCATCCTGCTGGCAGACAGAATCAATGAAAACTTCACCCCTCTGTCCCCCCATCAGTAAATCAGGACATCCCCAGCACCTGTCCTCCTCCCCTTATATCTAGGCAGCAGGTCATCACTGCCCTCTCAAAGGCAAAAAATACAGCCTCCATAAGACCCAATAACATCCCAGGCTGCATCCTACATGAACTCAGGCAGGAATTTGCAGCACTATTAGGCACCCTATTCAACCAAAGCCTGAGTACCGGCTTTATCCCAGCTGAGTGGAGAACAGCCACTGTCATCCCTTTGCGCAAAGGTGGAGTGTCCACCGATCTGGGAAATTATAGATCTATCAGCCTAACTAGCCCGATCTGCAAGGACATGGAACAGATTATCAGGGATCTCATTAACAAGGACCCTAGCAACCTCTAAACACTCGATACCACACAGTTTGGTTTTGTCAAGGGAAGGTAATGCCTGTTAAATATGGTCAACTTCTTTGAGACAGCCTCCAAAGCCATGGACAAGGGCTAGACAGTGCACACTGCCTACTTTGACCTGGCCAAAGCCTTTGATACTATTCCCCACTCAGGTATAATAGATAAACTCTCTCAACTAGGCGTCAATCCATATGTTACCAGATAGGTAACAAACTGGCTTCCTGATAGAACCCCCTAGTCAAAATAGGGGAAGCCACCTCAAGCAGTAGACCTGTAATGAGTGGTATACCCCAGGGATCGGTCTTGGGGCCTCTGTTGTTTGGGAAATACTTTTCTGAGGTGCAGACCAAACCAGTGGGCTGTGCCTGACCACGTTTGCAGATGACTGCAAGCTGGGCACTACCAACAATTGCCCTAGTGATGTGGACATCCTCCAAGAGGGTCTTACCCAAAAACAAATGACTGGTGCCAGAAACATGGCCTGAAACTGAATGCCAAAAAAATGCATCATCAGCCCCTTTGGAGAAAGAGACATCTCCACAAATTATCAGATTAATAACAAGGTCCTAAGCACAAAATCAGCTGTGAGGGACTTGGGCACCCAGGTTGATTGCAAACTGACTTTTGACCACCATATTGTCACCGTTATACAAAAAGCTTTCTACATGGCCCACCTCATTAGGAAGGATTGGGAAGGGTATCTCATCTAGTGACAAGGAGGTCATAACATCCCTGTATTTTCCCTTATAACACCCATTATTGAGTACAATGCCACTTTCAGCATGTACCTCACAATGCACATGCATCAGCTGGAGAGACCACAGAGGTTTTTCATGAGGAGAATCCAGGGCCTCAGACATCTACCCTACACAGATAGGCTAAAAGCCCAGTCCCTCGACTCAGTCTCATACAGACTCCTCAGAGATGACCTCTGGCATACAAAGCAATCTCAGACCCTGCCTTGATGGGACTGCTGAACATCCGCTAGTCAAGCTGCACTTGAGTAGCCCACATGTGCAACATCAACCTGGTCTATGACATCAATAGAACTTGGTGGAACAGATTTGTGTCCCAGAGACTTCTGCTTCTGTGGAATAGACTCCCTCTCCACATCAAGCAAAGTACCTCATTAACTCTTTTTAAGCAAAACCTGGATAACTGGATGGGGAACAGAAAATATACCCCTGGGATTCCACCTGTGTCCCTGCTGGACAGGGGCATTGGGTGCTGATTGTTGGAACATGGGATAGATTCTTGGAACACAAACACACACACACACACACACACACACACACACACACACACACACACACACACACATATACACACACACAGTATTTTCAGCTATAGCTCTCTGCAACAAGTACAGTTTCCCTTAACAGCACACAGAAAATTCACACTCCAACACTGGGGTTGGTCTTCCTCTCCAAGCCCCAAAATAAAACTCCCCACTGACCACTGTAGAGCTAGGTCCTTAGCCGGGTGTACCAAACCAAGTCCTCCACCACCTTCTCTGTGAAATCAGTGCTGCCAGTGTCCCTGTTCAAAGTAGCTGTTGCATGCACTCTCTTAAGATTTGGATTTTCACAGACACACACACACACACACACACACACACACACACACACACACACACACACACACACACACACACACACCTGGGAAAGGCTGGCACAGCTTACCTGCTTTGACACCTCCACCCAGACTATAAGGTAGATTCATGCCACCAGAACACCCGAAGCCAGCTACTTTAAGGATCTTAAAAGGGTATCCAGTTACACTTAGTAAATTAATATTTATACAAATGGTAGTGCCACTAAATGAATGCAAGTACTCTCAAAGAGTAAATATATTCTAAAAGATCAGCTACAATGAAGGGTTTAGATATATTTAATAATAAATAAAAAACATGAAAATACTGAATACCTATTTAAAATAAACACCAGAGTTTCACTCACAAGAAATATAAAAAACAACACAGATGGAAAGACTCAGACAGATACAGAAAAAAACTACATTTAGCTAATCTCTGTATCTTTCTCCAGCTGACTTAAGAATTACTGTTCCCTGGTTACCTACTAAAGCAAGGCAAGAAGAAAGTGGATGAGTGTCTTTGTCAGGTCCCAAAAACAGAGTGCATACCTCGCATCTCCCACTATAATTCAAATACAATTTCAGTGCTTGAAAATAAATGTGATTTTATTTTACTGAATGGTGATACAAGTCGTGCTTCAGTTTACCGTTGCTGTTTTCTGCTGTTTTGCCTACAGTTGACAACGGGGACTGTTTGCCTACTGGGGAACATTCTTTCTTGGACAATTTCAGTGCTGGCTACAGAATGACATCACATCTGGTCACCTAACTCTGTGGTTCCCACACTAACCCCTCACTAGAAACTGAGCCAGGATCTGGCACTGATGTGTCACAATACACACATAGAACTTTAGCTAAGATTTATTACAGCATCTGTAAACTGTAAAACAATTCCAGCACTTCCACCCTTCCTGCAGTAGCTAACAAGCCATTTTCTGGCACCCCTAGGGTAGCAATTAATTCACCACAAAGGACAATAGAGCAGGAGAGCAGGACCCCAGTCCAGGATTTTCACAGACGTTGTGTCTCTGGCTGCATTCAGACCTGTAAGATAAAATCTTTATGGCCTAAACCAAGTCATTTAATTTCAGGCTATTTATTTATTTTTTTTGTTTAGCTGGGCTGAGCTTAATCCCTTCCCTTCTGGTATCCTCTGTTAAAATATATACATGTCATCAGTTACAACAATACAGTCTGATGTACATGTATATTTTTCCATCCAGCAGGACACACTGTTGATAATTTTTAACACAAGCAACTTTAAAAATACATTGTTAAAGCAAGCATCTGTATAAATCAGTCTGATATTCAAATGGCATATAATTCTTTACATAAATGCAGCTAGCTATGTTGGCGTATGTTACACATGCATTGCCCTACTCTCTGTGGCACAGCTGGCACTACCTGACGTCATCACAGTAGGGATGTTGTTGAATTCAGAAAGTGTACACATAGTGTATACTTTGTGGTAACCTTTACGAATCTGGCTTTCTGTCTTTAAAACTTCCCAGATTTTCAAATGTCTTAAATGTTTCCTATAAATATTTCCATGGCCTCATTCAATATACATATGTTCCACTTCTTAACTCTATCGTCCTTTAAAAGAGATACAGGAAAATACCAACATTTTTCAAACTATAGTGGGTATGGCCAGGAAACCTTAAAATGAATAGGGTCATGACCTGGCAGCAGAAGAGGGCCCAGTCTCTACATGTATATTCTATGTAAGAGCTACCCTGCAATATATGCTTGATCTAATATGTTAAAGCTTGATATCAAGATAAACAGAAAGTGAAATATAAACCACATTCCAGCATATAGATTATATCAACTAATTACATAAGTCTACTGTGTGAAAAAAAAACCTCTAGATTGGGAATAATCATCTTCTTTTAAGGCCAGTACTACCATCCTTTGTTTCGATTGCTGGTTTTATTCTCTCAGCAAAAGTACCACAGCTTGATGAAAAACAATAA